>NC_045442.1:55630814-55762702 GCF_002776525.5 Piliocolobus tephrosceles | reverse complement strand
TTTTTTGAGACAGAGTCTTGCTCTGTCGCCCAGGCTAGAGTGCAGTGATGCCATCTCAGCTCATTGCTATCTCCACTTCCCAAGTTCGAGCAATTCTCCTGCCTCAGCCTCCTGAGTAGCTGGGACTACAGGCGCATACCACCATGCCTGGCTGATTTTTGTACTTTTAGTAGAAACGGGATTTCACCACGTTGGCCAGGCTGGTCTCAAATTCCTGACCTCAGGTAATCCACCCACCTCAGTCTCCCAAAGTGCTGGGATTACAGGTATGAGCTACCATGCCCAGCCTTGAGTGCTTTTAAAAATGCTGGCCTTTCTCTGTTCTGGATATTTGTGATTCACTGCAGAAGGCATTCAGGTTATGCAATGTATAACCCCAGGTTGAGTTATATGGCTGCACATAAATCAAGGTATATATATAGAATAAGCAGTCAGTCCTCTGATGGTGAGGGTCTGAGGTATGTTAATGTCCTGCTTGACCAATTTCAGACATTTGTAGTAGCTTCTGACTTCCTTGTCTCACTAGCCCTAGGTCAGTACTTAAGAATAGTAATGTAAAAAAAAAGAAAAAGAAAAAGAACAAAAAAGGAATAGTAATGTAAACATTTTTGTAAATGGCTACATGGATGTGAGCAGCACATTTCTGATGCTCTGGGCTCCTCTCCTCCTCTAAGGGGGTTATCACACCTTTAGTCTTGGCTGTAAAACAAAATGGTTTGATAGAACTCAAAGTAGAGAAATGTAGAGTGAAGGAAGCCTCCAATCTTCTCTACTCTTCTCCTAACTGTCTACAAGGGCTGAGTTTGTTGATCTGATTGGATTAGAGTTTATGTTAGAGACAAGGAACCAGCAAAGGTTTAATCAGACTCTCCTGGCACCCAGATTTCCAGCCATGTTCTTAAATCTGATGAACCCTGCTTTTGTGTTCTATTTGCCATTCTGAAAACAGGTACTTGATTTCCTTGTTCCTAAAGAAATGGAGGTTAGTTTGACTCAGCTATCTAAGGTGATTTACTGAAATGGGAGTTGTAATAGCTTGGATAGAAAAAGGAGTGATTTTTTTCTGTTAAAGCAATTAAAAACTAAGTACTATTTTTTGTTTTGTTTTGTTTTGTTTTTGAGACAGAGTCTTACTCTGTCATCCAGGATGGTGTGCAGTGACGCGATCTCGGCTCACTGCAACCTCTGCCTCCTGGGTTCAAGTGATTCTCCTGCCTCAGCCTCCCCAGCAGCTGGGATTACAGGTGTGTGCCACCACACCCGGCTAATTTTTTATACTTTTTAGTGGCGACGGGTTTTCACCATGTTAGCCAGGATGATCTCGGTCTCCTGATATCGTGATCCGCTTGCCTCAGCCTCCCAAAGTGCTGGGATTAGAAGGCGTGAGCCACTGCACCCGGCCTAAAACCAAGTACTGTTTTATGTTACTTTTTGTGAGCTTTAGGAAGACAAGTTGCTTTAAACTGGTATTAAAATCCTCAATTGTTAAATTTATTTAATCGCCATTCACACAAAGTGAAGGTTCTTTATGTTATTAGCATTCCTTATGCTATGAGAGTTCCTTCAAAGGCTAGGGAGAGACTACTCACATTCTGAATTCTGAGCCAGGTTTGACCTGAAGTGTCTATAAGCCCAAACCCTGAAATGAATTTTTGTTTTTGTATGATAAATGAGTTATCTATAATAGTCATCCCCAACCTTTTTGGCAGCAGGGACTGGTTTCATGGAAGACTGTTTTTCCATGTGGGCAAAGGGTGGGGATGGGGAGATGGTTTTGAGCTGAAACTATTCCACCTCAGATCATCAGGTATTAGATTCTCATAAGGAGCATGCAACCTAGATCCCTCACATGCACGGCTCACAATAGGGTTTGTGCTTCTATGAGAATCTAATGCTGCTGTTGATCTGATAGGAGGCGGAGCTCAGGCAGTAATGCTCACTCCCCACCCCTCACCTCCTGCTGTGTGGCCTGGTTCCTAACAGGCCATGGACGGGACTGGTACTGGTCTGCAGCCCTGGGTTGGGGACCTCTGATCTATAAGGCTGGATCAGCCCATCATTGACTCTGAAGGAGAGCCAGCCCATAAAGAGGGGTTGCACTCATCCACTTTGATCTCTCTGGGTTAATAAATTACTGAGAATTTTATTGCTCCAGGATTTACTCTCTTGTCAAATCTAGCTACAAAGAGACCAAACAGCTCAGTTGATAGTAGGTGTGGCTCCTTTCTTTTTTAAAAAAAACTTAGCATAGAAATATATGCTTTTGTTGTAGCTATTCTGTATATTTTAAGACATGGGACCAAGGTATCTGAATTCTGATAGTAGCTCTGACACCCATATCCTTAGATAAATTGCATAGCCAGTCTGAGCGGTTTTTCTCTTTTTTCTCGTAGACTTGTATGAGGATGAATGTGTTATTCTGTGTGAAGCTCTTAGAATGGGGACTAGAGCAAGTTAAGCCCTCAATATATGAGAATTGTTATTAAATATTCCTGTATTCAATGGTTTCAACACACTAAGATTGTCACAATATTAAATTCTGATTATAGAAGTCAACGTAGCTTGTCATAGCTCTGTTTTTCTATTTCAATGCTCATTGTCTGAAAGTGCAATTTAAAAAGACCAATGCATTCTTCAAAACTGACTTAGTTTTCTTGGCAGTAGTGGTGTGTAAATGCTGCAGCTAAAATATGGAATATTATCTTTCAGGATTTTTCTGAGTTGTATATACTCTCCTTTGGAGCACTGTGTGGTTTATCAAGAATTACTCCTGTGCTTCATTCTTATCAAGTTCCTGCTTTGACCATGTGATGATATGCTATCAGTCCCCAGAACTGAGCAGAACTCTCCACCTCAGAGGTACTCACCTGGATTGGCCACACCACTTCCTCCCATTTGCCCAGAATTTCAACTAGGCCAAAATTGAATCAGACAGGACAGAGACATTGGCAATACCTTTAGATTACTGTTTTCTGTCACTTCCTCCCCACTACACCCCACAATCCCAAAGACATTCTCATCTCTTTAAAAACTATTAGGCTAATTAAGGACAGGAAGTTAGTTTCCTGACAAATATTACTGCTGAAGCATAGTCCTTTAGTTACATATTTTCAGTTGCCTCACTTTAGATAAATCTTTCTGAAATAAGCCAGTCTCCCTTCCTAAAACAAAGTTCCCTCACATGGGATCCTGGTCATTCTGCTAAGAAAAACAAAAAGATTCTTGCTGTCTCTAACATCGTCAAAGGATGTGCAGAGCCTGGAGTGTGATGAATGCCTCCTTCTGCTGCTCTGATGAATGTGACGGGGTGTTGGGCTCATGAGGAGAGAATGTGTGGGTTCTCGAATTTTGTTGTGTGAAGATTTATGTATTTTTCTTGCTAGGTGCAAGGACTCCCTCATTCAATTCACATTTATCAGGCCAGGTTCTACTTAACAGCAAAAACCAAAATTCACTTCTTAAAATTTGGGGGAAAATACTGGAAAAATTGCCTTAATCCATAATTCCATGGATTTTTTTTTATTTTTGATGTTCAATGGCAGTTTTTAATTACATTTTTTGAAATTTAAGGAATAAAGTGAGAGGTCTGTCTCCAGCAACAAAAATGAGTGTTAGAGGCTAAGTATTGAAGTTTGTGTAATGCATATTACCTCAAAACTAAGGGAATAAAAAGAACTTATTACCATTCTCGGATTGCAGTGGGGTGTGTTGGAAAGTGCATGAACTGGGTATCGAGAGGCAGAGTTTCAAGTACCCTTTGGCCACCTGCCTGCTGTGGTCCTGGATCAGTTCCTCCATACCTCTTGTGAAGTGTTTTGCTCTGTACCTGACACATAGGAGATGCTCACAAACTTCTTGTTTTTCTGTATCTTATCCACCCAGATTAAGGGAGGAGACCACCCCTCATATTGTCTTATGCCCAATTTCTGCCTCCAAAGAAGAAGTAAAAACTAAAAGGCAGAAATGAAATCCACAGGCAGACAGCCTGGTGCTGTGCCCTGGGCCTGGTAGTTAAAGATCGCCCCCTGACCTAACTGGTTATGTTATCTATAGATTCCAGACATTGTGTGGAAAAGCATTGGAAAAATCCCTGTCCTGTTCTGTTTTGTTCTGATTACTGGTGCATGCAGCCCCCAGTGATGTACCCTCTGTTTGCTCTATTGATCACAACCCTCTCACGTGGACCCCCTTAGAGTTGTCAGCCTTTAAAGGAGACAGGAACCGCTCACTCGGGGAGCTCGCCTCTTTAGACAGGAGTCTTGCCAATGCTCCCAGCTGAATAAACCCCTTCCTTCTTTAACTCTGTGTCTGAGGTGTTTTGCCTGTGGCTCGTCGTGCGATATTTCTTGGTTCCCTGACCGGGAAGCAAGATGACTGGCAGATGGTAGATGGTCAAGGCAGCTCCTTAGGCAGCTTAAGCCAGCCCTGTGGAACATCCCTGCAGGGGACTCCAACTAGCTGGAGCGATGCGATCCTGAGAGTGCTCCTGGGTAGGCATTTGCCCCAGTGGAACAACTCACCAGAGCAGTGTGTGACAGGCCCCCATGGAGGATCAATGCAGTGGCTGAACACTGGGAAGGAACTGGTACTTGGAGTCCAGATGTCTGAAACTTGGTAAGACTAGTCTTGGGAACTTACCCACTTGATTTGAGTGGAAGTGTGGCCTGATCATCACCCATGGCGTGCCTTTATCAGCACTTTGGTTTGGTTTTGGTTTTGGTTTTGACTTGGTTTGAATTGCTTGACAGGACCAGTCTTGGAAACTTGCCCACTCCATTGGAGTAGGAGCATGGCCTGATCACCCACAGCGTGCCTTTATCGGCACTTTGGTTTTGATTTTGACTTGGTTTGAATTGCTTGACAGTACTGGTCTTACTTGCCTACTCCATTTGAGTGGAAGCGTGGCCTGATCATCCACGGTGTGCCTGTACTAGCACTTTGGTTTTTGTTTTTGACTTGACTTGGATTGCTTGATACTTTGGTTTTGGTTTTGACCTGACTTGGATTTCTGGATACTCTGATTTTGGTTTGGTGTAAACTGCAAAAGTGCATGTGTGCCCTTTTTACCCATTCTTTGTTTTGTGGTGTGCATGTGGTGTGAGCGTGGTGTTTTGTCCCAAAGAAGCATGGGTCAGGCACAAATAAGCCCACCCTATTAGGAACTATGTTGAAAAATTTCAAGAAAGGACTTAAGGGAGACTATGGAGTATATGACACCAGGAAAACTTAAAACTTCATGTGAAATAGACTGGCCAGCGTTAGAGGTGGGTTGGCCATCAGAAGGAAGCCTGGACAGGTCCCTTGTTTCAAAGGTATGGCACAAAGTAACCTGTAAAGCCAGGGCATGCAGACCAGTTCCAATACATAGACACTTGGTTCCAGCTGGTTTTAGATCTCTCCACAGTGGTTGAGAGAACTGCAGCATAAGTGGGGCAGAGAGAGAGAGAGAGAGAGACAGCGAAGAGAGAGAGAGGAAGAGACAGAGGCAAAAGGAAAATCAAAGAAAGAGAGAAAGCGAGATATATACAAGTAGTTAAGAAAAAAAAAAGTACCCTATTTATTTAAAAGCCAAGGTAAATTTAAAACCTGTAATTGATAATTGAAGGTATTCTCCGTAACCCTATAATGCTCCAATACCACTTTGTTGTCAGCGTAAACAAGGGCATATTCTGAAAGCACCGAGGCCTTCCTATCAAAAATCCTTAACCCAGTAACCCGTGGATGGCCCAAATGCATTCAAACTGTAGCAGCAGCTGCTTTGCTAACAGAAAAAAAGTAAAACAAATAACTTTTAGAGGAAACCTCATTGTGAGCACACCTCACTAGTTCAGTTCAGAACTATCTTAAATCAAAAAAGCAAAAAAGTAGCCTACTAACTCAAAAATCTTAAAGTATGGGGCTATTCTGTTAGGAAAAAAAAAAAAGGAAAAAAAGGGGGGGTGGAATTTATGTAAAAAGAGTATTACGTAGTAAATTCTTGTCCTGAAATAAATTAACTGCTTGTTTAAAGAAAGAAATAATTGTCATAAGTCAGAAAATTAAAGCATGTCGAAAAATTGTCTGTGAAAGTCATGAAAGAGAAAAATGTTATTTAAAAAAAATAGTTTATGTGAAAGGTGTATAAGGGAAGTAAAATATACCTTTGGTCAAAGAATTATAAGGAGGCATAAGAATATAAATTGTTACCTACATTAAAAGGTTAAGAATACATATTTTTTGTTTTAAAGGTTTAATCAAGTTTTAAAATGTTAATTGGAAAGAAAATTCTGTGTATAAACATTGGCTAAAGTTAAAGAGGAATCATCCAGTTTTTCTGTAAACTGGACATTAAAATAAAAGTACAGCAGGTTGTTCCTAAAGCACCAACCTGCTCTTCAGCAAAAATTATAAAAGGTTAAAAAGAGCCTATAAAATCTTACCTTATGGTCAAACATTAAAAATTGGATAAATATGTCTACAAAGATACTAATATAAAGGTAAAATTTAGCTTATCTCGTATAAAAATCATACAAAAAGCATTGTTAAATGTAAAATGGTATTTGGCTTTCTTTGGTTTAAAAACTAATAAAAATAGGTGCTAAAGGAAATTTCTCAGTAAAAAAGCACTAAGGACTATAAAGTCCACTGCCAAGGTCCCCACATTTAAAACAAAAGTTCAATTTCTTAAAAATTATATACTTGGTTTATCTTCCACTTTCCTTTCCCTCAAAAATGAAAAGTCTTTTAGCATGTGTACCACCCCTAGAATTTCTGGTAAACCAGGACCAGCCTGAAGATCACATTCTCATCAAAGGGTGGAAAGAAGAAAAACTCGAGCCAGCCTGGGAAGGACCTTACCTTGTGCTGCTAACCACCAAGACTGCTGTTCATACAGCAAAAAAGGATGGACTCATTGCACCCAAGTCAAGAAAGTGCCACCCCTTTTAGAGTCATGGGCCATAGTCCTAGGGGAAAACTCTACCAAACTAAAGCTAAGAAAAACTTAACTCTTTTCATCTATTCTATTACTCTTTCTTCTTTCCTCGTTCTATTGCTAACCATCTAGTTATTAACATAACCAAGTCAATTTTGCCTCAAACTATCGCTTTTAATGCTTGCCTTGTTATACCTTCTGGAGACTTACCAAGTCAAAGATAGCTTTCTCCTTCAGAAAACTACTTCTGTCCCTCCTGACTCTCCTCAGACTGGGCATTAGTAAACTAGGATCATTTAATCCAGGGAGATTTTGATAAAGACCCCAGTGCCAACCAGGAGTCTTGCCACCCAACGTAGAGCTTTTATGCTGTAGTTGGTCCAACATTCTGTGGACCACTAAAGAGCAAGGATGGACTGCCCCAACCAGTTTTTGTAATTTCCTAAAATCATGCATTCATTTTACTAGAGGACCATAGAAGTTAAAGACTTAAACTTTAGCAATAAAGACAGGATACCAAGATGCAAATGCCTGGTTAAAATGGATCAAATATTCCATCTGCACATTAAACAAAAGCAATTATTATGCTTGTGCACGTGGCAGGCCAGAGGCCCAAACAGTCCCCCTTCCACTAAGGTGGTCCTCCAGTCGACCTGGTGTGGGCTGCATGGTAGCTCTTTTCCAAGATTCTACAGCCTGGAATAATAAGTCATGCCAAGCTCTCTCTGCTATATCCCAAAGTCTGGCACCCTCCGGGTCAGCCCCCGAGGGCCATCCAGCTTCTATCTCCCAACATTAAGTTCACTTTGTGTCTCTCACGACAGGGAGGAAACTTAGCATTCCTTGGAGACCTGAAGGGATGTGATGAGCTTAAGAATTTTCAAGAGCTTATCAATCAGTCAGCCCTTGTTCATCCCTGGGCAGATGTGTGGTGGTATTGTGGTGGACCTTTACTGGGCACTCTGCTGAGTAACTAGAGTGACACTTGTGCTTTAGTCCATTTGCCTATCTCTTTCACCCTGGCATTTCATCAACCAGAGGGAGAAAAAATAAGACATTGTAAAGCGAGAGAAGCCCCTTATGGGTCTTTCAACTCTAATGTCTATTTAGATGCAATTGGAGTCCCACAAGGAATACCAGATCAATTTAAAGCTTGAAATCAAATAGCTGCAGGATTTAAGTCAGTATTTTAGTGAGTGACAGCTAATAAAAATGTAGATTAGTTAAACTACATCTATGACAACCAACAGCAACAAGCTTTTCATGAGTTAAAAGAAAAACTCATGTCAGCCCCAGCCCTGGGGCTACCTGCCCTGACAAAACCCTTTACACCCTGTGTGTCAGAAAAAGAAAAAATGGCAGGTGGAGTTTTAACCCAGACTGTGGGGCCCTGGCCAAGGCCAGTGACCTATCTCTGAAAACAACTAGACAGGGTTTCCAAAGGCTGACCCCCATGTCTAAGGGTCCTAGCAGCAATGGCCCTGTTAGCATAAGAATCAGCTAAGCTAACTCTTGGGCAAAACCTAAACTGCCCCCATGCTGTGGTGACTTTTATAAATACCAAAGGACATCATTAGCTAACAAATGCTAGACTAACTAGATACCAAAGCTTGCTCTGTGAAAATCCCTGCATAACCATTGAAGTTTACAACATCCTAAACCCTGCCACCTTGCTGCTGGTATCAGAGAGCCCAGTTGAACCTAACTATGTAGAGGTTTTGGACTCAGTTTATTCTAGTGGGCCCAACCTTCAAGACCATCCTTAGACTGGGGCTTACATCCCAGTCTAGACCTTACACTACATTAGTAGACTGGGAGCTGTACGTGGATGGGAGCAGCTTTGCCAACCCCTGCAAAGTGACTCTGAAGAAGACGACAAGCCCTGCTCCAGTCACACCTGGAAGCAGACTGGTCCACACATGGCCAAAACATGAGGAAACTCATCATGGGACTCATTTTCCTTAAAATTTGGACTTGTACAGTAAGGACTTCAACTGACCTTCCTCAGACTGAGGACTGTTCCCAGTGTATACATCAAGTCACTGAGGTGGGACAAAAGATTGCTACGGTCTTATTATTTTACAGTTATTATAAGTGTACTGGAACTCTAAAAAGAACTTGATTGTATAATGTTATTCTACACAAGGTATGTAGCCCAGGAAATGACCAAACTGATGTGTATTGTGATCCATCTGAGCCTCCCATGACCACAGTTTTTAAAATAAGGTTAAGGACTGAGGACTGGTGGGGGCTCATAAATGATATGAATAAAGTGTTAGCCAAAACAGAAAAAAAAAAAAAAAAAAAAGGTGCAAACAAGTCACCTTAAAATTTGATGCCTGTGCTGTCAATAATAATAAGTTAAAAATAGGATATGGTTCTCTTAATTAGGAAAGAGGCTATATGGCAGAAAATAAGTACATTTTTCATGAAATAGGACTGTGTGAAAATAAATGTAGACACTGGTCTTGTGTCATGTAGGCTACTTGAATAAAAAATGAAAAAAATCCTGTCCACCTTCAGCAAGGGAAAAGTGGCCCTTCCTGTGCCAGTGGTTAGTGTAACCCCTTAGAACTAGTAATAAAAAAACCCCTTAGTCCTCGCTACAAAGAAGGGAAATGTGTAACCCTAGAAATTGATGGAGTTAGACTGGATCTTCAATTAAATATCGTGGTTTGAGAAAAAGTTTATAAACACTCTCCTGAGCCAGTATTTCAAACCTTCTATGATAAGCTAAATGTGCCAGTACCAGAAATTCCAGGAAAAACAAGACATTTGTTTTTGCAATTAGCTGAGCATGTAGTCCAGTCTCTCAGTGTCACTTCATGTCAAGTATGTAGAGGAACTGTAATAGGAGATGAATGGCCATAGAAAGCCTGAGAATTAGTACCTACAGACCCAGTTCCTGATGAATTCCTGGCCCAAAAGAATCACCCTGATCACTTCGAGGTCCTAAAAGCCTCAATCATTAGACAACACTATATAGCAAGAGTGGGGAAGGACTTCACCCTTCCTGTTTAATAGTACTACAAAACAGTTACATGGTGGAATTCAAACCACACAAAGAAAAATCCACTCAGTAAATTTCCAAAGTGGCAGACCCTTTAGGCCCACCCAGAATCCCACCAGGACTGGACAGCCCCCACTGGGCTATACTGGATATGTGGACATAGAGTCTACGCTAAGCTGCCTGACCAGTGGACAGGTAGTTGTGGTATTGGCACTATTAAACTATCTTTCTTCCTACTGCCCATAAAAACAGGCAAACTCCTGGGTTTCCCTGTCTATGCTTCCCATGAAAAGCAAAGCATAGCCATAGATAATTAAAAAGATGATAAAAGGCCTTCTGAAAAAATTACATACAATACTATGGGACTGCCACTTGGGCACAAGATGGCTCGTGGGAATACCGGACCCCCATTTACATGCTCAACCGAATCATGCAGTTGCAAGCTGTCTTGGAGATCATCACTAATAAAACTGGTAAAACCTTGACTGTTCTGGCCTGGCAAGAAACTCAGATGAGAAATGCTATCTATCAGAGTAGATTGACTCTCAACTACTTGCTAGCAGCTGATCCGCCTACCTCGGCCTCCCAAAGTGCTGAGATTACAGGCGTGAGCCGCTGCACCAGGCCCACAAATCTTTCTAAACTAAAACTGACTGCATCTTCCATCTGCATAAAAATAGCAAGAACTTTCATAATTCTTACTCTGTATACTTCTAAATGTTTCACACATGTTAACTCAATCCCTGCAACAACTTTATGTGAGGTTTGCTATTATAATCTCCATTTTACAGATGAGAACTGAGGCATAGAGAGGTTAAATAACTTGCTTGGAGTTAAACTGCTAGTAAGTGATGAAGCAGGATATTAATAATTTGATATATCCCTGCTTACTCTGACAGTCTTGTCTCTGGCCACTTGTGCCTTATTCTCTATCCTCCTGCTTTGTATTAGGTATTAGATGGAGAATTGAAACCAAGATCTAGAGGTGGTCCTCAGGATTCTATAGTCATTTAGGGAAAAGAAGCAAAAAGAAAAATCCCTGGAGTAGAAGAGTATGAGTAGTCCAGGAAGGACAAGAACAGGGCACTTGGGAAGACGTAATGCTGGAGTGTGGGGAAAACCTTCCTAGAGGGGGTGATGTTGAAACTGGAACTCATGGATGGAAAGGAATTAACAGGGGAGAACTGGGGAAAGGAAAGGGTTTTAGACAGAAGGAACAGTGCTTGCAGGCTCAGAGCCAAGACCACTTGTGGTAGGATTGGGGAAATTGCTGAGTGTGTTTATCCATTTCCTTTTCTATCCTACTTGACGGAGCTCCTAGGATGTCACATCTGCTGTAATGGGCTCAAGGAGGTCTCAGTGGAATTAGACTGGAACCCAAACACTGGAATCTCTCAGCTTCTGCCTTGCCATCTAGTGAATGTTCAGGCAGTGTGAAGAGCCTGCTAAAGTCCTTTGGATTTCTGGAGATTCCATGACCTGCATAAATAAAAGAAGGCAATTTGGGAGGCTGAGGCAGGAGGATCGCTTGAGCCCAGGAGTTCGAGACCCAGCCCAGGCAACGTAGTGAAACCTCATCTCTACAAATAATAAAAAAATTAGCCAGGCATGGTGGTGTGCCTCTGCAGTCCCAGCCACTCAGGAGGCTGAGATGGGAGGATTGCTTGAGCCTGGGTTGTTGAGGCTGCAGTGAGCCGTGACCATGCCACTGCACTCCAGCCTGGGGACAGAGCAAGACCCTGCCTCAAAAAAAAAAAAAAAAAAAAAAGGCATTGAGGGGAAGGCAAGCAGGAGTGCATCAGTCTGAGAGTCCTGGGAACCTGGAGGTAATACTGAAGGCCTTGATTTTCACCTATTTGTGAAACAAGAGGGTGATGGGGGAGAATGTAGCTGAGGCAAACCCAGACACCGCATACAGGGGTGGAAATCCTCTCACCCCTAGTCCTGGGACTGAGCATGAAGTCTGAAAGGGATTTCTAAATGCAGGATCCCTGTAAATACTCAAGAGACTGAATATACAAACAGACAGTGACCACACTATAAATAAAAGTAGAACTCAAACTGAGAACCTGCTCCAAACCTGCTGCAAGCAGCCCGTGAAGCCAACTTATTGGCAATAGTAACCAATCCTGGAAGTCAACTAATGTAGGAAGCCAAATAATAACCCCTGTAGTAATTGGCCCAAAACAGCCGTGACTTGATTAATAACTGACAGCTTTCCTAATTTTTGCATTGACTTCCATTTTAGGACCAACAAGATAAAGCAAATATGCAACCTTAAGCCACTACGTAGGTCCTGACTCTTATAAAAGGACTACGCATCAATATTTATACTGACTCTAAACATGCCTTCCATATCCTGCACCACCACGCTGTTTTAGGGGCTGAAAGGTTTCCTCATTAGGCAAGGGTCCTCCATCATTAATGCCTCTTTAATAAAAACTCTTCTCCAGGCCGCTTTACTTCCAGAGGAAGCGGGAGTCATACACTGCAAGGGCCATCAAAAGGCATCAGATCCCATTGCTCAGGGCAACGCTTATACTGATAAGGTAGCTAAAAAAGCAGCTAGCTTCCAACTTCTATCCCTCATGGTAGTTTTTCTCCTTCTCATCTGGCCACTCCCACCTACTCCCGCACTGAAACTTCCACCTATCTCTTCCCACACAAGGCAAATGGTTCTTGAACCAAGGAAAATATCTCCTTCCATTCTATTCTATCGTCATTTCATCACCTCTTCCATGTAGGTTACAAGCCACTAGCCTGCCTCTTAGAACCTCTCATTTCCTTTCATCCTGGAAATCTGTCCTCAAGGAAATAACTTCTCAGTGTTCCATCTGCTATCTACTACTCCTCAGGGATTATTCAGGCCCCCTCCCTTCCCCACATATCAAGCTCAGGGATTTGCTCCCCTCCCCCCCCGCCCCCAGGACTGGCAACTTGACTTTACTTACATGCCTCAAGTCAGGAAACATGTCTGGGTAGACAGTTTCACTGGATGGGTAGAGGCCTTTCCCACAGGGTCTGAAAAGGCCACTGCGGTAATTTCTTCCCTTTTGTCAGAAATAATTGCTCAGTTTGGCCTTCCCACCTCTGTACAGTCCAATAATGGACCAGCCTTTATTAGTCAAAACACCCAAGCACTTTCTCAGGCTCTTGGTGTTCAGTGGCACCTGACCTTACTGTTTTAGCCTAGCCCTCATATCTGCGTGTGGTGGCTGCTGCTGCCCTAATGCTTTTAGAGGCCCTCAACTGCCACCCTTAAGTCTCTCTTTGAATAGAAGATCTTCAGTGACAAAGTACACTCCAATACTTTCACCCTGATGAAGTCCTATTCTTTACTTTTATACTTACTCTTATTCTCATTCTCGTTCTTATGCCACCCTCTACCTCTCCCCAGCTATCTCCACCACACTATCAATCTTACTCACTCTCTCCTAGCCGTTTCTAATCCTTCTTTAACAAACAATTGCTGGCTTTGCATTTGTCTTTCCTCCAAATTCAACGAGGCCCTGACTCCTACTGGAAAAAAAGGGGGAGTGGGTGGACTCTGTATATTTTTAAATGAAGAATGTTGTTTTTACCTAAATCAATCTGGCCTGGTATATGACAACATAAAAAAACTCAAGGATAGAGTCCAAAAACTCACCAACCAAGCAAATAATGATGATGAACCCCCTTTGACACTCTGTAATTGGATGTTCTGGGTACTCCCAATTCTTAGTCCTTTAATAACTATTTTTCTCCTTTTATTCGGACCTTGTGTCTTTCGTTTAGTTTCTCAATTCATACAAAACCGCATTCAGGCCATCACCAATAATTCTGTATGACAAATGCTCCTTCTAACAACCCCACAATATCACCCCTTACCCCAAAATCCTTCTTCAGTTGAATCTCTCCCACTCTAGGTTCCCACGCTGCCCCTAATCCTGCTCGAAGCAGCCCTGAGAAACATCGCCCATTATCTCTCCATACCACCCCCAAAAATTTTCACCTTCCTAACACTTTATCCCTATTTTGTTTATTTTTCTTAATAATATAAGAAGATAGGAATGTCAGGCCTCTAAGCCCAAGCTAAGTCATCATATCCCCAGTAACCTGCCCGTATACATCCAGATGGCCTAAAGCAACTGAGGATCCACAGAAGTGAAAATAGTTTAACTGATGACATTCCACCATTATGATTTGTTTCTACCCCATCCTAACTGATCAGTGTTCTTTATAATCTCCCCCCACCCTTAAGAAGTTTGTTTCTAATTCTCCCCACCCTTGAGAATGTACTTTGTGTACCCCATGCCCCCAAAACATTGCTCTTAACTCTCCCGCCTATCCCAAAACCTGTAAGAACTCATGATAATCCCATCATCTTTGCTGACTCCTTTTTCGGACTCAGCCCACTTGCACCCAGGTGAAATAAACAGCCATGTTGCTCACACAAAGCCTGTTTGGTGATCTCTTCACACGGATGCGTGAAACAAAATAAATAATCTCAAAGAAGGATTATTCTTGGTCAGAAAATAAAGTTGATGTCATTAAATTCAACTTAATTTATTTTAACATATGTGGCAAGAATGGTGATTTAACATAATGGTTCTTTAAAGTTTGCTTTGTGAAAGATTTCATAAGGACGTTCAAAATGCACCTTTAAAAATCTCTTGAGGCTTGATTCTTCTGAGAGAGTATTTAAAAAATAAACACAAATCTCTTGAAGTTAAGAAGCCAAGGCAAGAATTCACCATCAGATTTCACCTACATTAATCATAGATTTGAGTAAATTCCTCTCTCCTCAAGGTCATGCAAATAGTCTCAGTTTCCTTGGCCCTCTAGGAGGAGAACTTCCTTATTCTTCGGTAAGACCGAGAACCCCATAAGCCAACCCTGTAAAGTCAGCCTCAGTTCCTTAAGACTTACTGGCCACATGTTGATTCATTCTCAGATATGACATTCTGAACAAAGCCTTATTCAGAATAAGCTTTGTTGTATAAGCAATGTTTCCAATTACATCCTCTTAATAAGGAGAACAGATTCTTATTGAACCTATGCAAATAACTATATTGCCTTGAAAATAAGAGTATTCAATAAAAGTTTCCGAATTTGGGAGGAAACAGGAAGAAAAAGACAAATGTTTTGTTTTTATTAATCTACATATTTTTTAGATAATAGCTTAAAAGAGAAAGTAGCCCTCATATCCAGATAATAGAATATTAAAATATTAGCAGCATTCCAAACAAAACTCAAATCATTCCTCATCATTTTGCTCAGGCTTATTCTTGTTCTGTTTCATCTTGGGTTAGTAGCCTCATGAACCCGTTAGCTTCTTAATGAGAATGTAGGAAATCCTGGATGGTCCAATGGCATGGGCCCCAGGCTATTTAAGGAATACCATCATAAGCCTGTGCTTGTGAGTACTCAGCATAGTCCTTTCCCGTGGGGCTCTGAGACCATCGTTTTTAATGTCAAAGCATTCTGGTTTGTAGCTGATTTGCGAGTGCTTTCCAGGAAGAATCAAAGCAAAACAACAACAAAAAACTATCTCTAGATGCCAAGAGACCAAAAATGACCGTGGTTAACTTATCAACAATAATTTTTCAAAAGTGAAAGATCTGATGAGCTCATTACAAAAATAATGCAACTGACAAGGAAATTTGGTTGTTTCTGTGGCATTTAAAACAAAGCAGTGAATTTAACATCAAAGTGACAATAGAAAAGTCTTAAAGAAAACATAGGAGTTAATAGAATTGTAAAGAACCTTAATTCTTTGAAGAGTGAGAAGACTTTGTTCCTGTAAGTTATCAAGGACATGAAAAACTGAACGTAAAGCACAGAAAATTATTCTGATAATATAGAATCATTGCCTTTTAGGCAGATTTCTCAGAAGGTAAAAAAAATCTTAACCTCTTAAGTACATAAATGATTCAAGAAAATTTTGTCATTTAACAGAGAGAAAAGCAGTTTTAATTTTGTATCAGCATAATATTTGATATCAAGGCTCTTTTAAGACAATCTTATAAATAAAGCCACTAAACCTTAGCCAGTTTTGACTATGGCAATTAAAATTCCCTTTCTGTGCACCTTCTACAGGTTTCTACATCCATTTAGGTTTTGTGCTACCTGTTTTTCCTCATCCTGGAACAGCCAGTCATTTTACTTTAGGACAAAACTATGCTCCTTTACTTTAACAAAAATGCATCCCGAGTACCTTGCATACAAAGTTCTCTTCTCTACAATTATTTTTCCTAGAGAATCTCACTCACAATATTAATCATAACTTTTTAACTTCTATTTCACAGAGATAGCTATGAGATAGATACCTGTGAGCTGTCAGACACTATAATTGTGTAGTAAAGCTTATGAATATATACTTTACAATGTTTGATAGCTTAGATGTCCTTATAGTACAATTTCTCAATGTGGCAAAATACATACAGCCTTAAAATTATGCTTAGTGGTTACTATTTTAATACTTTGTCTTATTAGAAATGATCTAGGTATTTAATGACTATCCATTAATTAACCTAAACTCGCATAAGTTTTAAGTTACTAAAAGATCTTAGAGACTGTCTTCAAGCTGACATACTACAAAACATAATTATTGTTGAAATGAAGTTGTCAGAATAATAATTTAATTTAGCTAAACACACATCTCCAGTTTTCATCATCTTAAACATCTAGGAAACATAATGCTAGTTTATTCAATCAGTAGAGCTGTCTAGGTTCGGGAAGAATAAGCCCAAATAGAAGACAAATGTATGCTTGCATTATGCTGAACTTGAATAACTCAGAAGACAGCTCTTTCCATTAAAAAATAAATATTAAAGTAGTCTTTTTTTAAAAAAAGAGTTACCTAAATTTTTTGAATTTGAATTCTTAAAACATTTGCATTAAAGTATTAGAAACTCAATTCTACCACCAACAGGGTGGCTTAAAACAACAGAAATTTATTGTGTCAGTTCTGGAGACTAGAAGACCAAGATTAAGGTGTCAGCAGGACCATGGCCCCTCTGAAGGCTTTGGGGAAGGGTCTTTCTTTGCCTCTTCCTTGCTTTTCTGGTGGTTGCCCACAGACCTTGGTATTCCTCAGCTCAAATAGATATTGGAGTGGACACATCACTCCAATATCTATTTCCTTTGTCACGTGATGTCTCCCTATATGTCTGATTATGTCCCCATTTCCCGCTTGTCACAAGGACTCAGGTCATTGGATTAGGGCCCACCCTAATCCAGCATGATTTCATCTTGATTATATCAGCAAGGCCCTATTTCCAAATAGGGTCACATTCACAGGTACAGAGGACTTGGGCTTGAAAATATCTCTAGGGGATGCAATGCAACCCACAACACCTAATAAGTGGTGGGCCTGGTGTTCTGAACACTCATGAGTCAGCTGCACAGTCCATGCCCCAGGGACCGGTAGAGATGACCCATTGGAAGTGTGGTAAGGAAATATTAGAATATCTATTTATTTTTACATTTCTTCTTTTAAAAATTGTATTTGTATTTCATGATGTAAATGATATATTTACAATACTATATGCATATGTTCTATAAACAAAAATATATATATTCGGTGGATACTCAAATTTTTTTAATTGACCAGAGAGTGGGAAAAAAAAGAAAGGCTCCATGCCTATTCCACTCCTTCTCTCCCATCTATTAAACAGAGCGTCACTAGCATATCAGTTTCTCTTTTTCACAGTTGCCTCAGTAGAATAACTTTCCACTATGTGAGGTCTGTAGGGAGGTGTCCACCTCATCCACCGCAGCATTTAGCTGAAAAAGGTTTAGTTTGACAAAAGACCAGTTACTAGATCTGAGCCAGGGTGACAGGCAGCTGGAACCTGAAGAATGAAGCAGTTGGCTGGGTGCAGTGGCTCACGCCTGTAATTCCATCACATTGGGAGACACAGGCAGAAGGGTCACTTGAGTCCAGGATTGAAGACCAGGCAAGACCTCATCTCTACAGAAAATGAAAAAAAAAAAAAATGTAGCTGGGTGCAGTGGCACATGCCTATGGTCCCAGGTACTCAAGAGGCCAAGGTGGGAGGATTGCTTAAACTCAGAAGTTCAAAGCCGCAGTGGGCTATGATCATGATACTGCACTTCAGTCTGGGTGACAGAGTGAGTCCCTGTCTCTGTAAAAAAAAAAAAAAAAAAAAAAGAAGAAGAAGAAGAGGCAATTTAACAATCTTTATGTATTTCAATAACTTTTCTCTAATTGTCAGCCTTCTTTTTTAATTTTCGAGACGCAGTCTTGCTCTGTTACCTAGGCTGGAGTACCATGGCATGATCTTGGCTCACTGCAACCTCTATCTCCAGGGTTCAAGTGATCCTTCTACCTCAGCCTCCTGAGTAGCTGGGACTACAGACATGTGCCACCACACCTGGCTACTTTTCTTTTCTTTTCTTTTTTTTTTTTTCTGTAGATACTGGGTTTCACCATGCTGCCCAGGCTGGTCTCAAACTTCAGAGCTCAAGCCATCTGCCTGCTATGGCCTCCCAAAGTGCTGATATTAGAGGCATGAGCCACCACTCCCAGCCATGTAATTGTCAGTTTCTTTTAATACTTCAGACAGAGCCAGGGTTTGATGTAATTAGGTCTAAAGACATACTGTTAATATTATAAACAATTTGATGTCATTTATGGGGGAGGAGGGGAGGCATAGAATTCGGAATGTTTTGAAATATAAGTTTCCAAAAGAGGAGAGCCACTGCAAACCAGAAGTAAGGTGATGATTACATCTCCATTCTTACCACGGGAATTCTACAGGTTTCTTTTTATGTATGATACAATCCCAAGATCCAGCCTCCAGCCACCACATGTATGCTTCCAGGAATTGTTTTGGGATCTCTAAAGGAAGGCAGCTAATATGCTCACAGGTAAAAAAAACTTTAAAAAGTTGATAATGTGCATTTCAAAATCCATTTCTTGATATATTTTTAAAATTGAGGAGTCAATGTAAACAAGGTAAAATGTATCAATTTAAAAAGATATTTACATGTCCATGGAAAAGAATTGTTCAGAAGAGCAAGGGATAGTATAACATTAAATGAGTCATGGTGTTTTTTGACCTTCAGGATTTTTAAAAATTATTATCTTTAAGTTCTAGGGTACATGTGCACAACGTGCAGGTTTGTTACATAGGTATACATATGCCATGTTGGTTTGCTGCACCTATTAACTCATCATTTACATTAGGTATTTCTCCTAATACTATCCCTCTCCCAGCCCCCCACCCTTTCGACAGGCTCTGGTGTGTGATGTTCCCCGCTGACATTCAGGATATTTTGTGGGTTGTTTAACTCTTCAAAAACTTGATATAAGGGCCTATTGATTGTGGAGGAACTAATCTCCTTCTCATGGGTTCTTTGAGTTCCTGTGTGGGCATAAGTATATCTTTGTTATAATTTACTCCACCTGTGCCTGTCAATTTCTTTCCACTTGCCTCCTCTCATGACATTCTGGCTCATGTTTCTTCATAAAGCTCTAAGCCAGTTATTAATAACAGACCAGTGAGCCTCCTGATCCACTAAGACCATATGGTGTTTTTCATAAAAGAGAGAGATCATTCCCTTGACTTTGGACTTTGCTTATTGAACCCCTGAACAGTAAGTGGTTTTTTTTTTGTTTGTTTGTTTGTGTGTGTGTGTGTGTGTGTGTGTGTTTTAATGTAGCATTTTAAGATGTTGATTTTGGAGGAAAGTTTAGTGTGACTCTTATGTGCTTCTGATGGAGGGAGATGTAGTAGATTAAAATTCACTGAGATTCACAAAGCCTGTTTCCTATCCCTGCAACATCTCTCCACTTTTTATAAGGCTGATTATAAAGAGAGATCAACAAATTAGATTTCTACTCCTCTCATTTTCTTTTGGTTAAATAAAGGCAGGAGGAGAAGCAAAGGATTAATGATATATAAATTACTTGACCAAGCTCTGTGGCTGCAGCTTGACCTCCTGTTTCCTTATATTTTCTCTCCAAATAGAATTCCAGTGATTGCAAAGAGAATTATCACATATGAAAAGTATATGTGGGGGACTTGGGGGGAGGAGTAGTTGGACAAGAAACCTGGGCACTTTTGTTTTCTTCCCCCTTGTTCTAGGTTTGGATCAGAGAGGGCATCTGTCTTGTTCCATGGATTCATTGCTTCCTTGTTTTTTAGCCAAAGGCTTTGTCTTTGCAGCCTTCTTTATACTGGTTGCTTCTGAGAGTCCTTCAAAGTAGATCACTATGTTTTCTGTCTAGAAAAGGGGGACCCTGAAGCCCAGAAAGGCCAATGCCCTGCTTGGTTCTCTTGAGCAGGGCTGAAACCTGACACTCCAATCCTTCTTCAAGACCATAGACTAATATAGCTTTCTGCTTTGGTTATGTATGTTCAATTCTTGAACATGTGCACCAGGCTTCTAAATAAAATGCATAAGGGAGGCATGACAGTGAATTGGAAGGAGGCAGATGTGGGCTTGTTGTTGAGCCCTGGCTGGGACCATGTACAAGCTGTGTGATCCTAAGAAAGTACTCAACCACTCTGAGCCTCAGTTTGCTCATTTGTAAAATGAGAATCATAGTCTCTTTTACAATGTGGTGGGGTTTACTCAATGTATATAAGTAGCCAAGTATAGTGACAGTGACTGTTAATTTAACACATTTATAAATTCCTTCGAGTTTTTCCTGAATCTTCCTAATTATCTCTCATTTGTTTCCAATATAAATCCAGAGCCTCCAAATGTGGTTTTTGATGGGAAACATGAATTTAAACTGTAGAGGCAATATTCGACTTTTATTACTTTCAGTAACTTCATTTTTAGAATAGTGTAAACCATGCAAATGCTGAGGACAGGTGGATTGGAGGATGGTATATTGTTAGCAATCAAGATATTAAGTCTACAGCTAAGATCAACGATGATGAGAAACCTCCCAAAACAACTTCAAAATATAAACTATTATTTCCATAAACTTCTCTGTTCTATTATAATCAGCATTCTAACATTTTTCTTTTGCTCTTTCTGTGTTTCCAAAGGACTGGTTTCCACCCGTGCCACATTAGATTCTGTGTGTCTGGATACGACCGAAAGAAGGGTCATCTCAATACCTGCTTTCCAAAGTGTTGTCCTGTAACTCAGGAGATATGATTGGATTTTTGTTTTCCTCTACAAACTTTAATTGTGCAAATATGTATTTAATTCCTAGCATGTGCAAGACACCATATGCTAACCAAAAATGGGGTCTATAAAACTCAGAATGGGCTTATTAATGGTTCAGTCCTCCTCCTTAGGTATCACCTTTTTTTTTTTTTTTGAGACAGAGTCTTACTTTGTCACCCAGGCTGGAGTGCAGTGACTTGATATCACCTCACTGCAACCTCCACCTCCTAGGCTCCAAGTGATCCTTCCACCTCAGCCTCTCGAGTACCTGGGACTACAGGTGTGCACCAACATGCCAAGCTAATTTTTGTATATATATTTTTTTAGTAGAGACAGGGTTTTGCCATGTTGCCCAGCGTGGTCTCAAACTCCTGGGCCTCCCAAAGAGCTGGAATTATAGGTGTGAGCCACCACACCTGGCCAAGTATCACCTTCTAAGTAATGACTTTGTGAAGCATAGAAGAGCAACACCTTTTAAAGTCACAGCTCATCTGCCCTATGGGGAAAAAAATATGTTATTAAGCACTTACTTTGTCCAAGCTCTGTGGAAAATGCTAGAGATATCATTTCTACTTTAAAGGTGGTTATAGTCTGTCATTTAAACTTGAAATTCTATTCTCCAGCCTAGCCATTTATTTTCAGCTAAACTTGACTCCAAAGAACAATCAGCTTGTCTCAGAAATCAAATCTGCACCTAAAAACATAAAAACATTGCCACCAGTGAATTCACACCAAGGAGTGTGTGTTGCAGGCCAACTAGGCAGTTTAAAAGGTTCTGCCAAATGCCTTTGAGTACTCAAAAAAGTCCAGAGATTTCCCCACTCCCTTCCATTCACCAACTCCAAATGGGAATGACACTTGTTTGGATATCTGAGTTCTGCAGGTCAAAAAACAAACAAGTCCCCCTTAGTCCCATTTCTGCATCCTCGCACCACTCAAAGGACAAGTGTCTGCTGGCACTGCTGTGTTGGGGCTCTGTGGAAACCTTACACAGCTGATACCCAGCCAGGGCTCCAGGCCTTTCATCTGGCTTTGTAAAAGTGCATCACAACTGTGATTCATGGAAAGGGCTAGAAAACTTGGCAGGGAGATGGTTGATAACATTTTGATTATTTCAATTCCAGAATATTTCGTAATGTTCAGTGTCCAAAACTGAGTAAATTCATGTCATCTCAGGGGCAATGCATGATCTGTTTAGGGCAAGAATATGGCAGTTAGAAACTGTAGCCTTCAGGAATCCTGATAGTGGATGATTAAGAAGTCATATTTGTTCATATGTAGAAAAATTGCTCTTTTTAGGGCCAGAACATTTACTTCAAACATTTGACGCATGGCCATCAACGGCTTGGGAAAGCCAAAACTGAACAGATGTTGACCTAAAAAGAAAGCAAGTGGGCCGGACGTGATGGCTCATGTCTGTAATCCCAGCACTTTGGGAGGCCGAGGAGGATGGAACACCTGAGGTCAGGAGTTCAAGCCCAGCCTGTCCAACATGGTGAAACCCTGTCTCTACTAAAAATACAAAAATTAGCCGGTGTGTTGGTGGGCACCTGTAATCCCAGCTACTCAGAGGCTGAGGCAGGAGAATTACTTGAACCCGGGAGGTGAAGGTTGCAGTGAGTCAAGATTGCACCATTGCACTCCAGCACTCCAGTCTGGGCAACAAGAGCAAAATTCCGTCTCAAAAAAAAAAGAAAAAGAGAGAGAGAGCAAGAGGGGTGCCATTGAAGAGAAGAGAAGAGAAACACAGTGGCTCCTGACAGATCTGTAACCTACTTTCCCACTGGGGGCGGGTGGATGATCAGATGGACCCTCACGAGTGCTGCCACGCGAGCCAACACCCCGCTGCTCCTGTGTCTGTGTGTCTGCCTCAGCTTCTCTGGGCTTTCCATCTCTTAAAGGCTATTTGTTTCCTCTCATCTAACTGAGCCACTCCATCCCTCTTCATGGTTGGGCTGCAAGAAGTGGCCATTTTTCTGAATCTGCTGCTTCATTTAACTAGGCACTATTTTATTGAGTGTCAGGCAGCATGATGGGCTCTTGGCTTACTTTTTTTGTTTGCTTGTTTTGTTTTTTTGAGACCCAGGCTGGAGTTCAGTGGCATGATCTCGGCTCACTGCAACCTCTGCCTCCCAGGTTTAAGCAATTCTTGTGCCTCAACCTCCCAAGTAGCTGGGACTACAGGCACGCACCACTATGCCGGGCTAATTTTTGCATTTTTGGTAGAGACAGGGTTTTGCCATGTTGACCAGGCTGTTCTCGAACTCCTGACCTCAGGTAATCTGCCCACCTTGGCCTCCCAAAGTGCTGGGATTACAGGTGTGAGCCACCATGCCCGGCCTCTTGGCTCACTGCTATATTGCAGTGGCTAAGGCCGTGGGCATTGGAACCAAACAAATCTCCATAAAAATCCGTGGTCACTTCTTACTATGTGTGTAATGTCGGACAGCTATGTTAACTTCTCTGGGTTTCCATCTTTTCGAGTAAGAAAATAGTCGTAGGAATATTCCATCTCATAAAGTTTTATGAGATTAAAATCAAAGTGTGTGTAGAAGGCTCTGAGCTTCAGTTATGAATAAAGTCCTTTCGACCCCCCACAAGACAGGTATTACTCTCTCTGTTCTCCAGATGAGGTAGCATCTGAGGTTAGGTGCTTTGTCCAAGGCTGCAGAGTTAATACTGGTGAGAGCCAGGATCTCAAACTGGTTCCCTCCGGTTCAGATCCTGTACTGTCTCCTCACTCCACCTTGCTGACCGATCATCTGTAACAAACATGTTTCTGTGTTCAGTCGAAGTCCACTTTGTCAAATTCTTTGCCTTGTGGCCCTGACCTGCCGCATTTTCCACTTTTCACTTGTGATTTACTTTGCTCTGGACTCTGGTTATACATGGGCTGGAATCAAAGATGTTGGAGGGTGATGAAGGCAGACTCTCCTCACGTAGCTGACTCTGGTGAAACGCAGAATCCGGTCTATCATAAATATCAGAAAATTGCTGAGGCAATTGTGGCACTAGCTTTGGAAAAAGTCACTGTGTGACCTCCGACAAGTCTCTGCACTTCTTTGGGCCTCGTTTGTCAGATGAGAAGTTTACAAAAGCTCCAATATCTTCTCTATACCAACATTTCGTTAGTACTTCCTATCTTTCGCCATTGTTGTTTTTCTTAGCTGGAAAGAGAATAATTGCCTTGAAATCATGTCTTAATCAAGAAACAAGGTGCAAGAATAATGCCTACCATCATTTAAACATAGTCATATGCATTATTTTATTCCAGTACAAGCTTTCTATGGTACAAGGCTCATGTCATTGATAAGTTAATTTCTCAGATATGTGTTAAATTTCCTTTCTCATATAATTCAACTTTGGGCAGAATTGAAGGGGACCTTAATGAGCTCAGAAAATGCAGCTTGAACTCAAATTTTAGAAGCTTACAGAACACAAAAAATTCATTGACCATTGCATACGCCCAAATTACTCGAATTTGAGTTTAGTGAGGGCAAACCTCCAGTATGCTGCAGAAATGGTGGCCATCCCAACAGATCATCCCATTCTAAAACCCTCTAGATTTTGTGCCAAGTTTTTCTTGCCTTCCAGCAACTTGACTTGCTTCCCTAATTACAAGCAAAAAACAAACAAACAAACAAACAAAAAACAAAAGAAAAGGAAAAGCATTAGTAAGACATAGTTCCCATATGATTTCTCAAGTTTCTAAAAGACAGTTGTCTTGAACATATACTTTGTGGGAAAGGGAGACGTTTTCCACAGGGAGACAAGTTGCAAGCACCCAACTTTGGGATTTTATTTTTAAAATTATTTGCTGGGAAAAGTAGACTTATTACGTATGTTTTTCTTATTGTAATTGTCATTTGGACAAAGTGAACTTTCATTCTTCCCAGAAAGCTTCTGCTTTAAGTATAGTCAAGTCAGTATTTGTTGAGAACTAATTAGTGTCGGAGACTGTGAGGCCCTGGAATCTAGGATGAATAAGGCCATCCCCTACCTTCTAGGAAAGCATCACTGACTATGGGGGTATTGCATGTAAACAACCATGATACAGTGTGGTCACTGGCAACATGTTGTGGACAAGTGGGAAATACATTCTGACTAAGGAAGTCAGATTGGGTAACAGAGGAGGTGACACTGAATCTCAAAGGATGAATAGGAGTTTAACAGTTTTGCCTATTTAGGTGCTTAAAGAGAACTTGAGAAGAATGATTCATTCAAGAGCGACTATGTAACAGTAATATGCTAGACTGTAATTAATAGTAGACACTATCACTTACTAAATGTTTACTTTCTCATTGAATTCTCAGGCTACCCCAAGAAGCAGGTACCATTATCCCCACTTTGTGGAAGTGCCAACTGAGGCACAGAGTTAATGTAACTTGCTTAAGGTGTCATGCACAGTGGCAGACCTGAGATTCAAACTCTGTCAGTCTGATTCTAGACCCATCTCTCAAACACCATGTCTTGGCAGCATTCTTATTATTTCTCAGCTTGGTTAATGTTAAGGAGATCAAGGGGAGAAACTTGTTAGCCATAAGGTAACAAGCAGTTAAAAACAAATAACAATAAATGTGAATAAAGTAGATAGTAAAAGATAACAAAAATAAATAATAAAAACTGTACTTTTGGCCGGGCGCAGTGGCTCACGCCTGTAATCCCAGCACTTTGGGAGGCCGAGGCGGACAGATCACCTAAGGCTGGGAGTTCAAGACCAGCCTGATCAACATGGAGAAACCCCATCTCTATTAAATATACAAAAATTAGCCAGGCATGGTGGTGCATGCCTGTAATCGCAGCTACTCAGGAGGCTGAGGCAGGAGAATGGCTTGAATCTGGGAGGTGGAGGTTGCAGTGAGCCAACATTGCGCAATGGCTGGGCCACAAAAATGAAACTCTGTCTAAAAAAAAAAAAAAAAGCTGTACTTTCAGCTAAATTTGTTGTTAAATAGTGAGCTCACAGTTGTGATCTGGGCAATGTCCCATTTACAAAGGACAGATTGTTTTGATGTGAATAAATTAGCAACTAACTCTTGTAAAGTGAATTCCCACAAATGTGGGGTTATCAGGCCCAGAGGGATAACTCTAAGCCCTTCCATCCCATTGTTCCACAACCAGCTCACATATATAGAAAGGATCCAGGACTGAAGAAGGAGAGTGTCCATTAATAATTATGTGATGTTTCCATGCCAGTATAGTCAATTTCCATTATAATGTAGATCTTTTCAAAAGTAACTTTTCATTTGAAAACATGAATAAATCAGTATAGTTGAAAGAGCGTGGCATCTGGAAGCTGAAGTACTGGATTAGTTTCTAAACTATGGCACAGAATACTCAGTGTTCCTCATCTCCCAGTTGTGCATAAGCAGTGCCCGGCACATAACAGACCCTCAATACATGGTGGTTATTATTATATTATTTACTTAAGTGGCCTATTAAGCAAAAGTGGACAGATTTCAACTGCGTCTCATTTTTCAACATGTGTCTCTAGGGAACTTCTATCAATATTATCTTAACTGTTAGACGTTGATTGAAACAAGGAGAAGGATTAGAAAATTTTTATCAAAAAAGAAAATATTTTTGAAGTGTGACTCATGTGTTTAAGACTATAAACTTGAATCCAATGAAAAGTGTTTTTCTTTTGAGTGAAAAAGAGACTTTGCAAAGTATATTCATTCTGTTCTTTGTCCTAACCAAAAATCTACACTTAATAAAGAGAAATGTTAGAGATTAGGAGAAATTGAGAAAAGTGTGAAGTCTCAGAACTAGTAATACTTTTATATAATAGAGGTATTTTTGTTGTTGTTGTTCTTTTTGCCAGAGGACCAAGCCATTTAGAAAATACATTCTTCTTATGGCCTTGGAGTCAGAGTTGACTTCAAAGGCAAGGGTTTACAAACTGGTGGCAGAGTGAAGAACAGAGAATACAAGGAAGTCCAGCTCCTAGAAACCAGAGGTTACTGCTACTCTCATTTGTCTAACTCTGTGGGATACCACTCCTCAACCATCTAATAAGCAATGAACAAGTCAATTCGAATTAGATACTGAATCTTGGACCTGAATCTTGATAGAATCAAAAGAAGAAGTAAAGATTTATAAACTAGATGAGAGTATCCATTCTACTTTCAGTACAACATTCTATAAAATAATAAAGTGCCTCCCAGTGGCCTCTAGAAATGAGGAAAAGAAAGGCGGAGGCATTCACATGGAAGGGGAAATTATTTGTTGTCAGCTGAAGTTTCAACATAAAAAAAAAATTTGACCCAAAATAACCTCAGCTGTCATATCAGAAACGGGAGGTCATGTCATTTTAACTATGATGTTAAAACACTACGTTCAAGATAAGACCAAGGTCTTGAGATAAACACATTCAGTTGTTTTTAAGGTGTCCTAACTTGTTTAAAATTTGTGTATATTTTTTGGTACATGTTTCTATCAGATAGAAAAACTAGGAAATATTTTATCCTGAAAATTACTGCTGTTAAATAGCTATTCTCTCCAACAAATGCCCCTTCCATCCTAAAGAAGAAACACTTACTACCATGATTCTAGCTGAGTGAAAACTAATGAGCAAAATGTAAATCCAAGCACCATGTGACGCATAATTTTAATCCACAGTAAAATCTGGGTGTGTTAGAAAACTTGTGATGAGACAAATTTGTGTCTTCCAATTATTTAGACCTAGAGACAGACCAACATCAAGGGCAAAAAGCAAACAGGAACCCCTGGTTTCTGTTCCTCATGGTGGAAGAGATTTGCCTTGTTTATCATAGAAGTTACATACTTTCATTAAAATGTTTCATTGATAAATGTAATTTTCCTTTCATTCATATTTGTTATAATGATTGGTTTGACAAAAATAAAATCAGTATAAATTACTTTGAAATACATCAGAGGGAAGAAGACTAGCAGTATTGAGACTACTTTCCTTAGTGTTCTGAAGTTATATAGGCAATATCGTTTTAAATGAATGAATGTGAGAAAAGGAAACAGCAAGCGGGGGTGGGCATTGCGAAGTGGAAACAGCCAAGGGATACGAAAATCACCCAAATTCCTTCCACCCAACTTCACAACTATGGCCACTAGTGACATTTGGATGTATTTCTCTCTGGTCTTTTATTTTGTTTAGTATATTAATTATGAAGTCTAACATACATACAGAAAAGCATATGAAGGCCAGGTACAGTGGCTCACGTCTGTAATCCCACCACTTTGGGAGGCTGAGGTAGGAGGATCACTGGAGGTCAGGAGTTCAAGACCAGCCTGGAGAACATAGTGAGACACTGTTTCTACAAAAATAAAAATAAACTACCTGGGTGTGGTGGCATGTGCCTGTGGTCCCAGCTACTCGTGAGACTGAGGTAGGAGGATTGCATGAGTCCAGGAGTTCAAGGCTGAAATGAAATAGGATTGTACCACCACACTTCAAGCTAGGATACAGAGTGAGACTCTTGAAAGCAAGCAAGAAGGAAGGAAGGAAGAAGGGCAAGAAAGAAAGAAAAGGAAGGGAAGGGAAGAGAAGAAGGAAAGAGAGAGAGAGAAAGAGAAAGAAAAGAAAGAAGAAAGAGAGAAAGAAAAAGAGAAGAAAGAAAGAAAAAGAAGGAAGGAAGGAGAGAGGGAGGGAGGGAGGAAGGAAGGAAATCACATGAAGCTTCTATGTACAGTTTAATAAATAGTTAAAAAGTGATTGCTAGTATAACCACCACCCAGGACAAGAAATGAAACATTGTTAGAATCTCTTGCCTATTTCCTTCCCCTATACTCCCTAAAGTCAGGCCTACTCTGATTTTGTGGTAGCAAATCTCTTTCTTTTCTTGATAAATTTACCACTTGCATTACTACCAACCATACATATACCCCTAAACCATGCACCAACTCTATTTTTCTAGTTTATATAAATGTACTTACACTGTTGTCTTTTGTGCCTTGGTTTTTAAAATTCAGTGCTATCTTTGTTAGATTCACCTGTTTTTGTATTTTAAAATTCAATGTTATATTTGTAAGATTCGTCATTGCTTTTGTCTATAGCTGTAGTTGAATTTTTATTATTGTATAATATTCCATTGTGTGACTATGCCACAATTGATCCTTGTTCTAATGGCATTTAAGTTGTTTCCATATTGAAGCTATTACGATGTTTGGATATGTGTCTTGGTAGGCAGATAGCCATGCATTCTGGTGGGGGATACACTTAGGAGTGTAATGGGTGGTCATAAGTATGAGTTATAATGGTAAACATTTTAATATCATCAAGGTGCAGTGGCTCCCCAGTACCTTGGGAAACTGAGGAGGTGAGTGAGGACCACTGGAGGCCAGCACTTTGAGGCTGCAGTGAGCTAGAATCGCATTCCTGTTCTCCAGGATTGCTTGAGGTCAGGAGTTCGAGACTAGCCTGGGCAACATAGCAGGACTCTGTCTCTACAAAAAATTAAAAATTAGCCAGGCAAGGTGGTACACACCTGTAGCCGTGGCTACTCAGGAGGCTGAGGAGGGAGGATTGAATGAACCCAGGAGTTCAAGGTTACAGTGAGCTATGACCACACCACTACATTCCAGCCTGGGTAACAGAGCAAGCTCCTGTTTCAAAATAAGGAAACAGATTGGGTGTGGTGGCTCACCTCTGTAATCCCAGCACTTTGGGGTGTTGAGGCAGGTGGATTGCTTGAGCTCAGGGCTTCCGTATCAGCCTGGGCAATGTGGCAAAACCCCATCTCCATAAAAAATACAAAAAATTAGGTAGGCATGGTGGCACACACCTGTAGTCCCAGCTATGCAGGAGGCTGGGGTGGCAGCATTGTTTGAGCCCGGGGGGTCAAGCCTGTAGTGAGCCGTATGTGTGCCACTGCACTCCAGCCTAGGTGACAGAGTGAGATACTATCTCAAAAAAATTAAAAATAAAATAAAGAAGTAAATAAAAAATTAAAATAAAAAAGGTACAGTAAAAATGTGGTATAAAAGATAAACAGTGGTACACCTGTATAGGGCATTTCCCATGAATGGAGCTTGCAGGACTGGAAGTTGCACTGGGTGAGTCACTGAGTGAATGGTGAGTGAATGTGAAGGCCTAGGACATTTCTGTACACTACTCTAGACTTTATGAACACTGTACACTTAGGCTACACTAAATTTATTTATCTTTTTTTCTTTCATCAGTAACAAGTTAAGTTTCAGAATAAAGAAATAGGCTGGGAACGGAGGCTCACCTCTGTAATCTCAGCACTTTGGGAGGCTGAAGCAGATGGATCACCTGAGGGGAGGAGCTCAGGACCAGCCTAGCCAACACGGTGAAACACCGTCTTTACTAAAAATACAAAAATCAGCCAGATATGGTGGTGCATTCCTGTAATCTCAGCTACTCGGGAGGCTGAGGCAGGAGAATTTCATGAACCCAGGAGGCAGAGGTTGCAGTATGCTGAGATCGCACCATTGCACCCCAGCCTCGGCGACAAAAGCAGACTGTCTCAAAAAAAAAAAAAAAAAAAAAAAAGGAAAGAAAACAAAGAAAAAGAAAAACAAATAAATTTTCTATACTGTAATTTTTTACTTTATAAACTTTTTAATTTTCTCAATGTTTTGACTCATAATAATACTTAGCTTAAAGCACAAACACATTGTAAGGCTGTACACAAATATTTTCTTTCTTTATATCCTAATTCTATAAGTTTTTTTCTATTAAAATTTTTAATTTTTTTCTTTTTTTTTTTTTTGAGACAGAGTCTCGCTCTGTCACCCAGGCTGGAGTGCTGTAGCCGGATCTCAGCTCACTGCAAGCTCCGCCTCCCGCGTTCACGCCATTCTCCTGCCTCAGCCTCCCGGGTAGCTGGGACTACAGGCGCCCACCACCTCGCCTGGCTAGTTTTTTGTAGTTTTTAGTAGAGACGGGGTTTCACCGTGTTAGCCAGGATGGAATTTTTTTTCTTATAAGACACAAACACACACATTAGCCTAGGTCTGCACAGGGTCAGGATCATTAACATTACTATCTTCCACGTCTGCATCTTGTCCCACTGGGAGGTCTTCAGGGACAATAGCATGCATGGGACTGTCATCTCCTATAATAATGATGGCCTTCTTCTGGAATACCTCAAGGACCTACCTGGGGCTGTTTTACAGTTACCTTTAAAATAAGTACAAGGAGTGCACTCTAAAATCATGATAAAAAGTATAGTATAGTCAATATATAAACTATTAACACAGTCATGTATTATCATTATCAAGTATTTTGTACCATACATCTTTTATGTGCCGTGCTTTCACAGGACTGGCAGTGCTGTAGGTTTGTTTATAGCAGCATCACCACAAACACATGAGTAATGCATTGTGCTATGACATTATAACAACTATGACTTCACTAAGACATAGGAGTTTTACAACTCTGTTATAATCTTGTGGGTTTTTTTTGTTTTTTTTTTTTTTTTGTTTGTTTGTTTTTTTTGTTGAGACAGAGTCTCACTCTGTTGCCCAGGCTGGAGTGCAGTGACACGATCTCAGCTCACTGCAACCTCCACCTCCTAGGTTCAAGCAATTCTCTGCCTCAGTCTCCCAAGTAGCTGGGATTACAGGTGCCTGCCACCATGCCTGGCTAATTTCTGTATTTTTAGTAGAGACGGTGTCACCATCTTGGCCAGGCTGGTCTTGAACTCCTGACCTTGTGATCCACCCACCTTGGCTTCCCAAAGTGCTGGGATTACAGGCATGAGCTACTGTGCCTGGCCAACTCTGTTATAATCTCATGGGGCTACTGCCAGTCCTCCATTGACTCAAGTCATTATGCAGTGTGTGACTACACATGGTTAAAGGAGACAGCAATCAGATTTTATAGCCTTGTCTTTTGTAATAAATTCACTCCTCCATTTTCTAATTTGTTAGTAAAAATGATAGAAAATATTAAAACATAATACAGTTGGCCCTCCAGGTCCATGGGTTCCATATCCATGGATTCAATCAACCACAGATCGAAAATATTTTGAAAAAACTATGTGTCTCTATTGCATATATACAGACTTTTTTTGTTGTCATTGTTTTGTATACAATACAGCATAACAGCTATTTCCATAGCACTTATATTGTATTAGGTATTATAAGTAACTTACGGAGATGATTTACAGCATATGGGAGGATATGTGTAGTTTATATGTAAATACTATACCACTTATATCAGGGACTTGAGCATGTATGGATTTTGGTATCCATGGTTACTGTATCTGTGGGGTATTCTAGAACCAATCCCCCATGGGTACTGAGGGATGACTGTACTTAAAAAATAGACCCACAATCTCATGAGGTATGGTCACTTACATATGAAGGTTTTTCTGGTTGTATTTGTTGTTTTGTCATGAAGATATTAAAGCCTTGGTTTCAAATAATTTTTAGGGAATTATTTTTTTTTCTTTTTTTTTTTTTTTGAGACGAAATCTCCCTCTGTCGCCCAGGCTGGAGTGCAGTGGCACGATCTCGGCTCACCGCAACCACTGCCTCCCAGGTTCAAGCAATTCTCCTACCTCAGCTTCCTGAATAGCTGGGATTACAGGGGTGCGCCACCATACCCGGCTAATTTTTTTTTGTATTTTTAGTAGAGACAGGGTTTCACCATATTGCTCAGGCTGGTTTTGAACACCTGACCTTGTGATCCGCCCGCCTCAGCCTCCCAAAGTGCTGGGATTACAGGCGGGAGCCACTGTGCCCGGCTGGGAATTATTTCTTTAAAAGGTGTGGTGAATGTTTGCCCCACCAGGAAAATCCTAGAATTTAGCTTAATCTTTCTGTCCAATGTTCAGTTTTAAGCTATATGATTCTGGGATAAACAGAAATTAAAGTGTCGTATTTTCAAAAGTTCACTCTTAGACATCTTCTGATCTAGTTTTGAAAACAATTTTAGAAGTTTTTCTGTGTAGGCTCCCTGCCCCTTCACTTCGTACACTACCTCACTGTCCAGTAAAACCTTTGCTATGCTTTGACACAGGAATCAAGGTTGCTAAGAGACCACCTGTGCTGAATGCACTTTGTTCTGGCAAGAGCAGAAAACTGAGAAGCCGTGTTACCTACCACTAGCTGGGATTAATTCAGGTGAGAAATGGGTCTCTACTCACTCCTCCTTCCTCACCAGTTGTCTATTCCCCTCCTCACTTCTTATTTCAGTCTCTCTCTTACTCTTTTTGGAGAGAGTTGAAGGTACCCCTGGGAGCCACAGACTGAAAAACACAAGCTGGAGTTTGAGGTTTCTGGAGGGAAGGAAAATCACTTTGCAAACCCATGTATTGTTTTTGCTCCTTGTTGCTGAAACACAGGCAAAAAGAATTGTTGCACGCAGGGAAAATTCTAGGTGTTTCTTTTGCTAATGATTGTTGCATAATTTGGGGCAAGTAATTCCCTTCTCTAGGAATGGAGCAATTTATTACAGAAATTATGAAGATTGCTCAAAATGGGAGAAGACAACACTGGCAGAGTACTCATGCTTTCCCCTTCCCTCTTTCTTATTCTCTTAAAAGTCTACCTGCCTTTTTATTTTGGGGTGAAAATAGTAGATGAAGTATTTTACTACCCAAATCTTGCCACATTTTTTGATATTGACGTTTATTTTACATTGAGTATATATGGGGAACTTTGGTGTAAGGCTTTGAAAACTACTTATTTGCCTTTGCATCCCCTGTAAAAGGGATTAAGAATGCTTCTAAATGCCCTGCCTAACACACATTTGGTAAACTGTTCCAACAATGTGGAATGCAGACCACAAATTCCAGGTATTTTAAAAAACCTGTTTTATTAATACAGAAATGTGGAGGAAATTAAATGTTTGATGTCTTAGTAACTGACCAAAACATTACAGACAGGATCTTGAGGAAAGAAAAACTCCTTTTTTTTTTTTTTTTGATCACTACCTGCCTTTTTTCATGTCTTCAAATTCTTACTTCCTGGTAACATCAATAGTACAAGTTAGAGGAATAGCAGCTTCACCAATGCCAATAAAAATGATTGAAATGACTGCAGATACTTCATAAATAAACTTACTACAGATAACATGAAAAGGGATTGGCCACTCTGAAAGTTCCTTGAGTTGTCTGTTTTAGAAAGAAAGGTGATTTTGACAGAAAGTGGTCAAAATAAATGGGAGAAAAATATTTTATTTCATTGATTGGTTACAAATAGGTATGGAATATTCCCTGGAAGACTTACCTAGGTCACTATCTGTTTATAGTGGAAATATTAGATTCAGTTGAAAGAATCAGTATTATAAATGTGTTCATTGGAGGATACTTTTCTCTTTTTTCCTAGGGAGCGGGAGTGTTCTGGATATGACTGGTAAAAACTGGATATTAATTTCTACTACTACTCCCAAAAGTCTAGAAGATGAAATTGTGGGAAGACTTCTAAAAATTTTGTTTGTTATCTTTGTTGACTTAATGTCTATTATATATGTTGTGATAACTTCTTAGAAAGCTGACTTCCTTTCCATGTACATTTCAAATTGAATTACAGTGAATAAAAATGTGTTATTTTAATATGTTGAGTGACTCACATTTTATGACATTGCCAATTTATTCTAGAAGCCAACAGGAGACGGCAATACAAACAACATTGTGTATTGTTTAGTTCTTTATGGTTTATGAAACATTCACATATACTGAAGTGAATTTTTTTCCCCAAAAACACCTATCCTACTGAGTCATGAAAGTTCTAGATTTTTGGCCAGGCATGGTGGCTCACATCTGTAATCCCAGCACTTTGAGAGGCCCAGCTAGGTGGATCCCTTGAGTGCAGAAGTTCGATACAGGCCTGAGCAACCTGAAGAAACCATCTCTACTAAAAATAAAAATTTTAAAAAGTCGACAGGCATGGTGGTGCATGCCTGTAGTCCTAGATATTCACACTCCAGATGCTGAGGTGGAAGAATCACCTGAGTCCAGGAAGTCAAGGTTGCAGTGAGCTGTGATCACACCACTGCACTCCAGCCTGGGTGACAGAGTGAGACCCAGTCTCAAAACAAAAACAAACAAACCAAACAAACAAAAAGCTTCTGGATTTTTTAACGTAGTCGTTATTTGGTGTATTGACTAAAATTTGTACGTGAGATTGTGAGTGAAGCTGATTTTTTAGGATGTGTACTTATGTGACATTTTATATAATTCTATTTTTACCATACCGAGTTTAACATTTCAGTAGCACAATCTTTACATAGGCTGTGCCAATTTTCTTATACATATATTTCATCTGTTTGTAGGTGGATTATTTTTCTTAACCCTGGGCAATTGGATAAGTGAGAAATATTTCTATCAACAAAGACTTAGGAATGAAAATACTTAGAAGAGATTCTTTTAGGAAAACAAAACTTATAAGAAAGGAGAGAAGGCAGAGTGTAACCTATGTTGATTTCCTATTTGGCACTAAATGCTCAATCTATGTCATTTAATGTAAGACTTACAATGATCCTAGGTGGCAGGCGCTTCTTGCCTCCATTTTACAGATGAAGAAACTGAATCTTGGAAGAATTGTGCCAGTTTGAGGCCAACACTAGGAAGTGTCTGGAACCAGATCTGGAGCCTTCACAATCTATCATATGCTGCCTCCCATAGGTAAATAATACTTTATAGGCCAAGTGTAGTTACAAACCAATCTGTAGAGCTAAAGTCTTTTTCTTACAGTAATTCTTTATTCAAGCCCCTCTTGCTGTATTTAATATTGCCTCTACTTTCTTATTCCATATTTAAAAATTTTTTATATCAAGAAGAAAGAGCAAGTTTACTTTTTTCTTACATCCCACTCGAAAATGTGTTCTCTTTCCCTGTTTTCTCCATTTCCAACTTTATCTCACAGTATTAAAATATAACTATTGAACTTCTACTTTTTAAGCTTTTGAAAAACAAATGACTCTCTGTCCTTTAGACTTTTTGAGTTTTTACTTTGTACACACATACTCAACGAAATTCTGATTTCTTCTATGTGATAACTGTTTTCTTTGATGTGGTCCAATCATTAATGCAAGGTTTCATAAGAGAGTTAATTAAGTGTGAAAGGAATCTGGACCTTTGAGACACATCCTTTAACCAGCTCTTACTTAACCTGTCAGTGGTGTTGTATATTTAACCACAAACCAAATAGAGTCCAACTGAGTGTTAATTGAAAACGGTAGCAGAACGTCCTATTCTTCTTCTACACTATATTATTAGACCCTACGTTTTGGGTATAAGGACCACCTCCTGTTAATGTGATGTGTTTCTCCCCAAACCCGTATATTTGAGATTTTTTGGAATCCATTATCAGGTTACTCCTATTTTCAGGCAGTTGTTTCTTTTCTCTGGGAGCTTCCAGGCAGTAGACAAGGTGATCTGAATCATCTATTCTGAAGCCAGACTGCCTGGGTCATTTCCTATAGTTTGACAACCCTACGTCTCAGCTTCCTTACTTAGAAAATGAGAGCCTAGCTCATAGGGTTGTAGAGAAGATGAAATGAGATAACTGATGCAAAGTGCTTAGTATAGTCCCTGGCATATGCGAAATCCTTAACCTAAGATAGATTGCTGTCATTATTATTCTCAGGTGGGAGCAAAAGTGATGTGGCTTCCTTCAAACTTACACTACCCCTTACACTTAGAATGACCTCACATTAACCCGTCACATTGGCCCAAGGAGGTATTGTGTTCCACTGGAACCTAGGCATAGTTCTGCTGGAGGTATAGATGTAAACTGGCTGACCTCGCAGGGCATCTTTTGTTTATGTTACTTTGGGAGCTGGAAATTACAACTAGGTATCATAATGTGACTTGAGACAAGAAAAGATATATGATAAACATCCTTTTTCAACTAGTAATAAGAGTCTTAATATGCAAGTGTTGTGGCTTTATAATTGGCAATAGGTCATTCTTTTTCACTCTTCAAAAATATTCATTTGGTTCCTTTTTGCCAGACTGTGCTGGGCAGCCAGGCCAAGTTGTAAACAAAACACAGCTACTGTTCTTATGGAGTTCAGAGCTTGGTGGGGAACATGAATGAATACCCAAATGGTGCAATTACAGTTGGGGGAAGTATTGGGAAGGACATGTTTACGGTGTTATGAAGGATAGAGTGAGAGATGATTCAAGGACTACTAGCAGTGGCAACTTCTGGGAGCTTGTTAGGCATCCAGCATCCTAGTCCCCCTGAGACTTACTGAATTCAGAATCCACATTGTAAGAAGATCCCCAGTGTTCCGTACACATCTTAGGGTTTGAGAAGCCCTGCGAAGCTCACGTGACTAAGTGTTCCTGCCATCTTGTTGCTCTGGCCATTGAGCTATGTGACAATTGGACAAGTTGCTTAATCTCTCTGGGTCTCATACTCCTCCTGCATTAAAATAAAGAGAGACACAAACAAAAATGGCACAAATACCATACGCTTTGCATATCACATAGAAATATGTGAATGTCAAATGAACTGGGCTGAAACTGACATGAAAATGCATACCAGAAAGTAGTTATGTAAATCCAAGTCATTGTTATAAACATTAGGAAGACAAGAGTAGCTCTTCGAGGTAAGGAATCTGTGACTGCCTTTAGTAGAATTGGAAAAGGATTGTAACAATATCCATGGCAAATATGTATGTATACAGTATGGATTGGATAACATAGAATTTCCTCTGGTAGATTTCTGTGATGTTTCATAGACCTTAATGTCCACGTGTGCTGTTATAATTAACCCTCCAACTGAAGTGAATGGTGTTTCTTAACTTGCCACTAATAAGAATGGCATATCTGAGCACAGATATCTCTGTGCTATTAATTTCATAATCTCTTGGTATTAATTCAAGTAGACTTGCATTCTTCCCAGTGCTATAGTCCCTTGAAGAAATTATTCTGAATTGAGAAGAGAGGCCAGAAAATGCCTTCCAGAACCCCTTTTATTTATATGTCAGTATCTAGAATTAGAGTGTACTGTGCTGTCTTTTGCATACATTATGAAACAATCTGTACTAACAAGTATATGAGGTATTTCCATTTCATAGATGAGGAAACTCAGGTTCAGAGAAATTAAGTAAAATGCCCAGGTTCATATAGGACATCATAACTGTGGTGATGCAGCTAGAAAGTGAGAGAACCAAGACCCCCAACTCAAAACCATCTGCCTCTAGAATCCTGTTGTTAAATGATTAAAACCATTCAGTTATTCTGCCTCATAACAAGCCAGAGAAGTTAATTACCTCACTGCTTCCTCATTTGGAAGACAAGAGGTTTGAACTGTAATGAGGCACCCCAATCCTAAACTCAAGGATTCAGTGAGTGAAAATGCAACCTGTTGCATCTGTCCTAAATGTGTCAGGAGACCATTTGCAAGGTCTCACTTTACAGATAACTGTTTTCTCTTCTCTAAGGTTTCAGTCTGTAATAAAATGGCATATGTATTCTCTAGTCATTAAGCTCTGTTGGGAACAGGTCCCCCCCCAAATCTGGCCATAAACTGGCCCCCAAACTGGCCATAAACAAAATCTCTGCAGCACCGTGACATGTTTGTGATGGCCATGAGGCCCACGCTGGAAGGTTGTGGGTTTACCAGAATGAGGGCAAGGAACACCTGGCCCACCCAGGAAGGAAAACCGCTTAAAGGCATTCTTAAGCCACAAACAATAGCATGAGCTATCTGTGCCTTAAGGACATGCTCTCGCTGCAGATAACTAGCCAAAGCGTATCCCTTTATTTCCACCCATCCCTTTGTTTCCCATAAGGAATACTTTTAGTTAATCTATAATCTATAGAAACAATGCTTATCACTGGCTTGCTGTCAAAAAATATGTGGGTAAATCTCTGTTCGAGGCTCTCAGCTCTGAAGGCTGTGAGACCCCTGATTTCCCACTCCACACCTCTGTATTTCTGTGTGTGTGTCTTTAATTCCTCTAGCGCCGCTGGGTTAGGGTCTCCCCCACTGAACTGGTCTCGGCAAAGCTCCATTGTTTTGTGTTATTAAATATGAAGTCAGGCCTTGTAAATGGGAGTCTCAGATCACTGTTCTGTGTTCAGTACCCAAATAAATTAAAATTCTGTGTTCAGTACCCAAATAAATTAAAATAAATAAATAAATCATCAATTAAATTTATGATTTTTACCCATAAAAATCATTCTAATGTAACTTTTTCAATAATTAAAAAATCTCAAATACTATTTTAAGCAATTTGTTTTCAAAGAACTCACAAGTGTTGGTATAATTTGGAAACAATTTCCAACTGTTGGGCCTTTATAATAATGCCTCTTGTGTGACCAGCACTCTTCAGTTTATGAAGCATTGAGTGACTCATTAAGGATTGTAGATGGGGTAACATTTGAGTGTCCACTTGAATAAAATGACTTTCAGGAAAAGTAAGCCAGAGAGCCGTTCCAGTAAGAATGAACAATTCCTAAGTCTGTTGCATAATTGGGATGAACTGCCTCTATAGAGATGGTGGGGGGAAGGTTTGAGAGGGGAACTTAAATGTGTGGAGTTTGTATGACCACTTAGAGCCAGGATGGTGTTCTGGGCTGTTCTCTGCACGACTGTTTACTGATCTTACTGGGAGCTGTCCTGCTCACTGAGCAAACTCAGGGCAAGATGCTATGTAGGCCAGTCTAAGATCAATTATGAGCCCAGACTTATTTATAAACCCACAGGAAAGGCCCATGAGAGCCCTCTGCCATCTGACCTGAGACTAGGATAAGGAAGGATTAGTGCTAAGGCACGGGAAGTCCCTTGGTGGCCAACTAGGTTTCCAGTGTGAGCCAAGAGACTCATCTGACCTTTCAGCCAGTAGGCAGCTAGAGATAGAGACTGTTCTCTGGACTCTTGTACAAGGTGCGATCTCAACTCAGAGCTTGCCATTTTGGGTGTTGTATATGGAAGTTGATTATAACTTGTACCATGGAGATCATTCACGCAATAAATATTTATCAAGTACCCTTAGCCTACCTGGCAGGGTTGTAGGTACAGGGATGTGTTAGAGTACCAGGCAGGTGGGGCCTCTGTTCTTATGGAGCTTGCTTTCAGTGAGGAAGGCAGGCAAGAAGCTGATAAACGCATGAGAATTTCATGTGCTGTGGAGAAAATAAAACAGAGGAAAGAAAGAGAGAGCTTAGGTGGAGGAAGAATATTTTCACTAGCAGGAGCTAAGGAAGTTTTCCTGAGAAAGCAACATTGAAGCAGAGACTTGACTGGTGAAGAGCCTGCTAGGTGGAGGCCTGGAGGAAGAGTGAGGAGGGCTCAGATCCCGAGGAAAGCAGATACAAAATCCGTGGAGTAGGTAGAACTCATTAAAGCATTAGGAAGCTGATATGGTTTGGCTGTGTCCCCACCCAAATCTCACCTTGAATTGTAATAATCCCCATGTGGCAAGGGCAGGACCAGGTGGAGATAATTGAATCATGGGGGCGGTTTCCCCCATACTGTTCTTGTGATAGTGAATAAGTCGCATGAGATCTGATGGTTTTATGAAGCACACACTCTCTTGCCTGCCACCATGTAAGAAATGACTTTGCTGCTCTTTTGCCTTCCATCATGCTTGTGAGGCCTTCTCAGCCATGTGGAACTGTGAGTCAATTAAACCTCTTTTCTTTATAAATTACCCAGTCTCAGGTATGTCTTTAATAGCATCATGAGAACAGACTCTCACACTGCTAATAAAGATACTGTAGAAGCTCACTGTGACTGCAGCTTACTGAGCAAGTGGGGAGCTAATTTTTCAGGATTGATAAAAATCAGCTTCTACAAAATTTCTCTGACATTTATCCTGCAACCTGGATGGTTAGGGAAACCTTCCAATGGCAGAAGATAGAGATTATATATGTATTTTTGTTTGTTTGTTTGTTTGAGATGGAGTCTCACTCTGTCACCCAGGCTGGAGTACAATGAGGCAATCTCGGCTCATTGCAACCTCTGCCTCCCGGGTTCAAGTGATTCTCCCTGCCTCGGCCTTCCAAGTAGCTGGGATTACAGGCACACACCCCCATGCCCAGCTAATTTTTGCATTTTTAGTGGAGATGGGGTTTCACCATATTGGCCAGGCTGGTCTCGATCTCCTGACCTCAGGTGATCCTCCCGCCTCAGCCTCCCAAAGTGCTGAGATTACAGGCGTGAGCCACTGCACCTGGCCCTATGTATTGTTCTGTGTCCTTTGTGCCAGCATATGTCACAACTTACATTAAACAGTGAATCCTCTATCTGAAGGTTGCAATTTTTCATGGTTATTCCAGCCTGATCTTGTCTGACCCCTAACTTGGCACAGTATTAAGCAACTCTGTTGCTCTACTAGATTAATTTAAAGGCTATGCTTTTTTGACATATTTTTGAAAACCACAAGCAGAGCTAAAATTGTATCTGCTGTATTTTTTTGTAACAGCTTTATTGAGATATAATTCATATATCATACAATTCGATTGACATACATGGATGGGTAGAATCAATATTGTAAAAATAACAATACTGCCAAAAGAAATCTACAAATTCAATGTAATTTCCATCAAAATACCACCATCATTCTTCACAGAACTAGAATAAACAATACTAAAATTCATATGGAACCAAAAAAAGAGCCCCCACAGCCAAAGAAAGACTAAGCAAAAAGAAAAAATCTGGAGGCATCACATTACCTGACTTCAAATATACTATAACGCCATAGTCACCAAAACAGCATAGTACTGGTATAAAAATAGGCACATAGACCAAGGGAACAGAATAGAGAACCCAGAAATAAAGCCAAGCACTTACATCCAACTGATCTTTGACAAAGCAAAGAAAAATATAAAGTGGGGAAAGGACACCCTATTCAACAAATAGTGGTTGACAAGCCACATGTAGAAGAATGAAACTGAATCTTCATCTCTTACTTTATACAAAAATCAACTCAAGATGGATCAAAGACTTAAATATAAGGCCTGAAACCATAAAAGTTCTAGAAGATAAGCTAGACATTAGCTTAGGCAAAGACTTCATGACCTGTAACCCAAAAGCAAATGTAACAAAAACAAAGATAAATAGATGGGACTTAATTAAACTAAAAAGCTCTGCACAGCAAAAGAAACAATCAGCAGAGCAAACGGACAGCCCACAGAGTGGGAGAAAATCTTTGCAATCTATGCATCTAACAAAGGACCAATATCCAGAATCTATAAGGAACTCAAATAAATCAGCAAGAAAAAAACAAACAATCCCACCAAAAATTGGGCTAAGGATATGAATAGACAATTCTCGAAAGAAGATACACAAATGGCCAACAAACATATGAAAAAATGCTGAACATCACTAATGATCAGGGAAATGCAAATCAAAACCACAATGTGATACCACCTTGCTCTTGCAAGAATGCCATAATAAAAAATCAAATCAAATAATAATAGATGTTGGCATGGATGTGGTGAAAAGAGAACACTTTTACACTATGGGTGGGAATGTGAACTAGTACAATCACTATGGAAAACAGTGTGGAGATTCCTGAAAGAACTAAAAGCAGAACTACCATCTGATCCAGCAATTCCACTACTGGGTATCTACCCAGAGGAAAATAAGTCATTATATGAAAAACATACTTTCACATGCATGTATATAGCAGCACAATTCACAATTGCAAAAATAGGGAACCAGCCCAAATGCCCATCAATCAATGAGTGGATAAGGAAATTGTTTTATATACACACACACACACACACACACACATACACACACACCCACATCACGGAATACTACTCAGCCATAAAAAGGAATGAAATAATGGCACTTACAACAACCTGGATGGAATTGCAGACGATCATTCTAAGTGAAGTAACTCAGGAATGGAAAACCAAACATCGCACGTTCTCACTCGTAAGTGGGAACTAAGCTATGAGCATGCAAAGGCATAAGAATGATACATTAGACTTTGGGGACTGGGGGAAAGGGTAGGGGATGGTGAGGGATAAAGGACTACACATTGGGTACAGTGTCCACTGCTCCAGTGATGGGTGCACTGAAATCTCAGAAATCACCACTAAAGAACTTATTCATGTAAAAATAAAATACAATAAAATAGAAAAAAAAAGAATCAGAAAAAAAGAAAGTTAAAAAAAAAAAAACCACACACACACACAAGCAGAGCTAAAGTTACATCTGCTGTGTTTTTTTTAAGTAATAGCTTTATTGAGATGTAATTCGTATACCATACAATTCACTCGACATACAATTGACATGCAATTTAAAGTGTAAAATTTAATGCTTTTTAGCATATTTACAGAGTTGTGCAATCATCATCACAATCAATTTTAGAAATTTTCATCATCCCAAAAGGAAACCCCATGCTCGTTAGTACATGTTAGGAGCTTCTCCCCATTTTCCCCGAGCAGGTCCCCCTCCCCAGCCCTAGGCAACCAGTAATCTTCTTTCTGTCTCTAAATTCACCTAATTCTGCAATGTTCATATAAATGGAATATATAACATGTAGCCTTTCCTATCTGGCTTCTTTCCACTTAGCATTCATAAGTACTTTTGTACTTATAAATTGTGACATTTACAAGTACTTTTTACAGCAGAATAATATTCCATTGTATGGATATATCACATTTTCTTTATTTGTTCATCAGCTCATGGGTGTTTGCACTGTTTCCACTTTTTGGCTAATGTGAATAATGCTGCTATGAACATTCATGCACAAGTCTTTGTGAGGGCATGTTTTCATTTTTCTTGGTTATATATCCAGGAGTGGAGACTATTGGCTCATCTGGTGACTCTATCTTTAACCTTTTGAGGAACTGCCAGGCTATTTTACAGAATGGCTGCCCCACTTTTATAGTTTTTGAAAAGATTTTCTCCTAATCTCTAGGACGGGAAGCACATTTTTGACACCTGATAATTCTCAGCCTTTGAAATGTTAAATAAACAGATTATGAAATTAAGAAATTTAAGGAAAGTAAATGAAAGTTTTAAAACTCAGACTAAAGTAAGAGGTTTGAGTTTTAAAACTTTCATTTATTTTCTTTAAATTTATTTTTTATGCCCTCTAGTAACAATATACCTGATTATTGGGATTCCTTATTACTCATTACATATTAAATAGTTAATTACATAAGAAATTCCTCACATTTTCTTCAAATGCCTTAGGTCAAGTAATGAAGAGCCAAGTTAACATGAGATACTTTTTAATTGGCAGTCATTAAATTTATTTACCTACTAAATCATTGGGCACCTACTCTGTGCCAGGCATGTGTGCAGTGATGAATATTTTCATTGCTATTTTATACTTTAAGAGGTTACTTTATTACTGCAGGGTTGAAGGAACACTGTGTACTACAAATAATTATCATAGCTAATGTTCCACAAGCAAGCTCCTTGCATATTGAGTGTTTTGCTTTGGGTATTCATTAGTTGCATACTTCTTTTTACAAAATAAGCCATTTGGGCCATACTTGGTAAGTCAAACTTTTTGCAAGTTACAGTTGTTAGCACCACAGGAGTTCCGTTAGGTATTTATTTTTCCACCTCACAGCAATGTTCATGTCTTAATTTATTTGGTATATATTATAACATTATTGGCTAGAGAACCTGTCGAAAAACAATCTTGACCGGCCAAAGAAAAGTTGAACTAGCAGACTTTCCAAGAATTATATCAAAGGCAGAATCCAATCCTTTACTTCATTAAGACCACAGTTGACAGAAGATGTACCCGAGTTATAGAAATATTGATGTGATGTGGAAGGAGGGTGATGCCTGAGGAGTGATTTAATTCTATTTAAATTCACATCAAAAGGCCACGTTTCAGACTATTTTGGTCTCTGGACTTTGATTCTCTGAACTGGTTACCATACCTGCTTGTCACTACAGAAACTTCTTGGATTAATTTGAATAACTCAGATGTCAGTTGTGTAATGGAGAGAAAACGATAGTGCATATGACATCCATTTGTAGTCATTATAAATTTGTCACTGGATAGAATTTTCTTCTTTTAACTTTAGTACAGATAGGTTCAGAACCTTACTTGCCATAGGATTCTTTGGTATACTCATGAAAACAAGTACTCATATAGAACTTACTTACTATGTGTTAGGCTGTTCTGAACACTTTTTCTGGTTTAATTCATGAATCTTCACAACTACCATTTGAGGTAGGTATTATTTTCCCTGTTTTACAGATGATGAAACAGGCACAAAGAAGATAAGGACCCTCATCAAGATTAAGAAGCTAATAGGTAGTTTAGGCTTCAGGGTCTGTGCTCTTGTCCTATATGGTCCTATATGCCCTCTGCTTCTTTTAACCTCTTGGGATTTCTGTTTCTTCATCTGAAAAATTAGAAGATAAAATCCTACATTGAATATGAGGTTGCACCTGCTAATCTCCAGGGCCCTTTTCCTAAGACTCAGGTTCAGATTCAGCAGTCTCAAAAAAAGCATTCAAAGACAAAAACCACATGATTATCTCAATAGATGCAGAAAAGGCCTTTGACAAAATTCAGCAGCCCTTCATGCTGAAAACTCTCAGTAAATTAGGTATTGATGGGACGTATCTCAAAATAATAAGAGCTATTTATGACAAACCCACAGTCAATATCATACTGAATAGGCAAAAACTAGAAGAATTCCCTTCGAAAACTGGTACAAGACATGGATGCCCTCTCTCACCACTGCTATTCAACATAGTGTTGGAAGTTCTGGCCAGGGCAATCAGGCAGGAGAAAGAAATAAAGGATATTCAATTAGGAAAAGAGGAAGTCAAATTGTCCCTGTTTGCAGATGACATGATTGTATATTTAGAAAACCCCATCGTCTCAGCCCAAAATCTCCTTAAGCTGATAAGCAACTTCAGCAAAGTCTCAGGATACAAAATCAATGTGCAAAAATCACAAGCATTCCTATACACCAATAACAGACAAACAGAGAGCCAAATCATGAGTGAACTCCCATTCACAATTGCTTCAAAGAGAATAAAATACCTAGGAATCCAACTTACAAGGGATGTGAAGGACCTCTTCAAGGAGAACTACAAACCACTGCTCAATGAAATAAAAGAGGACACAAACAAATGGAAGAATATTCCATGCTCATGGATAGGAAGTATCAATATCGTGAAAATGGCCATACTGCCCAGGGTAATTCATAGATTCAATGTCATCCCCATTCATCCCCATCAAGCTACCAATGACTTTCTTCACAGAATTGGAAAAAAGTACTTTAAAGTTCATATGGAACCAAAAAAGACCCTGCATTGCCAAGACAATCCTAAGTCAAAAGAACAAAGATGGAGGCATCACGCTACCTGACTTCAAACTATACTACAAGGCTACAGTAACCAAAACAGCATGGTACTGGTACCAAAACAGAGATAAAGACCAATGGAACAGAACAGAACCCTCAGAAATAATACCACACATCTACTACCATCTGATCTTTGACAAACCTGACAAAAACAAGCAATGGGGAAAGGATTCCCTATTTAATCAATGGTGCTGGGAAAACTGGCTAGCCATACGTAGAAACCTGAAACTGGATCTCTACCTTACACCTTATACAAAAATTAATTCAAGATGGATTAAAGACTTAAATGTTAGACCTAAAACCATAAAAACCCTAGAAGAAAACTTAGGCAATACCATTCAGGACATAGGCATGGGCAAGGACTTCATGACTAAAACACCAAAAGCAATGGCAACAAAAGCCAAAATTGACAAATGGGATCTAATTAAACTAAAGAGCTTCTGCACAGCAAAAGAAACTACCATCAGAGTGAACAGGCAACCGACAGAACGGGAGAAAATTTTTGCAATCTACCCATCTGACAAAGGGCTAATATCCAGAATCTACAAAGAACTTTAACAAATTTACAAGAAAAAAACAAACCACTCCATCAAAAAGTGGGCAAAGAATATGAACAGACACTTCTCAAAAGAAGACATTTATGCAGCCAACAGACACAAGAAAAAATGCTCATCACCACTGGCCATCAGAGAAATGCAAATCAAAACCACAATGAGATACCATCTCACACAAGTTAGAATGGCGATCATTAAAAAGTCAGGAAACAACAGGTGCTGGAGAGGATGTGGAGAAATAGGAAGACTTTTACACTGTTGGTGGGACTGTAAACTAGTTCAGCCACTGTGGAAGGCAGTGTGGCGATTCCTCAAGGATCTAGAACTAGAAATACCAGTTGACCTAGCCATCCCATTACTAGGTATATACCCAAAGGATTGTAAATCATGCTGCTAGAAAGACACATGCACACATATGTTTATTGTGGCATGATAAACAATAGCAAAGACTTAGAACCAACCCAAATGTCTATCAATGATAGACTGAATTAAGAAAATGGGGCATATATACACCATGAATACTATTCAGCCATAAAAAAAGATGAGTTCATGTCCTCTGTGGGGACATGGATGAAGCTGGAAACCATCATTCCCAGCAAACTATTGCAAGGACAGAAAACCAAACATCGCATGTTCTCACTCACAGGTGGGAATTGAACAATGAGAACACTTGGACACAGGATGGGGAACATCACACACTGGGCCCTGTCGTGGGGTGGAGGGAGGACAGAGGGATAGCATTAGGAGATATACCTAATGTAAATGACGAGTTAATGGGTACAGCACACCAACATGGCAGATGTATATATACATAACAAACCTGCACGTTGTGCACATGCACCCTATAACTTAAAGTATAAAAAATAAAAAAAAAAGAATGCCAAAAAAAAGAGCATTCATGACCACATGTGACTAAGAGAAATAATCAAGACAAAAAATACCCTAGAAATTAAAACACCCAGAAGCAGCTTCTTTGTGCCTCTAAAGATGTCTGAAGGACCAGATTCAACAAAAGGAAATGCCCATAATTATCATTGTACATGATGTTGATGATCAATTCAGCCTTAGATTGGTGGGTACCAGAATCTTTGTGATGGATTCAAGTATTTGTACTGTGGGCCATACCTCTCTGTAGATTTGGAAACATAATGACTTTTATTTTTTATTTTTATTTATTTATTTTTTTCTCTGAGATGGAGTCTCGCTGTGTCGCCCAGGCTGGAGTGCAGTGGCCGGATCTCAGCTCACTGCAAGCTCCGCCTCCCGGGTTCACGCCATTCTCCCGCCTCAGCCTCCCGAGTAGCTGGGACTACAGGCGCCAGCCACCACGTCCGGCTAAATTTTTTATGTATTTTTAGTAGAGACAGGGTTTCACCATGTTAGCCAGGATGGTCTTGATCTCCTGACCTCGTGATCCACCTGCCTCGGCCTCCCAAAGTGCTGGGATTACAGGCTTGAGCCACCGCGCCCGGCCCATAATGATTTTTAATCTAAATCCTCAGTGATAGATTTGGTTGAGGTTAAAGGAGCTATTGTCATGCTTCTATCTGAGCCAGCTCTACCCCTGGAGTTTGACAGACGTTAGCTTCTTACCCCCAAAAGAGATTGTCTTTTTTTCCCTAAGACCTCGTTAGCCTAATCATCAGTTTCTGATTCTTCTTGGTTAGGACAGTCCTATTTCCAGTGAAACTTTAGCACTTGCTTTACCAGACACCATTCCTCAATATACTGGTATCTCATAGGTTTTCTATTTTTTGTTTCTGTTGCATCTCTTCAGTGATCTATGATTATATTTTCCAAGCCACAAATCAAGAAACTGAGTTTGAAAAAATAATTTTGCACTGTTGCCATTTGCAAAAGAAATCTTGAAGATGTATTTTAGATTCAATAATGCTGGAGTTTCATGAAATTTTTATTTGTTATTGGAATGATGAGATACCATATTTGAAATTGGAACTATTCTAGAGGATCCTGCAATGTGAGGCACACTTCCCTCACTTTCTAGCAATTCTTTGTTCTTATTATTTTAAGTTCTAATTGGAAATCCAGAAACTATCTTAGATCTTTATCTTTACTAATCACAGCCACTACCAGTTGTGTGGTGCTTCTCAGTCTTTCAAATTGGTCCCTTTATCATTTTATAATTTTATAGATTTTAAGTTTTCCTATCTTTTGCCTCAGCTATTAAATCAGCCTTCTAACTAGTCTCCTTCCCAGTCAGTGTATCCTCTAACATGGTTTCTAAGAGTGATCACCTTGAAACACAAATTCAACAATGTCATTCTTCTGTTTAGAATGTTTCAATGGTTCTCCTTTGCCGGATAGTCTTCATGTGGAGATGAGAACTTCCATGGTCTAAACCACTGTAGAGAACACTTGTTGTTTTTTGGCTAGTCAGCATCCCAGTTTGTTTTTGGAGAAGTATCTCTCCCCTAATGAGTACTCTCAAAGTGCCCTGTCTTCTCCTAGCTTAGAGATGGTTACATGGCCCCAACCAGGCCAGTCACACTTTCTTCTGCGACTTTGAATTTTGAATAAAACTCTGGAAGGATGGAGCTCATTAATTTCCTCATGAGGATACATAGTCCCTACCAATGAGATCTCTAAATGAACCTGGGTCCTTCAAAGTTGCATCCAATTTATGCTATCCTGCCAAGAGATGGGAAATGTTAACTGCATTCAAAAGCCGTGTGCTTGTTTACCTTCCCCTTCCCACAAATACTCTGACTTTTAATCATTTGTAATAATCCATTGTAATTCCCTAGCATACCATGGGAGTCTTTCATGCCGTGAAGATTTTGCAGATGCTCTCCTCTCTGTGTTGGAATGCCTCCTTCTCAAGCCAAGCAGTGCCTCAGACTGTTTCTTTAACATAGTACAAGTTCCCTGATTGGGGTGGTTTGCCCATTCTGGTAATTACTGTCAGTCTTCTTTCCTAGATTGCAACCTCCTTTGTTTTATATGATGCCTGGCATAAAATAAACAAGATTTATTATTTATTTTTCATTTTTATTTTTTGAGACAGGGTCTCACTCTGTGGCCCAAGCTGGAGTGCAGTGACACGATCTTTGCTCACTTCAACCTCCGCCTCCCAGGTTCAAGCGATCCTCATGCCTCAGCCTCTTGAGTAGCTGGGATTACAGGTGTGAGCCACCATGCCCGGGCTACAAGAATTATTTGATGAATGAATAAATAAAATGACAGTATACTTTGTATTTTATACATGGGAATTTATGTTGCAGATAACAAATAAGGCACATCTCCAGAACTGAAGAAAAAGATAGAAGGTTTAAGATAATAGAATCAACATAAAATTCATGAGACTGACTATAGGAGAATTGCTGATGAAATTAGGGCAAATTTATTAAAATAGGAGTGATGACAATGATACAGTTATGTGACAAACACAGAGCATGTATGTTACTAGCTAAGTAGTTTCTAATTAGGTAAGTAGTTATAAAATATCATTTAAATTTATGTACTTATTGATTTTTAGAGTTGGGGGTCTTACTATGTTGACCAGGCTGGACTCAAACTTCTGAGCTTCAGCAGTTTTCCTGCCTCAGCTTCCCAAGTAGCTGGGACTACAGGCATGGGCCACCACATCCAGATGAAAATGTAATTTTTAATACAGCTTGGTTAAATAGTAGTGATTGAGAGCACAGAATCCAGAGTCAAACAGCCTCGGTTTAATCTCCATACCTCTATTTTTTCATTTTTTGGATGGAATAAATTGTACCTACCTCATAAGGTTGTCATTATGAAAATAAAATAATATAGGTAAAGTACTTAGCACACTGCCTGGTGGTTCTAGTCATTCTTCATTTGCCACCTCCTCCCCCATCCCAATCCAATTTCTGCCCCTCTTTGACTCTCTGTTCCTGGGAGGCCGAATCCTTATGGGCAGCATTCCCTGGGCTCCCTCAATGCCTGCCTTCTGCTTGGGCTTGGCCAAGGGTAGGCACCACCATGAGATCTGAGAGCAGAGAGAGAGGTGAGGGTATTGGCTCTACAACCATTTTGATGCCTTGTCTCTGGGAATAAACTACCTTCCTTCCCAATTCCAGCCCCCTTCAGGTACTGCTAGCCCAGGCCATGGGCACACTAGGTCTTCCCTTTGTCACTGAAGCCCCAGGAGCAGTAAAGACTTCCCACTGTCCCTCATCTTTGGGTGCCTCCTGTTTATTCTTTTGACTCTGCCCGCATTGCTATAAAGTGTTTTTCCCTTAAGATTTCTTTAACTATCTGAGATGAATCCTGTTTCCTGCCCAGACCCTAATACACTGTACATAGTCATTTCTTTCAAATGTGAGATTTGGTTATTATATTAAATTATTAATATTAAATATTTAAATTGTTAAATTATTTTATATAGTATTCATCTACTCCACTTGTATTTTCACAAGAAGAAATTGGATCCATGGGTACATTTGAACTCCATACCCTGCCTTTGGTAGTAAACCCTTCTTCCTTAATGATGACACAAACTGAATTTGTAACACATATGGGTGGATTTAAAATGTGGGCCATGGCTTTAAAGTGTCCTGGACACATGCAGAATTTTTCTCTTCCTCTCCTTCAGTGCACTTTTGAGAACCTGCTATGTGCCAAGCACTCTGCTGGAGTCTGGTATAAAGCTCGGTAAGCACAGCTGGAGGTCCTACGTTATGTGTGGACCCTGGACTCACATTGCCTGTGTCTGCCTCTGTATCAGCCACTTTGGTGCCCTCCAACTTTAGGCACCTCTCTCAACCTCATGAGGCCTTAATTTTCCTTATACATAAGAATATGCACATTCTGTATAGTTTTATGTTTCTGATTTCCACTTTCATGAGAATTTAGAGTGACAGTTCAGAGCAGGGTTCTTTGTGGCCTGGTCACCAAGATTCAAACCTCAACTTCACCTCTCACTATGTGATTGAGGGCAAATTATTCAGCTTCTCTCCAGTTTATTTTCATTATTGGTAAAAGGTAGGTGATACTAGTAGAACCTACTTCTTGGGTTTCTTGTGAAGCTTTAAATTAGTGTAAGAAGTCAGTCCTCATTGTTAGCTCTCCCCAGCCTTGAATCATTTTTCTAAAGTAGATTGGGAAGAGCACAGGCTTAACAATCAGCCAGATCAGGCTCGGAATCCCACTCCATCACTGACCCATTGAGTGACTCGGGAAGTAACTTAAGCTTTCGGAACCCCACTGTCCTCATCTGCAAAGTGAAGATAACAATACTTAACCAGGCTGGGCACGGTGGCTCATGCCTATAATCCCAACACTTTGGGATGCTGAGAAGGGAGGATCGCTTGAGCCCAGGTGTTTGAGATCAGCCTGGTCAAGACGGCAAGACCAAGTCCCTACAAAACATTTTTTTGAATTAGCTGGGTGTTGTGGTGCATGCTTGTAGTCCCAGCTACTCAGGAGGCTAAGGTGAAGGATCCCTTGAGCCCTGGAGTTCGAGAGTGAAGTGAACCGTGATCATGCCACTGCACTCCAGCCTGGATGACAGAGAAAGACCATGTCTCTAAAAAACAAAACAAAACAATACCATGTATTTATCTTCCCCATTTCCCCTAAATGAAAAATCATTTGAGCCAGATAATGTGATGAAAGATAAAGGCAGGAAAATATGAAATGATATTCTGGAGAATTGCAAGTAAAAATACAATATAGTGTATCTTTAAGGTCACTTTTAACATTTGAAAATTTGTCCTTTTAAACAAAAGCTCTATAAGCATAAGAGAGAATGATTTATCCACTTTTATCATTTTCTGACCATTTGTCTGTTAGAGTGTGAGAGAATAAATTGGAATTAATAGAATGGTTTATAGATAGATCTCCAAGCCAACTGCTATAAAAACCACAAAATCAGTTTTCTTTAATTGTTTTTTTTTTTTTTTTTTTTTTGAGATGGAGTCTCACTCTGTCGCCCGGGCTGGAGTGCAGTGGCATGATCACGGTTCACTTCACTCTCGAACTCAGCTGGATCTCAGCTCACTGCAAGCTCTGCCTCCCGGGTTCACGCCATTCCTTTGCCTCAGCCTCCTGAGTAGCTGGGACTACAGGTGCCCGCCACCTTGCCCGGCTAGTTTTTCTATTTTTTAGTACAGATGGGATTTCACCGTGTTAGCCAGGATGGTCTCGATCTCCTGACCTCATGATCCGCCCGTCTCGGCCTTCCAAAGTGCTGGGATTACAGGCTTGAGCCACTGCGCCCGGCCTAATTGTTTTTAATACAATGTGTAGTGTCTTTGTAGCTATGCTGTCATTCATAACAGGAGAAGAACATCATGTCAAAAGAAAAGAAACCTGCCCGGCATGGTAAGTCAGGGAGGAAAGTCTGGTCAGCTGGGCAAGCACTGGACCAGTGACTCAGGTGCTGGTCAAATGTACCACCTTCCCCTGACCTGATGACACCTTGCTCTGCCCTCTGTGTTTTGTGTTTCTGCTTCCATGCTGGGATAAGGATGAAAGAGCAATTTTATGTTAATTGCTCCATCTCATTCTCTAAAGGACTAAGGTGGCAAATAGTTTAACAAAGGGAGACCTTAGAACATTTCACAAATTATGAAGTTCTTAATAAATGCTTAATAATAACAATGCAAAGCAAAGAATGAACTCTTTTATTTAGTTGACACCTCTGTATCAACTTTTCTTTAAAAGCATTTCTCAGGTTCCTTTTCTTCCAAAGCCGGGTTCATTTAAATCTGGCTTATTTAATAGCCTGCCTTTATCCATCTTGTTGAAACTATTTCTGAGCATGGAGAGTGACCCAAAGGGCTGGCCAGAGCTGTAAAGCCAGCAATATCTAACTTATCTGATTCTTGCTTTGCAAGCACATCTTGCATTTTTTGTGGCTTGAGGGAAAAAAGTGGGGGCATAGAGAGGTGGTTTTAGCCTTGTCTCTGCTGACTTATCTGCCTTCCCCACCCTCAGGGTGATCTGGAGCACATCTTGAGCTTCTCCTGGTGAAATTCCATTTGCAAGTAAAGTGTCAGGGCTCAACTAGATTTCCGAGTTCTTTTACTTGTCTTAATGCTCTCCTGCAGATGATGGGGGCAATTTTCACATTCCAGCCTGGCAACAGTCCCCTGAGCCAAGTGTACACTGCCCCAGGGCCAGATTCCAGCTCTTTGATTCCTCCAAGCTCCCTACTAGCCACTTCATTAATTACATTAGAAACCTGGCCCTGCAGTCATCTGAGTTTATGACCTCTGAGAACCAGTCTTTCTCTCTAAAGCTGGGAGCATGCCTGTATGTGAGCACAAGCTCATATTTGGTTCTTAGTTGATAGGCAAGGGTTGGCCTGAGGAGAGATGGAAGTGCTGGCCAAGATTTCTTTCTTCCAAAAGAAATCTGGGAAAACTTGGTGCAAGTGATAACAGGCATGTGTCAATTTCAGAAACTAGTTGGTGGATGTAGAATATTTTCCAGGCATGGTTTCCTTGTCCCCAAAACATAAGTTCATATACATTGATTGGTTTGAGCAACAATCAAGATAACATGGGCTCTAGTGCTTAGGAAGTATTTGAATCAAAGACAGACTTTCTAAAATTACCTTTCATTGGCAGGGTGTGGTGGCTCACACCTGTAATCTCAACACTTTGGAGGCCAAGGTGGTGAATCACTTGAGGTCAAGAGTTCAAGACCAGGCCAACATGGTGAAACCCCGTATCCACTAAAAATACAAAAATTAGCCAGGTGTAGTGCTGCTTGCCTGTAATCCCAGCTACTCAGGAGGCTGAGGCAGGAGAATCGCTTGAACCTGGGAGGTGGAGGTTGCAATGAGCTGAGATCATGCCACTGCACTCTAGCCTGGGCAACAGAGCAAGACTCCATCTAGAAAAAAAAATCTTTTATTGAAACATATAGAGAAAATAACACAAATTGTCAGTGTAGAGGTCAATGCATTATCACAAAGTGAACGCACTTGACTAACAATAAATAAGGTAAAAAATACAGCTTAAGAATCCCCTATTGTGTTCCCTCTCCTCTTCGGAAGTAAGTTTTTTATGGTGTTGACAGTATAGCTTCTCCGTTTTTTCTTCCAGAACTTATTCTTGGAACCGCCTTGCTCTCTTTCTGTTACTTTTCCCCCTTCTCTTTTTCCTTCTTACAACAAAACAAAATACTATTGACTAGCAGTGGTCATTCTCTTCCCTCTAACCTGAAAGTCAGTAAATTGAGTAGAAAGGACTGATGGGGGCAAAAGGACTGAACCTCCACCACATTTGTGCTGTAAGAAAACATGACATGGTTGCCTAGGCTCCACAGGTTTTTTAAACTCTCATCTCACACAGACTCCATGATACAGGCAAGATTCTTGTAATTTCATTGACAAGGAAATGGAGGCTCAGCAGCTTGATCAGCACTTCTGAAACCAACCCTTTGCCGGGTGTAAAGTCTTCGTCTAGGCCAGGACCAGTGACTTTCAGTGTATAAAGGGAGTTCTCATCAAGGTGGTTGATGGCCCCGGTGTGGTGCGGCTTTCCAGAAAAACGCATACACAGAGAAACACAAAAAGTGCCTATCACTTTGGAGGGTTCCCATGGCTGGTGAACCACTGGTACCTCTGGACAGCCCCCAGCTGCTGCAGTGACTCTGAGGGATAAAACAGCCATCCGTATCCGCGCGCAAGCCCATTGCCTTTCAGCCAAAGATAGTATTGCCAATGGTAGTATTGTTAGTGCAGTTCAACTGCAGGACAGACTGACGTCCTTAGAAGCAGCCTCTGTGTGTGTATGTGTGCACCACGGGACGCCCTCCTTTCCCGCGGAGCTGTCACAAAGGACTTCACTTGGCATCCTCACTCCTCACTTCCCACGATCACGGACTCCACAAAGTTCTGGTGCCCGTTTCTCCGGGACCACTGCCAGTTGAGCATACAGCTCCGGCCAGGAGGGCGCCAGTGGCCCCGGGAGCCAGGGAGACCAAGGACAACTAGCATTCATTTCTAGACCCCGGCTCCCCCGAAATGCGCACGGTCCTTGGCGGGCTCGGTCAGGGCACGTGGTGGGCGGCGGGGGCACAGCGGCGCCTGGGTACGCGCGTGTGTGCGCACCGAGAGGGTGCCTGGCCGACGGTGCCCACCTCTCTCGTGGCCTTGTGGCTCCAGGCCTGGTAGGGCCGGGGCCGCGGCTCGGGCAGTGCCCTCCCTACTCCTGGTCGGGCCGGGAGCAGCAGGAGGAGGCGCAGCGCCCCTACCGCCGGCTTTTCCGCCTCCATCTCCTCCGTCGCCTCCTCCTCCTTCCCCCAACCACCCGCGCAGTCACAACCGGTTCAGACTGGCCGGGGTGCCCCGCAAAGACAGACAAGGGAGAAAAAGACAGCAGGGAAAACCCCGGGGAGGAGGAGGAGAAAGAGAAGGTGGAGCCCAGAGAAGGGGGCCGGCTCCCCAGCTCCATGTGGCCGCCGCCGCTGCGGGTCTGTGGGGGCAGAGGGCGGCGGCTCCCGGGGCCGCGCGTAGCGGGACCGATTGCCTAATACTCCGGCAGGGGCCGGGGCCGCAGCTGGCTCAGATAAATAGCCGCCCGGCGGGCCCGGAGCTGTACGGGGAGAGCGGCGGCCGCGGCCCCCACTACACCACCAGCCCGGCCGCCCGGGGCATTGCGCCGGGTGCTGAGTACCGGAGGCCCCGCAGAGGCCGGGACTCAGGTAAAGGGCTGGAGCTTGTGGGGAGGGTTCCAAGGGAGGGCAGCAGTCCCTGCTGCCCTGCGTCCTAGAGACAAGAAGTCACTCCGACTCCGAGCAGTAGGAGGGGGCGGTGGAGCAGCATGGAACGTGGCTTTTGTCTGGGGTGTATGCCGGGGCTTCGAGTGTCCACGGTGCGCCCGCCCCTCGCCTCCTCACTTTTTGATGGGGTGCTTCTACCAAGTGGGCAAGTTTTCCCGGGAATCTGAAGGCGGCATTTTGCACGGAGTAGAAAGAGAGGGAGGGTGGTCCTGGGGGTGGTACGTTGGCCCGCCAGAGAGCTGCCCCTGGACTCCCGAGAGAGCTTCTAGGGTTGCTGGTGGAAGAGCAGGGAGAGGTACATGTGTTGCAGGTCTGCCTCCATTTCCCAGAGGACCGAAAGGCCTCCAACTGCCTTGGTCCGGAGCGCGAGCAAGCAGGTGCCCTCGGAGGGTTGGGATTGGGGAGCCGGCGGTACTCCTGACCTACGTGGAGCGCAGCGCGCAGGGCCGGCGGATTCTGCACGCTGGCGCCAGGTTCAGCACCACCCGTCAGCCCTGGGCAAGCGCGGGAGCCCAGCCTTTGCCACCGCCGCAGGAGGCACCGGCACCGCGGCCACCTGGCCGCTCAGCCAGAACTTGGGAGGACTTGGTGCTTAATGCCCCATCTTTGGTTCGCCCGAGGTAACCTGCTGTGGCTTCAGCAGCGCCCAGAGGCTTTCCAGAGAGCTGATAACCACGAACAAACTTGGCCGTCCAAAGCAAATCAATGCTTTACCTTGTTTTTGGGGTCCCTAGTCTATCCAACGCAAATTATTCTGGAAGTTTAGTCAGGATTTACACTAAATATATTACTTATATAGTAAGTTATTCGATATAACATTTTTGATCAATTTTCTAGGCTACAGTTTTGATGTGTTTTTTTAAAAAATCGTCAATTAACTGAATAATAGTTCATATTGAAGGTGGATTCTCCCATTCCCTGCACCCAGAGTAGAATTTTCCGTTGTTCTATCAAATTTTGTAAATTGTTATGCCTTAACAGTTTCTTGTATTGGAGTTGGCTTCAGCTTTGAGAAATTCTTCAGGCAGGTTTAGGCAGGGCTGAGGAAGCTAGAGAAGATTCCGAAGAGAAAGGATGATTATTTGCTGCATGATTATAGCGTCTTTTAAAACTTCTAATAGGAAAACACTTCCACTTTCCTGGACCAAATGCAGAGTAAAGCCATTTTCTATTATCTGTTGCAATAATTAATAATAAATATGTAAATGCAGAAAACATGGTTAATACCCAAATCATTGCCAGAAACCAGTCCCGCTCCCCACCACCTCAAAAATGTCCTCGGAAGTAAGAATTAGCTAATAAAATAGCTTAACCTGCAATTTTGCAGCAACTCAGACTTTCAGCACCACCCATCCCCTAATAACATCCCTATTGGTTTCTTCCATTTTGTGTGTAGGCAAGTGGAATAACAAGTATCCTTCATATCCATAGGATGAGCATCGGGAGGAACCAAAGATATGGGGAGGTAGATAAAGACATTAGGAAATCTTTTCCGGCTTCTGACTTTGAGTCTGAAAAGGTGGTGTGAATTGATTGGTGTCTGAATCTTTATCAGGACACATGGTGCTCTGGGGTGGATCTGGCCTTGCAACTCAAGCTAGAGGATGACAACTACACAGCCGTGGTCACATTTTCAAGTTTTACTTCCTTGCCCCAATCTTTCAAACCCCTAATTAATTAATTAGGTAATAAAAATTGTATATATTTGTGATGCACACAACACGATGTTTTGAAATAGTAATACATTGTAGAATGGCCCAACCAACATAATTAACCTATGTATTACCTCACATTTTTATCTTTTTTTTTTTTTTTGGTGTGGTGAGAACACTTGCAGTCTACCATCTTAACAATTTTGAAAGTACAATACATTGTTATTAACTATAGTCACTATGTTGCACAATAGATCTCTTGAACTTATTGCTCCTAACTGAAATTTTGTATCCTTTGACAAAGGTCTCTTCACCCCAACCCTAGCTACTGGTAACCAGGGTTCTACTCTCTTCTCTGAGTTCAACCATTTTAGATTCAAGTCTCCCTCCTCTTCCCTCCCCTCCCCTCCCTCCCCTCCCCTCCCCTCCCTCCCCTCCCCTGCCCTGCCCTGTCCTGCCCCATCCTGCCCCGTCCTGCCCTGCCCTGCCCTCCCCTTCCCTCTCCTTCCCTCTTTTCTTCTCTTTCTTCTCTCTCTCTCTGTCTCTTTCTTCTCACTGCAGCCTCGACTTCACCAGGCTCAGGTGATCCTCTCACCTCAGCCTCCCGAGTAGCCGGGACTACAATCGTGTGCCACCACACCCAGCTAATTTCTGTGTTTTTTGTAGAGATGGAGTTTTGCCATGTTTCCCAAGCTGGATTACAGGCATGAGCCACTGTGCCTGGCCAATTTCTTTCTTTTCTTTTTTTTTTTTTTTGAGATGGAGTTTCACTCTGTTTTCTGAGACAGAGTTTTGCTCTTGTCACCCAGGCTGGAGTGCAGTGGTGCAATCTTGGCTTACTGCAACCTCTGCCTCCCGGGTTCAAGCAGTTCTCCCGCCTCAGCTTCCCCAGTAGCTGGCATTACAGGCGTGTGCCACCATGCCTGGCTAATTTTTTTGTATTTTTAGTAGAGATGGAGTTTCACCATGTTGGCCAGGCTGGTCTCGAACTCCTGACCTCAGGTGATCCACCCGCCTTGGCCTCCCAAAGTGCTGGGATTACAGGCATGAGCCACCGCGCCTGACTGATTTCCTTCTTTTTCAAATCTGAATTAGTCTCCTATTGTGTGTGTGTATATCACATTTCTTTATCCATTCATCCACTCATAGACATTTAGGTTGATTCCATGTCTTGGCTATGGTGAATGATGCTGCAAGGAACATGGAAATGCAGCTGTCTCTTCAATATAATGCTTTCCTTTCCTTTGGGTATATAGTGAGATTGCTGGATCATATGGTAATTCTATTTTTAATTTTTCTGAGGAAACACCATGTTGTTTTCCATCATGGCTTTCCAAGATAGTATCACTTAATGACTTCGACTTTAATTAATGATTGCAAAAATGTATATATTTTGAGCTACTTAGCCTTTTCTTCAGGAGGTTCTTGGCAGACACCAAAGTAACTCTTATAGATGATGAGATTGAACTATAACAAAAAACTAAGTTCAAAAAAAGAAAGAACACATGGTCCCTGCCTCCAAATGTTTAGTGAGGAAAAATAGACTTACAAATATCTGTATTACAAGATAGTATAAATGGAGTCATAGGGTAGCAACATCAATAGTGTGCTACTAAATGACAAAGAAAAGGAGAGGTTCATTCAAGGCTAAGTATGAAGAAAAGTTGTGGGGTGGGTGTAGCAATTTAGCTGGGACTTGAAGAAGGAAGAGGATTTCCTTGATGGAAAAGAGGCCTGCTGGAACAAGAGACTAGCACAGAGATAAGGAAGTCTAGTGTGTTTACAGGAAGCAAAGCAGTTTGGAGTAGCTGAACTCTGGAATTTAAGACAGATAAGGCTGGGAGGTGGGATGGGGCTAGATTATAGAGACTATGGCATGTCATGCTAAGAAATTAAAATGTGATTGAACATTATTGGTATATTTACATAAACAGTGTCGACGTCCTTAACTGTACTTCTTGCTTTTAATTTCAGTTTTATGAGTTTCCTTCTCAAATAAGTAGTTGATTAAAATTTCAATATTTACTTCCTATCAGTTACTTTCAGTCAATAAAAGAATAATGTATTCCTGATATCCTTCAATGCTTTATCTAAATACAACAGTATTTTACCCCCAAACCTGCATTCCAATGATATGAATAGCTCTTAGCTTGATTAAGACTCTTGGGATTGGAAAACACTTCCACTTTCCTGGGGCAATAGGCAGAATATAGTCACTTTCTATTCTCTGTTGCAATCATTAATAATAATAATAATTAATGTTTATTAAACATGTTATGCCAAGGGAGCCACATAGTCTTATGTTATCTAGGGAGGCGTTATTTTGATCTTAGACTGAGAATTTTTACAAGGTCACACGACTAAGTAAATGGACCAAGGAGTCTACCCCCAGAGCCTGTCCTTTGAACTATCGTACTAACATGTAACAGGGGTAGTGTATGATAATTATTATTAATATTAGTTAGAAACTGTGCCTGATTCCTGTAGCAGAACCGTTTCTCTGTTTTTCTCTTTGCATCATCATTTTCATCATTCAGATTAATTTTACCTTACACGTTCAGTGACAGGACATATTTTAATGTTTTAATATACCTTTAAACACTCATGGGATCTTGTACTTTTATGACCCACCCAAAAGGAACTCTTAAACTCTGAGAAGACACAGGATGTGGGATGAAAAAAAATGTTAGCAAAAGTGATGGCACTAAATGTGAAGACCAGGCCTTCCAGATTCTCTGGAAGAATGCCGATTACCAATATTCTCACGATTCCCAATAAACTCCCCAAATCACCAGATCTTTTTGCATTTCGGCATCCCATATATTTTTCCGTGTGTCTTGATTTTTTTTATTATGAAGGTAATACAGTGAACATACTACTTTGTACATGACATACTAAAGTATGTATTTAGACAACAGATCAAACATCACATGATCACGTATAAATTGTGCAAAATGTTTGCTAACTGAAAGAACACATCAGTGTTGTTATTATCATAGATTTGCTCACCAGAACACTACTCCCAGGCCAAGCTCTGCAGGAGAGGGTTGTGTGGAGTAGAGAGAAGCTGAAATGAGAACCCAGCAGTCCAGTGACCCTGGTAACAGTGTGGGACCCAGGGAGATGATGATACCAATGGATCTCAGTGTCTGGCCCTCACTCTGCCTAAATTTAACTCTGTTACATCTCTATTTTTGTATTTACTTTGTTAAATATTTGGACCTTTCCATCTTTTCTCAGACTTTGAGTGGTTTTACAGATCCTGCTATTTTCACTTTTGAGTTTGAGAGTAGGACTTAGAAATAGATGACTCTTCACTGGATTGGTGAGTAAACGATCCTGAAACTGTTCTCTCCTTCAGCATGGCGTCTCTCAACTTCAGTTTCCTCATGGTTGGATTAAGGGATTGAATAAGATCAGTGGTGGCAATCACAATCTTCACAAGGTTTACCCAAATGAGACAGGCATCATAAATGAGCAAAGAAGCCTGGGGGCAGTGGTTGGGTAGTAGGTGTGTGAAGGTGTGTGGGATAGCACAGGTGAAACTAAATGCAAGGCAACCTTAGTCCTGTGGTCAGGGAGATATTAGGGAGTGGAAGGACCTGGAGAGAAAATGCCTCATCCAGTGAGAGCCAGACTTACTCAGTTCCAGTTAATCGTTATGTAAGAACGAGGGCCCAGTGTTACCATACCCTTCAATGTTTTGAGAGAATCCTGAAATTCAGATTTTTATGTGAAATCTTCTAGTGTTAAAATATCAGCAATTTGGCCGGGCACGGTGGCTCACGCCTGTGAGCCACTTTGGGAGGCAGAGGCGGGCAGATCACGAGGTCGGGAGATCGAGACCATCCTGGCTAACAGGACAAAACCCTGTCTCTACTAAAAATACAAAAAGAATTAGCCAGGCATGGTGGCAGGCGCCTGAAGTCCCAGCTACTCAGGAGGCTGAGGCAGAATGACATGAACCCGGCAGGCAGAACTTGCAGTGACCCGAGATCGCGCCACTGCATTCCAGCCTGAGTGACAGACCAAGACTCTGTCTCAAAAAAATAAAAATAAAAATAAAAATAAAATCAGCAATTCATTCAAATTTGCTAAAAAACAAAACCAAAAACGTTGGGTCTGCCAAACAAAAGACATTAAGAGATCAGATTTGGCTTGAGTGGTGTCAAAGTTTCCAAAATACCTTCTGGCTTCAGACTTGGGTGATCCTATATAACCTATTTCTTCCCCTTTTGCTAAAACAGATGGTTGTACTCCCTGTATCCAAATTATGACAGCTTTAGAGGAGCTCTTTGGCAAATGCTGGATTTTGAAAAATCTACAAGGCCTTGAAGGTTAAAATATATTCTTTTTTCATAGCAGCACTATTGATAAAATTCAGAGGCTTCCTACCACGGGAGGCCATGGTAGGAGAATTGCTTCAGCCCAGCAGTTCGAGACCAGCTTGGGTATCACAGTAAGACTTCGTCTCTACAAAAAATAAAAAGTGAGCTGGTTGTAGTGGCACCTGCCTATAGACCTAGCTATTTGGGAAGCTGAGGTAACAGGATCATTTGAGCTTGGAAGGTCAAGGCTGCAGTGATGAGCTGTGATTGCACCACTGTACCCCAGCCTGGGCAATACAGCAAGGACCTGTCTCAAAAAATCAGAGGCTCCAGAAGTTAATTGCCTGTTTTTATTGTCCCTTTCAGGAACAATTAGTGTGATTTAATTCCAAGATTCAGAACTGTTCTTCTAAATATTTTACTTCCTGTTCTGCCTTTCCATCTCGATGTGAAAGAATCAATTTTGGTTTCCGCTTGGATGAGGCATATTTATATGCTTGGCTTATGGTGTTCAGGCAAAGAAATCTTCATTGTCTTTAACCTGGCAATATTTCACCACATATTCTGTCCCTCTTCCTTAACAGAACTATCTAGGGATGTTCTTGAATTTCAGCTAGATGAATAAATTAAGTGTTTGACTTTTAGAAGTTAACATGGCAATTTAGATTTTTTTGAAAAGCTATTTATATGGATCCAAAACATAAAAAGGTAAACATAATGAATGGATTTGCAGTGGAATTCTTTAATACAAGTGTGTTTTTAAAGCTGGGTTTCTTGGATTTGACTGGCTGGGATGTGTTATTTACTTTATGTCAATGAGCTATTCTACAAACAAGTGGACCTGACTTTAACTTAAAGTTCAGAGCAGATGTTGACAATGAGAAGGAAGCATCTGAGTACATAAAACAAGAATGACGTGTTCAGAGAAACCACATACCTTACTGTGACTGAGCTGACTACAGAGGACAAACGAGAGGCTCTGAATGACAATTCTGAGCCCTGATTTGCCCTTGTCCCAATAATGAGTCAACCCCACCCTTCCACATCAGAGAGTATGTTAACCATCACTGAAGGTTTAACATTTAAAACTGAATCGGAAAGAATCAGGTAATTATTTGATCATTTTAGCCCTGTCATCTGATGTCATATTGGTAAAAGATTTGGATTTTAAGTTTTTTACTCATGTATTCAGCTAGCTTTTCAGATTCAGTGGTGGAAACAGACTCTAAGCTCCAGAGAGGAAGGGGCCACATCTTCTTCACCCCACAATGCCTTCTAAATGCACTCAATTCATTTTGTTGAATGAAAGATATTTGATTAATCATTTGAATATATAGGAGATTTAGGTAAGTAGGCTTTCAATGAATTCATTCATTCATTTCATACAGATTTGTTGAGCTTTCCCTATGTGCCAATCATAATTCTTAGTGCTAGACATAGGGGATAGACTTGTGGGCTAATCCCTTAACAAATAACAATCTGTTATAATAAATGTTGTAGCAGGGATGCTTAAATTGGTGTGAGACCTTAGAGGAGGAAAGACTGATGTAGAGTTTCATGGATGGCATCAAGATGAGAGAAACATTTGGGCTCAGTCTTGAAGGAAGAGTTGGAATTGGAGAAAGGCATTCCAGCTGCCTCCACCTACTAACAGGAACTGAAGAGTCAAAGCTTGGACAAGGGAGGGAGCATGCTAAAATGCTGAGTCACGAGCTGTGGGTTGGGGGACACAGATTTGTGGGATATCCTAGCGTTACAGTAGACTTTTAGAAGAAAGAATCAGGTAACTGGCTACTTATTTAAAGATCTGGATATCTGATGTCATATGGACAAAACATGGTTTTATAAAATCAATGTTTTCATTTTTGTTTATAATTTTTGAATAACATTATAGTTTTAGTGATGGACGACTGTAAGCGTCACGAGGGCAAGAATGATTGTCATTGATTTCTTAGTGTCCTTTTGTAATTAATGAAATAACCTGTGCTCTGCTAATGGGTAAATTGTGGGTGATGAGGAACCATGGAAGAATTTGAAAACTTGGAAGCAGAATTGAGATGACCAGAGAGCCGTGGTTTAGGAAGATCCATCTGGCAGCAGCTCGGCAGATGCCCTGCAGCAGGGAGACAGTGTAGGCTGAGGGATCCATCTGTAGGCAGTTGTGATGGTCCAGGCATTTGCAGAAAAGATGGAGAGGAAGAGTCTGATTGCAGAACTCTTTGGGGGACCCTGCTATGCTGGAGACGAGGGGCTGGGATTCAAGGAAGAGCTGGAATGCAATGAAGTCAGGCTCAGTGCTTGGGCAAATGGAATTATGGTCATGACAGTTTTCCAGATAAAATTCAGGAGGAGAAATTAAGAATTGAGTTTGAGGGGCCTGGGTACATCCAGTTGAGATCTTGACATGGAAAATGGTGAAAAATTGGTTAGAAATGTGGATCTAGAGTTCTGAGGAGAGGTCAGGGCTGGGGATGGAGACTTCAGACTTCTTGCTTGAGTATCTGTGATCAGTTGGTGGCTTTTGAGAGAGCCTGGGAGAGTCTTGTGGGAGTGCGCTCACGAAAGCAAGGGGGCAGTGGTTCGTAAAAACAGAGAAGTAAACAGTGTCAAGAATGAGGACGCTGTGCTGACGAACAGTGAGGAGTCAGGGAATGCCGTAGTGAAAATACTTTTTCTTGTTTGGATGCATCAGAAGCCAGAAATCACTGAGTAGAGGAATGATGAGAAGGTGAGGAAACAGAGGTAGGGAGAGTACCCTTTCTTGTTTTTCTAAGAAAACCTTTGAAAGATGCAACTACAGTAACAAGATCTAACACTTACTAAATAGTTACTTTATGCCAAACTCCTTGCCTGTGCTTCATAGCCAGGCTTGAAATCCCCTGTAGGTTTTAGCATATGCTTGGATGGATACTAGAAACATGCTCATGTGAAATACAAACTTAAAATGGGGTTCTTCATTTGCTTTTTGCTGCACATTGAATTACCACCTTGTTTTGAAAACTGGTTTTGAAAGGGAGATCCTAGGAGTCTTTGGGATAAGGAAGGGGTCTCTGAACTGGGGAAAGAGCACCAAACTGGAGTATGAAGAATGCAAAGATGAACTTGACTGTGCAGTGCTTAAGAGAAAAAGTCAGCCATTTGTCAACTTTCATTCTACCAACAAGTACCCTAATAACTGTGCTGCAACATCTGGAAAGGGGGTGCAAACCAGCTATGTGGTTTCCTGATTTGAGGAGAAAAGGAAAGAAGAAAAGAGGGACAGAAGGAAGAAAGGGAAGGAAAGACAGGAAACAAAAGCAAACCTTGTTTGGACTTCAGTGCCTCTTGATTTTGTCTTTTTTTGGCTGTCAGTGACCTGGGAGCTTTTCAGTGATCTAAAAGCAGCCTATGATTGTCATTCTGGTCTTTCCTCACTAAGACTTCCTTCTTCCTATTTGCTGACTTTTCTTTCCATCAGGAAATTATTCTAAGAGATGTTAAAAATGCCATTTCCATATCATATTATTATTTTTGGGTGAGGGGAGAGATGTGATACTAGTATGTGTGTGTATGTGTGTTTTAAGTGCAGTTGAATCTGAAATAATGAAAACCTAGAACCAAGTATCTAACAGAAGATGTGCTATTGTGGCAGGGAAGGAGGAGAGTCAAGGATGTTCTGGCCAGAGGTCTTTATAGGGAAAGTACCTTAAAGATTTTGGGGGGAGCTATAAGAGAATAAAAAATAACTTTTTGTGACTACCAATTATATCTAAAGGGATTAAAAAAAAAAAAAACAGTGATACTTTATATTCAGATTACTATGTGCCAGGCACTGGGCTAAATGTTTTACAGAAATTAACTCATATAATTATTACCACAATCTGATGAGGTAAATCCTGCCATTCCCCTCACTTTTCAGATGAAGAAAAAGAGGCACAGAGCTATTTAAGTAACTTGCTGAAGGTCACACTCTTGGCTGGTACCAGAGCTGTGATGTACACTCAGGTTATCCAGGACACCAGCCAGTGTGCTTATTCCTTATGTGAAATTTTCTAGAATAGATGTTCTCGTGTACTCATAGACGTAAGTATCTGTGTGTGTACTTGTATGACACTGTAGTTATTGAAAACACAGAGAAGCGGAAATTCAACCAGCCATTCTTGTGAACCACATAATACCTTTACCAAATGATCACAGCCTCTCTTCTGCTACCTTTCCCACACTGAGAGGTTGTTTTGTTAATTTGAGCAAATTAATAGGTGACAGTCATTATCCTGACAGCCTTATAATTATCGTCATTCACACCATTATCTTTGTTAGAATCTCCTCAGGGGTTTTCCTGCCAGCCCCATGCCTGTTCTGTTGGGGACTGCGGAAAAAGCAGAACTGGGGAAAGAGCAGAACACTGGGTTATGAAAAATGCCAAGATAAACTCAACTGTGCAGTGCTTAAGAGACAAAGTATTGTAATCCCAGCACTTTGGGAGGCTGAGGCAGGTGGATCAACTGAGGTCAGGAGTTCGAGACAAGCCTGGCCAACATGGTGAAACCCCATCTCTACTAAAGATACAAAAAAAAAAAAAAAAAAAAAATTAGCCAGGCATTTCGGCGGATGCCTGAAATCCCAGCTACTTGAGAGGCTGAGACAGGAGAATCGCTTGAACCTGGGAGGTGGAGGTTGCAGGGAGCCAAGATCGCGCCATTGCACTCCAGCCTGGGTGACAAGAGTGAAACTGTCTCAAAAAAAAAAAAAAAAAAGAAAAAAATAAAAAGAGACGAAGTGTTGACTTTTGTCAGCTGAGTGTGGCTTGGACACAAAGAATTGGGGCAAGTGTCTGGGCATTGACTGCCCAGAGATTCTGGGAGCTGCTCCTCCTGGGTCTTTTCCTTGGCTACTGCACAGCAGAAGGGTGGCATTTTGGGTGGTTGAACCTGTGCTTGGCTATTTGGGACAATGGGAAAGAGATGGAACAAGACTTTTCTCTCTTCTGGCTGGCAGTGGTGTGTCTTGCCCTTTCTGGAGCCACAAGGGTGAAACTGTGCTCATTCTCTAGCCAGAGACCAGCCAACAGGTTCTGGGGATTTGCCACATCAAAGTGTGGGGTTAATAGCATTGCCACCACCAGTGCGGACAGCATCAAATGCAGCAAGTGAATGAGCAGGCAACTGTACATTCCTTTGGTCTTCCTCTATGGTCCAGTGTGCTTAGGAAAAAAAGTCGTATTCTCCTGAAAGAATCTAATTATTCTGCTCCTTTGTGTTATAAAGTTTTGTTTAAGTGTTCTAAGTATTAAGAAATAACTAAAGATTTAAAAGTTTTAAAAGCCCTAGGTCTCTAAATGATCCAGTAACCGGTTGTTGTTCTAAAATTCTGGAGTAACCAGTAACTACTCCTTAGACAATGGCTATGAAATTACCAGAAATCCCTTAAGTTCCAGATTCTTCAATACCAGAAAAAAAATCCTAAGGTTGTGAAAGTAATAGCTCACATTTATTAAGCATTTTTTTTTTTACTACATGCCTAGCAGTGAGCTTTGAATTTGCAACCCCACTCTTATCCTGTTTTACAAATGAGAAAACAGGCTCAAAGCCAACAAGCAATTGGCTTAAAATCCCATGCTAAGTAGCACAGACTGGACCAGAACTTAGATACAAACTTGATTTAAAAAGCATCTGATCTTAACCATTACTCAGTTCCTATCATTCTGGAACCAGATACTAGAAAAATGTGCCTTCTTCCTATCTACTCCATCTTGACTAAGAAGAATAAAGGAAAGCTAGGAAGTAATTGAAAAAATTGTTAACTTGCTTAAAATAGTTTTCTGTTTTCTCCTTCCTCCATGTGTATCTAAAGCAGCCCAAGGTCACTGATGTTGACCTCAGAAATCCTGAATTTATGTTTTATTCTCATTGTTCAGATTCCTCTTTCATGATATTCAGGCATTCCTACACCTGAGGAGAAGCTTTGCTCTGTTGCTGCTTTGTTTGAGGAGCTATAATACCAATGAAGTAAGCAGCACCTAATTTCCTGATTTTGTTTCCCTCACACAAACCTGTTACTAGGTTAAAAATTTGGGTGTAGGTATAGGTGGGGAGAGTGGATGTGGGTGGGGAGGAGGGCCATTGACCCGGTATGTGGGCTCATATTTATGAAAAGTCTCGTGCAGTTGTTAATTTTATCTCTAAGTCAGGCCACATATTTGGTCATTGTAACTGTGTGTTTATAGCATTCATCTTTTAAAAAGTAAGTTGCCAAGACCAGCTTGGTTGGGGAGACTCTAACGCAGCAGCACTAGAGGAATTAAAGACACACACACAGAAATATAGAGGTGTGAAGTGGGAAATCAAGGGTCTCACAGCCTTCAGAGCTGAGAGCCCCGAACAGAGATTTACCCACATGTTTATTAACAGTAAGCCAGTCATTAGCATAGTTTCTTTAGATTTTAGATTAACTAAAAGTATCCCTTATGGGAAACAAGGGGATGGGCTAGTTATCTGCAGCAGGAGCATGTCCTTAAGGCACAGACCGCTCATGCTATTGTTTGTGGTTTAAGAATGCCTTTAAGCGGTTTTCCGCCCTGGGTGGGCCAGCTGTTCCTTGCCCTCATTCCCATAAACCCACAACTCTCCAGCATGGGCTTTATGGCCATCATGAACATGTCACAGTGCTGCAGAGATTTTGTTTATGGCCAGTTTTGGGGCCAGTTTATGGCCAGAATTTGGGGGCGTCTGTTCCCAACAAGATTTATCATGTTATAACTTACATCCAGTAAAATTCAACAATTATAAGCCTACAGTATGATGAGTTTTGACAAATTCACATGGTCAGGGTTTACATTAATTTTTTTGGATTTATTAAATTATAAATTACGTATAATTCACTTATTTAAAGTGTATCGCTCCCTTGGTGGCTTTAGTATATTTAGAGTAGTACAACCATCACTACAATCAATTTTAGAGCATTTTCATCACCCCTGAAAGAAACCTCATATGCATTAGCAGTCACTCCCTATTTCTCCCTACCCCAAAACCTCCCAGCCCTAGGCAGCCACTAATTTACTTTCTGTCTCTACAGATGTGCCCGTTCTGGACATTTCACATAAGTGGAGTCATACAATATGTGGTCTCTTTCAATTACGTTTTCTCACTTAGCTTAAGGTTTTTAAGGTTGTACATGTTGTTGCATGTGTAAATATTTCATCCCTTTTTATTGCTGAATAATAGTCCATTGTATAGATGGAGTCTCGCTCTGTGACCCAGGTTGGAGTGCAGTGGCACCATCTCAGCTCACTGCAACCTCCACTTCCTGGGTTTAAGCGGTTCTCCTGTTGCAGCCTCCTAAGTAGCTGGGATTACAGGCACCTGCCAATAGATCTGGCTTATTTTTGTGTTTTTAGTAGAGACGGGGTTTTACCATGTTGGCCAGGCTGGTCTTAAACTCCTGGCCTCAAATAATCTGCCCACCTTGTCCTCCCAAAGTGCTGGAATTACAGGCATGAGCCATTGCACCTGGCCGAATATTTAGTATATTTAATATATTCTATCTATAGTCTATCTTAATATGTAGGCTATTTTCTATATATATTCATCACTCTTTGGCTAATAGTATTAACTTTTAAGATGTAGATATTTAACCAAAACCTGGGTTTTCATATCCTCTTTTTTGCTTTCTTTCAATATTTAGTATGCTAGTAGTCAGAAACATGAAAGTAGCTTAATCCCATCTTGACTTCTGAGACAATCTGATCAAGGCCACCACAACTGGATTTACAGTTGTACTAAAATTATTATTTGGAGGCCGGGCACAGTGGCTCATGTCTTTGATCCCAACACTTTGGGAGGCCGAGGTAGGCGGATCACGAGGTCAGGAGATCGAGACCATCCTGGTTAACATGGTGAAACCTTGTCTCTACTAAAAATACCAAAAAAAAAAAATTAGCCGGTCGTGGTGGTGGGTGCCTGTAGTCCCAGCTACTCAGGAGGCTGCGGCCGGAGAATGGCGTGAACCTGGGACACGGAGCTTGCAGTGAGCCGAGATCGCGCCACCGCACTCCAGCCTGGATGACAGAGCAAGACTCCATCTCAAAAAAAAAAAAAAAATATATATATATATATGTATATATATCATTTGGAGTTCACCCCCTGGAATAGCTATTTCAAACTGTAGAAAATACTTATAGAATTGTGTGTATACACACACACACACATACAGAACGAAGATGACTCAATATGATTTTACAAAGAGTTTTAATACTTTAGAAGCACAACAGGGTGGATTCTTTTTCTTTTCCTTAAAAACCGATGTTGATATATAACTATATTTATTTGACCTTAGAAGAGAAATGATACACTGACATTTTGAAATGTCATTGGAAAGTGCCAAAATTAAGTCATTGGTGACTATAACTTTTAAAGGACTTACGTTAGTGTTAACGTGATGACATTTGCTAATATATAAATCAACAAAGAGAGTAGTTTTACCTGACAGTTTAGGTCTTTGACCCAGAGGAGACTTATTTTAAAGTTCTATCCTACTTAAAAATGGTTATAAAAATCAGTTATAAGTGTGTTAACACTGTTGCAGCTGATGACTGCAGATGCACTTTTTACCCCTTGAACAGTATAAAATGAAATTGTTTAAGAAATGGGAAAGCGAAAGTAGAAGTCGAATAATAGATGTGGTAGGGAGAAGGCGGATTCAAGAACTAGAGAAATGATCACTTGTGTTATGCCTCTCATGAAATGAAATGTAATTAATTTGTATTTGAGTTATGAGCTTCATTTTGCATTAAATATATTTGTTTGCCTATTTTTAGAATTCCCCCCAAAAATCTACATTTTTGCTTACATTTCATTAAAACACCCAAAGAATGACTTGTTTACCTACATTTTTTGTTTGTTTGTTTTTAGGTATTGGTTAATTATTTCTCAATTCCCAGGATTCCTTTACTCAAACTGAGGTGGTATAGGATAAATGATATATGTTTGGAGGGACAAAAGTCATTGAGGGGAAGAGTGGCATCAGTATTACAACTGCTTCTGGCTGAACAGGTTTGCTCTTTAGTTTATAAAACTTGTTACCAACATTGGAGTCAGAGCTAAAATACAATTTTCGGTAGCTTTTGAAGTGTTTCATTTTAACAGCTTCATTGAGGTATAACTCATACATGATAAAATTGATCCATTTCATGTGTGCAGCTCAGTGATTTTTAGGATGTTCATAGAGTCGTGCTACCCGTACCACAATCTAATTTTAAAATGTTTTCATCATCCCACAAAGAAGCCCTGCACCCTTTAAGTCATTCCCCATTTCCACCCCTGAAACTTTTTTCCAAAGTGGCTTCAGCCTTTTCATCTGCACCAGCAGCGTATGAGGGTTTCAGTCCACCTCCTCACCCGTGGTTTATAGGCTTAAAGTGTCATAAATGTAACTGTAGGAAAGTCATGGAACCCAGCATGCTTTAGACTTTTGACTCACCTCACAGATGACTAGATCAAGGCAAAATCAACCTGGAATCAACCATTTTTTCCCAAGATAAAGTCACAGGATTCTAGGCTCTTAAAATAGAGTGCTTCAGCACCAGACAGTCTGGTAGTGATTGAGATTCAAATAAAAATGTGCTACTGTTGAACTCCTTTTGTATTTCAAGTGAAAAGTCTATGTATGAATCTTTAAGGAGATATTTATAGACAATGCTCAAATGGGGGTTATTAGGGAACGATTATTTTGGGGAAGGGAGCAAAGGCAACAGGAAACTGTTTTATTTATTTGTTTCCTTATTTATTTAGAGATGGAGCCTTGCTCTGTCACCTAGGCTGGAGTGCAGTAGCATGATCTCGGTTCACTGCAAGCTCTGCCTCCTGAGTTCAAGCGATTCTCCAGCCTCAGCCTCCTGAGTAGCTAGAAATACAGGCGCATGCTACCTTGCCCAGATAATTTTTGTATTTTTGTATTTTTTAGTAGAGATGGGGTTTCGCCATGTTGGCCAGGCTGGTCTTGAACTTCTGACCTCAGGTGATCCACCCACTTCGGCCTCCCAGAGTGCTGAGATTACAGGCGTGAGCCACCCCACCTAGCCGTTTTTTTCTTGGAAAAAATATTCCACCACTTAGATAATATAAATGATTTGTTCTACAATATATAGAAACAATTATTTCTTGGGGTTATAAACACAGACTTCTTGAAACTCATTCTTCTTGAATTTACATGGAGAGTATCATTTTTCTAATCTTGTTTCGCTATGTGAGCCCTGTAAGAACTGCCCTCTGCAACTCCACCAAACCTATCAGGCCTATCCTGATTACACATGTATGTTCATGTTGTTCCTCTTGCCTTGGCCGCCCTTATATGAATCTCTTCATTGTTCTTTAGAACTAACCTACTTTATGAGGCCCTTCCACTCCTGCTCCCACCTTGAGTGCTTTCATTTCCTTTAACTCCTAAACATTTAATATCCATCCACTTGTTTGGCACCCAATCGTGTACATACTCTCTTGTGCACATACCTTCCCACATGGAGACACTTTCCCAAGTACACATATCTTACCTTCCTAAGTGAGTTAAAAGAGCTTCTGAGGTCAGGGACCATGCCTTCTATGTCTTCTGGTCTCCCTTAGTAACTAGTGCAATATAACGTAAGTGTAAGTGATCAAGAACATTTTGAATAAAGACCACTTTCTTCTTCTTCTATTTTTTTTCTTTTTGAGACAGCATCTTGATCTGTTGCCCAGGTTGGAGAACAGTGGCATGATCATGGCTCACTGCAGCCTTGACCTCCTCGGCTCAAGCTATCATCCTGCCTCAGCCTCCCAAGTAACTGGGACCACAGGTGCATGCCACCACACCCAACTAATTTTTAAGACCACTTTTGTCTTGCTGCATTTCTGTAAACATTAGGATAAATAGGCTTAGTGAAAATTTTAGTTAATATGGAATTTTTATTAAAAAGAATGCCAGATAAGGGAATTTATCATATTAGATCATAAAATATGAAGAAGGGACGATAATAGGAAGAAATTTTCTTAAAAACAGATACTGCACATCTATATTTCTTATATTCTATGGTCATCAACAATATTCCTCAGCTTTACCTTTGTCCCAAATGGGACCAAATGGAGTATAGATGGTTAAAATAATCAACTTGAAATTACTGCATACTCACAATATATTTATCCAAGTAAATATATTGTGCAAGTAAAGAAATGAGTATCAATAACTTAACAAAATAATTTACTGGGTTAGCTCACAAACGTGGAAGGCTGGAGAAACCAGGCTTCGGTATCTCTGGGAGGTCAAGGTAGTAGAACTGACAGAGGTCTCTTCAGTGCACTTTCATGGGGATCCGGAATCTCTGCAGATTTTCCTTTCCTTTCCTTATAGCATTTCACTCAAGATTCAGGCATTTCAATCAAGATTCAGAGTCCTGAAAGCTTACTGGCTTCTCCTGGGTTATCTGCCCTTTATTGCTCAAGGTTGAGGAAACTTAATTAACAGTCCCACAAGCCCTCTAGCCGTAGGGCAGATCTATATTCTCAAAAAGGAAGTTGAGCACCATTACCAAAAAGGAGAAATGAAGACTAGCCTATTTATAAAATCACCTTACGCAGTACAGAATATCAGAAAAACAGGTGGTGAGAGGCACCTAGGGAATAGAGGAAGCCACGAGAGGAGGGTGCTAGAGTGACAGAATACAGGAAATCACTAAGTGGTAGTTTTCACTGTGTTCTATTGAGACTACATGTATCTTAAACTCTGAGATGATGACAGATCAGAAGCTGTTAGTCATCACTATAAAAACTTGCCTTTCTAGTCAGAGTTGATGTGCATGGGAACTTTGTATTTCCAAGGTTTGCTCTCATAAATATTTACTGTGAGAATTTCTTTGGCTCTTGTCCTACATCCTGAAATGTCACCGAAGGCAAGGCATGGCAATGCAAGGTAGGGCAGAGGTATGTGGTATAGAAAGGCATTTTTGTCTACTTAGATTTGAAAACTGGTAAGGGAGATAATTCTCTTCATCTTCCCCCATTACCTGCAACCTCTCAGGAATACTGGCTTTATTCATGATTCTGGTGCTTTGTCTCTATAAATGTGTACTTTTCCTGAAGTGCTGTGACTGGAGCATTTGAATGAAGAACAATCTCACATGCATTTGTCTTCATACAACCTCTTAGTCTCTTCAGGTGTTTGGCTATTTTATCATATCCTATCTAGTTTGAGGAGTTCAGACAATATTTTCTTTAAAGAGGATTCTGAACAGAAATTGTAAAGTACTAAATTGTCATTAGAAAGACCAGCATTACATTGTTTACTTTTACAATAGAGTAGATAAGAGAGTTTACGGAGAGAGTAAATGTCCAATGGAGGAACATATTTGATTACTACAAAAGTTTCTGATTTGGAAGTTTGGATAATTCTGTTAACGCAATCATGTGGTTTGAGTGTCTGGATTTTATACCTACAGTTTTGTTCACTACTTGTAACATCTTTCTGTTTTTGGTTATTAAATGTTGAAAGTTAATTTGTATAAAGACTTATGGCACATGGTGACAGGAGTTCTGCCCATTGCTCTGAAATCAAAGTGAAGAAATAAATCCACGGAAGCCCAGGCAAATGATGGGTGTAGCTATGACTCTCTAAAGGTAGCCAAATGCCTTGTCATCTAATTAGGCTGCGTGTGAATGGATACTTGATATTCCTACTGTCTTCAGACATTATCTGTTGAAACCACAGCCAAGTACATAGTTTGGCAGAATCTGTGGGCAAAGACTCTGTTGCACCTGACTGTAAACCTGGCATAGTGAAGAGACATGGAAGGTGCAGGGTAAGTGGGAGGCCCTGCTGGGGACTTGAAGGTTAGGCCTTGGATCTCCAAATCCATTGCCATGTAAGCTGTTTAGAAAAAGAAGAAAAATTTTTCTTTTCTTTTCTTGCCTTTTGTTGCTGCTGTTGTTGAGACAGGGTCTCACTGTGTCCCCCCGGCTGGAGTGCAGTGGTGCAATTACTGCTCACTGTAACCTCAAACTCCTGGACTCAAGCCATCCTCCTACCTCAACCTTTGAGCAGCTGAGACTACAGCTGCACCACCACACCAGGCTAATTTTTGTACTTTTTTGGTAGAGATAGGGTTTCACTCTGTTGCCCAGGCTGGTCTCAAACTCCTGTCCTTAAGCCATTTGCCTGCCTTGACCTCCCGAAGTTCTGGGATTACAGGCTTGAGCCACTGTGCACAGCCCAGATTTTTAAATAAAGTACACACCATTTGGGTACCAACACTAGTAGAAATCAAAAAGAAAAATAGACCAATTTTTCCTATGAATTAAAAAATCCCTCTCCCAAAATAGACTAACATAGTCAAAATAATGCATGAACCAGGGAAATTTAATCCAATAATTCATGGATGCTTCAGTAGTAGAAAACATATAGTTTACCATATTAAAAGTTATAAAGGGAAAATTGTATGACTATCTTCCTATACACTGGAAACACATTTGATAAAATATAATAACGATTACTTATATTAACAATCAAAAGTATAAAAATGCAAATTACTTTCTTAACTTTGTAAAAGAAATCCAACTGAGCACCAGAGACACCATCATGGTATTTGAGGGCATTCCCACTAAAGTTAGGAATTAGACAAAAATGTATACTTTTGTAAATTGATATTATTCTGTATGTACTGTTCAATGCAAAGACAAAAGAAGGAAATTAGGGGCCAGGCACGGTGGCTCACGCCTGTAATCCCAGCACTTTGGGAGGCTGAGGCGGATGGATCACCTGAGGTCAGGGGTTCAAGACCAGCCTGGCCAACATGGTGAAACCCCATCTCTACTAAAAATACAAAAAATTAGCTTAGCTGGGCATGGTGGTGGGTGCCTGTAATCCCAGCTATTCAGGAGACTGAGGCAGGAGAATTGCTTGAACCTAGGAGGTGGAGGTTGCATTGAGCCAAGATCATGCCATTGCACTCCAGCCTGGGCAACAAGAGCAAAACTCCGTCTTAAAAAAAAAAGGAAATTTGAAGTATAAATATTTAAGACATATAAGGAGATAAAAATTATAACTGTAGGTGACTATATGACTGTATTGCATTGTGTATTGTATATTCAGAAAATCATCTGAAAATCCACCACAAACAGGATAATTTTGTAAGGAAGTGGGGTGTAAAATTAACATACAGACATCAATAGCTTTTAAACATACAAACAGAAGACAAATAAAAGAAATGACCCCAATTACGATATTAGCAGCAAGGATAAAATCTATAAAAATACAGTACAATGAATTATTATTATTATTTTTTTTGAGACCGAGTCTCGCTGTCGCCCGGGTTGGAGTGCAGTGGCCGGATCTCAGCTCACTGCAAGCTCCGCCTTCCGGGTTTACTCCATTCTCCTGCCTCAGCCTCCCGAGTAGCTGGGACTACAGGCGCCAGCCACCTCGCCCGGCTAGCTTTTTTGTATTTTTTTTAGTAGACACGGGGTTTCACCGTGTTAGCCAGGATGGTCTCAAAATCCTGACCTCGTGATCCGCCCGTCTCGGCCTCCCAAAGTGCTGGGATTACAGGCTTGAGCCACCGCACCCGGCCAGTACAATGAACTATTGAGGAACATTTTAAACACTAAGAACATAGACGGAGACTTGAACAAATGCAAAACATATTATGTTCTTAGAATGAGTTGACATCGTAAAAGGTCAATTCTCCATATATCAACTTTTACATTTAACTCAGTCCTAATGAAAGCATCATCTGATTTCTTTTTGAACCAGACAGGCTGATTCTGAAGTTCATATAGAACAGCAAACATGAATAGCTACAAAATATTGCAAAAGGAGTGTAATTATAAAGACAGAAAAATCCCCATTAGAGAGTAACATATGGTAAAATAACTTTTATAAAAAATATTCTGTGATTAAACAAATGTGGTAATGATGTATGAATACACAGACCAATGGAACAGAATAGAATATCCAAATACACCTAAGAATTAGGAATTTCAGCTGACTTTTCATCTCCAAAATGATACACCACATTTATACTATAAGAAATGCAAGTTGAGTGAGCTGAGATCATGCCACTGCACTCTAGCCTGGGCAACAGACTGAGACTCCGTCTCAAAAAAAAAAAAAAAAAAAAAAAAAAAGAAAAAGAAATGCAAGTTGAAACTATGATGAAATGCTATTTTAAAATCAAGAAATTTGCAAAAATCCAAAAGTTTCACAACACATTCAAAATCCTGGAGACAATATTAATTAGTTCAATGCTCTTGAACTTAATTTGGTAGTATCTGACCTCAATGATCCTCCCACCTCAGCCTTTTGCAATACTTTCTGAAATTACAATTATAATTGTATATTCCCTTTGACTCAGCAATTCCTCTTTTGGATTTTATCTAACAGATGTACCTATAAGCAAAAAGGTATATGAATATGTAAGGTTTTTCACTGCACATTGTTTTTCATTGAAGCCATAGGGACTGGTCAAACAAACTTAAGATAAAGTTCCATACTGGAATATAGTACGGAAGTAAGAAATGAATAAGGAAGGTCAATATGCATTGATGTGCAAGATCTTCAAGATATTTGTCAAGTGAAAGAGAACATATACCAATGTATATAATATGCTCTTTTTTGTGTAAAAAATAGAGGAAATCTATATTTGAGTTTGCCAGTGTATGCATAAAGAAACCTTAGAAGGATATACAAGAAACAAGATGCACTGGTTACCTGTGGAGGAGATAAGGCTTAGGTGGGAAATAGGTAGATAGGGGACTGTTCGTCTTTTGTGTTTTTTTCATTTTGAACAATGCAAGTGTTTTTGCTATTGAATAAGTAAATAAATAAGCAAGCATACAGCCATATGGTCTAAGTACATCCTATGTACTTATAAAAATGACTAAGGTTGCTGTCTATGTATTGATAGGAAAAAATCTCTCAGGATGTTAAGTGGACAAAGGAAGGTGGGGAGTGTAATGTATAATACACTACTTTTTTATGAAAAAGACATTGAGAATGTTTGCTTGGTTTTGCTTATACATGCATAAAGAAACTGGAAAAATACTCCAGTCAGTGAGCATTGTGATGTGCTGCCAGTTCCCCTCCAGGCCCCCTTCAGGAATGACAGAATCCTTGCCCCAACTGTCGAGAATGCTGACAGCTCTTATGGGGATAGATTGCCTCCTCTGAAGGGAGCCACCTCACCTTGGATCACCACCCATTCCTGGGTAGCCACATCCAGTGTATGATCAACATGGAAGTATGGATGGGAAGCTCCCAGCACCCAGCTCAGCACAGCTCTGAAGGGTCATCCCAACTTTAGAAATCCCCTTCTTTATAACTGGAAAGTTATCCGCAGCTGATCTGCTCCCTTTGCCACCTATGCCCTTCCATAGGCATCAACTAGAGAGCATTCCTAATCAGTCTCCTTCTTGCTAGGAATCTGCTTCCTAGGGAACTCAAGAAACTAAAAACTAAGAAACTAAAATTAGTGGCTCTCTGTGTTTGAGGAGGGTGGGAACCTGGTGAAGGTAGACAAAGTTGAGAAGGCTATATTTCACTTTATGCCTTTTTATAATTAAAAAAATTGTACCATGTATATGCATCATTTATTCAAATAATAAATGCAAATGTATTTGTTAACTTGCTGTGTCAGTGATATTTTATGCTTTTCCATGCATGTCTTTGGAGAACCTTTTTTATTTTTTACTTTCGGAGGAGATATTTTAACCCCAAGTGCTGTGTCCTACCATACTCTAAATAAGCTTTTCTTTTCTGTTTGTTTTTGTTTAGGACCTGCAGAGAAACGTCTCCGGATTTTGTCTTACAATGGAACTTAAAAAGTCACCTGACGGTGGATGGGGCTGGGTGATTGTGTTTGTCTCGTTCTTTACTCAGTTTTTGTGTTACGGATCCCCACTAGCTGTTGGAGTCCTGTACATAGAATGGCTGGATGCCTTTGGTGAAGGGAAAGGAAAAACAGCTTGGGTTGGATCCCTGGCAAGTGGAGTTGGCTTGCTTGCAAGTAAGTGGATAAATTTATGCCTCTCTTTACTCTTTAATCATTTAATTACACTTACTACATCATGAACATTATACAAGGCAGAGAGGGCTTTCTTTTCAAAGTATAACGTATCTTTTCCCACCTTCATTAAAATGATTGTACTTTCACTGTAATAAATCTGTGTGAAAATACAGGCACTCCCTAAGATGTTAAATCATCCATCCATTCATTCATTTCTTTATTCATTTATTTTCTACGATGTGCCAGGCAGTGAACTAGATGCTACAAATGAAAAGATGAACAGCAAACACATAGTTCCTGCCCTTAAAAGTCTCACAGTCTTGTAAGACACACACATGTATGAGTAAGAATGAGTCAGGGAGATGAAGGTAGTGATCCAGGTACATTCAAGGTGTTCAAGGTACACTGGTAAGGACCAAAGGACCAAATGGCTCTCAGCAGCCCTCTAAGCAGCTTCTACATGGCTTGTGATTACTCTTCTTTGCTTCAGATACACTGTGGTCAAATCACATGTCCTGTGGTCATGAGAACTTCACAAGAGAAAGCAGACATAGCAAAGAGTCTCACAAAATCCAGTCCAATCCAATCACAAAATTAAAATCCTCATTAAAGATTTTAATATAGTGTTATGTATAAGATATATGTGATATATTTTTTGTGTCTCCAAAAGTGATATTCCTGATGAACAGTTACATATGATGTAATAGTGATTCCTGTCATCTTTAGAGAGAACAGTAGAGACTTTTTATTTCCCTTTGCACCATTAAAATCATATGCCACTTCAACTTCTACAATCATAGTTGGAACTCTGCAGTAATATTTAGTGACCATTACTCCAACACATTTGGAACTATTTAAGCACAAAAGATGGTGATCTAGATAGAGTCAGTAGCCCTGGGCTCTCTTCCTGTATGCTATGAACTCACCACTATTCATTGAGCAAATCACAATCTCTATTCTTATGGGGAAAATAAGGACATTAAATATGATTTGTAAGGTATTTTTCAGCTCTAAAATGGTTTCTTGAAAATATGCTTAAAACAAAATGTATTAGTCATTCCTTCTTTTAAATATGCTTCTCTCCTGAATTTTAAAGGGGATGTCTTTCAAAAAAAGCAATGCTTCCAATTGTTATATTACCTTGTTAAATTATAAACAAGACAAAAATGCTTAAAAAACAATGTGGGATCATCTCACTATGTCAGATAAGATGACTAAATACAAATAAACAAATAAAAATATTGCCATTATGAGCTCAAGGGAAACAGGAAAAGTTTGCCCTAGATTTGTTTCATAGAGTTTCTCAAAATAAGGATTGCTTGTAAAGCCATCAAAGTACAAGTGGATGATAATTGATAATGTTAATAATGCGATTTGAAAGTATTTATTTCTAAAATAAGACCGGTAGTGGGGAGGAAAGAATTTTTTAAATGTTCTCTAATTAGTCACCATTTCTATTAGCAAATACTAAATTAAACAGAAATGTAATTACTTTGGCTTCCAGCAAGGGTCAAAGGATAATTGAAATGCTAACTCAATTAGCACATACTTGAAGAATGAAGCTTCTTTTCACAAGTCTGTCCAGGTTGGAGTAGAGGGTTGAGGAAAGCCTAGATCTCCTTAAGGATGGGCATTGGTGGTCAAAGCTGAAGCTGACTGTTTTTGACAATTCAACTACAGCTCTACACGTTTTCCATGTTTCTAGGTGGATGATCACTCATCTCAAGAGCCAGGAGCAGCCCTCTTTACTCTTAGGCAGAACTGGCTACATAATTTGCAGGCCCCAGTGCAAAATGACTATACAGAATCCTTGTTAAAAAATTAAGAATTTAGTGGCAGCAGAGCACTAAACCAAGTGTGGGATCCTTCTAAGCACTGGGCCCTGTGCAACTTGCATAGGTCACAAATCCAACAAGCCAGCCCTGCTTGTAAGGACCAGAGAGTTAGGCCATCTTATCAAAATTCTAGCAGACAACAAGTACTTGAAGGAGCTTGAGGGTGGAGTCAGAAGCTAATTCAAGTCCTGGCTCTACCACCATTGAGCTGAGTGACCTTATGCAAGTCACTTAACCTCTCTAGGTTCAATGTCATTTGCACCTGGTGAGCAAAGCTTTTAAAGATGAGCATAGAAAAAATGAGGGCAAATAATTCAAGAATGAAAAGTGGTGGGGAAAGAAAAGGATGGCTAAACAGCTATAACTTACGCCTGCATATGTGTGTGTGTGTGTATATATATATATGCATATATATATATATATATAAACATACATACATACACTTTAGATATTGTGTTCAAGTTTCAGCATGGCTGGCTTCATTGAACATATTGTATTTGATGTTGGCCTCTTTGGGTTCCTCATAGCATAAATTAAGAAGCAAACTCTGAAACAATGTTTATGTAGTATTAGTAACCAGTGTCTGGCAGTGTGCAAGCCACTTTGACCATCTGCTTTATGACAACTTTGTTCTACAGAGAAATAAGTGGATCATTAGTACTTTGGAAGTGGAATAAGTATTTTTATGTTGGTTACTCAAACGGACATCAGCTGTTCTTAGCCAGGGAGATAATTAGGATCATCTATGGGACCATTTCAGCATATAATTGCGTGGATTTGACACTCAGACATTCTGATTCATTTGGTCCATGATGGGGCCTAGATTAATGAATTTTTTATTTTTTTATTTTTTATTTTTGAGATTGGGTCTTGCTCTGTCGCCCAGGCTGGAGTGCAGTGGTGCTGTATTGGCTCACTGCAACCTTGACCTTCCAGGTTCAAGTGATCCTCCCAACTCAGCCTCCTGATTAGCTGGGACTACAGATGTATGCCACCGTGCCTAACTATTTTTTTCTTATTTTTTGTAGAGACAAGTTCTCACCATGTGGTCCAGGCAGGTCTCAAACTCCTGAGCTCAAGGGATTCTCCTGCCTCAGCCTCCCAAAGTGTTGAGATTACAGGCATAAGCTACTGTGCCTGACCTCATGAATTTTTTTAAGTCCCCAAAGTGATTTTTAGTTAGGAACTACCACTGACTTAAGTCCTCTATCTTTAAATTTTAATCTTTAACTTTTTGATAACTCTCTGATGTACGATTTGCTTTGACATTTTTTAAAATAAAGAGAACTATTGTAGATTTCTTCTTGCATGTGGCACTACTCATGCCATGTAAATCATGAAAAGTAAATTGTCTATAAAACCTGCAAAAGAAAGGGACCCTTCAGGATGAAAGATGAAGACAGTTTTTGGAAAGATGGGCAGGAGAGGGAACTGGAACTTTGCCAAGATTGTGCCTAAGCATGTGAAATATGAAGTCCTACTCCTGGGCGTTGACAAACCTAGATTTGGACAGTAGCTCATAATAGCATATTACAACTGTGAAAAGGCATGGAATTCTGGGCTTTACACTCTTCGTAATCTTAATTCTTAATTCCTTTTCCTTGAAACTTAAATAATTGAGAAGAAAATACTTCTTCCCCTTGCCTGATTTCTTTGTTTGTCGGGATAATCCCTGGGATGAATAAAGCTGGGTAAGCAGGATCCTACTCTCCTGGGTTATACATTGTGAATGAGCGTATTCTCATTACATATATTCCTAAGGTCTCTGAGCTAGGGATGCCAAGATAGAAAACATCATCCATGTTTCTAAGAGGTTTGTAGTCTCAGGGAAGAGACAGAAAAAAAAGGTAACTAATAATTTGAGAATTCACAAGTATCAAGGAGAATAGCAATGGCAGAACAATCTCTGAGGTTTTAGAGGGATAGCTTTTGAGGAAGCTATTGAGATGGGTCAGATAGGAAGATGGACTTTCATAAGGAGATAGACAGGGAGAGGGAAGTCCATGTGAATTAACTTTATGCAGAGGCCTGGATCCCATACTTCAGAGGCTGTGTTCTGGTGGAGTAAATTTGGCTGCAGAGGAGGGATTATGTTGGAAGGTGTGACTGTCAGTTTTATGTGTCACCTTGGCTAGGTTACTTTCTCCAGTTGTTCAAACATGAATCTAGGCGTTGCTGTGAAGTTATTTTGTAGATGTGAGTAAAGTGCATAGTCACTTAACTTTAAATAAGGCAGAGTATCCTAGAAAATCTAGATGGATTTGGCTCAATTGTTGCAAGGCTTTAAGAGCAGAAATGAGCTTTCCCCAAAGAAGAAATTCTGCTTGTAATTGTAGCTGCGACCTATCCCTGAGAGTTCCACCATGCCCTTTCTAACAGCCTCCCCTACAAATTTTTGACTTGGTTAGCTAGGCAGGTATTGTCTGGCTGCCTAGTAAGGTTATGCCAAATGTGTAGGTCAATTCCTTGCAATAAATGTCTTCATATATACTTCCTACTGGTTTTGTTTCTCTGGTTGAAACCTGACTGATAGGGGAGGAATGGAAGGTAACTGAACTAGAGAGCTATCATGGCCTTGCATTGTTTTAAGATGAGCTAACACACCCTTTGACTAGATATTTGTTCTCCAAATTCAAGGAAACGGTGGTTCTGTTTCTCACACTACCCAAGTGCTGAAACAGCAGGAAACAACACGGAGATCTAGTCTGCAGTTTTGTACTCAAAGCAGATCTGAGAGTTCTTGCCCTCTCCCTTTTGTCTTCACTTCCTCCAAAGGTGTTCAAACTCATAATATGAGTCAGTAAACCTATCACCATGTTAATACAGTGAGTCAGTATGGCTAGGCCCACTTGCTGAATGAGTTATGAGTGCTGGCAGAGCTGGGTTTGGGCTTTATCCCTAAGCACTGTTAACTCCTTCAAGAAGTACTGAATTCCTGCCTCTCTCAAGGATTCTGTTGCATTGGCATGTTCCCAGTGTGCTAGGCAGATTTAAGATTGGTAGGAATAAAGACCAGGTTTTGGTTAAGCTTTCTGCCATCTAAATATCACCAAACCAACTAAAATGAAAGGCAGCCAGGGTATATGAGATCAACAATTTGAGTGGGTGTGGCTCCTTAGTGCCTTTTTCTTTTTCAAGGAGACGAACTTGAGATTTACAGTCTTTGCTGGAGCAAGGATTGAGGAACCTGCAGTTTGGGGGAGCTCACACCTTGGGCTCCCTGCATTTTAGGCGGAAAGGTAGAACCTTCACAGGCCCAATTGATCCACTCTGTTAGGAAATCCTTGCTGCATGGCAGGTCCATAACTTGGTTACTGCTATATTTTGTTTCTCACTGTAGCATCAGCCAACTTATGTATTCATTGCAGCAGACCTGGCCATCCTTCTACTCCTGGCACTCTCTGAAACTTTCTAGGAAAAAGAAGTGCGTGGAGGTTGAGTTTATTTTCCAAAGGGAATAATTTCATTCCCAAAACTATCCTATAATAAATTAAAAACTGAAAAATCACGTTATGTTTCTATTTCCTCCATTTAGAATACATGTTCATCCCTTTTGTTGACGTAACCATACTTCGCAGCCTAGTTCAAGGCTTAGTTCTGTGGCCTTGGTTGTTCTCCCTCTTATGAAATCCCCAAACAAGCCATCTGAACCTTTCTTTTGGTGCTTTTGGCCTTGGGTTTTATTTTAACCCTTGATGTGAGTTTGTTTTGCCTCTTGTCTAGATCCTGGATTGTGTTTGATTTCTCTGTGTCCTTTTCTAACATTATATGAGACTCTAGAACTGTACTGTCCAGTACGGTGGGCACATGTGGCTACTGGGCACCTGAAATGTGGCTCATTCCAGTTTAGATGAGCTATAGGTATAATAAATACACACTGGGCTGGGTGTGGTGGCTCATGCCTATAAAACTTAGAGCTTTGGGAGGCTGAGATAGGAGGATCACTTGAGACCAGGTGTTTAAGACCAGCTTGGGCAACATAATGAGACCCTGTCTCTGTAAATTTTTTTTTTTTTAAATAGCCAGGAGTGGTGGTAACTTAGGAAGCTGAGGCAATAGTGGCTTCTAAACACCAATACTGACAACAGTAATATTGGCTCTTGAACACTAATACACAGGCAATGGTAAGTTCTGGAAAAACTTTCACCAAAGGCAAAATAAATATAAAGGCAATGATAGATGAAGCGTGTGTGTGTGTGTGTGTGTGTGTGTGTGTGTGTGAAGTTCCCATTATCTTCTTACTGCCTTGCATTTTATTCTGAAATTACATCCTTTCCACTATTAGCTTATTTAAACATTTCTTCTTCTCTAATTAAGCAGTAGTAATAATAGATGGCTATTACTTTTTTTTTTTTTTTTTTTTTTTTTGAGACAGAATTTTGCTTGTTTCCCAGGCTAGAGTGCAGTGGCGTGATCCTAGCTCACTGCAACTTCCACCTTCCTGGTTCATGCAATTCTCCTGCCTCAGCCTACTGAGTAGTTGGGATTACAGGCATGTGTCACCACACCTGGCTAATTTTTGTACTTTTAGTAGAGGCAGGGTTTTGCCATATTGGCCAACCTGGTCTTGAACTCCTGACCTCAGGTAATCCACCTGCCTTGGTCTCGCAAAATGCTGGGATTACAGGCTTGAGCCACCATGCCTGACCGGTTATTACTTTTTTTTTTTTTTTTTTGAGACGGAGTCTCCCTCTGTCGCCCAGGCTGGAGTGCTGTGGCGCGATCTCGGCTCGGCTCACTGCAAGCTCTGCCTCCCGGGTTCACGCCATTCTCCTGCCTCAGCCTCCTGAGTAGCTGGGACTACAGGCGCCTGCCACCGCGCCCGGCTAATTTTTTGTATTTTTAGTAGAGACGGGGTTTCACCTTGGTCTCAATCTCCTGACCTTGTGATCCGCCCGCCTCGGCCTCCCAAAGTGCTGGGATTACAGGCGTGAGCCACTGTGCCCGGCCTGGTTATTACATTTTTAAAGTATCTTGTGAAAATAAAAAATTAAGAATCCCCTTCCCCATTTCCCCCTTTTTTCCCCTAAAATTGTTCAGGTTCAAAGGTGTGGAATCACTGGTTCATGTAATAGGTAAACTAACTTTTGTTCCAAAGTTCCTTCTGCAAAGTTTTCACTTTGCATTGTAAGAAATCTCCCGCAAGTAGCCCTTTGATTTAATCTGTCTCTTGAAACTCATCCAGTGCTGAGGAATAATAGATGGTTTATCATCTTGAGGCCTTGCACAGTTACTACAAAGCTAAACATATAAATGTATCACATTTTGCAGATGTGACTTGATGGTCACTTTGATACATTTTGTCTTGTTATTGCTGAAATAGGAGGCTATTGTGTTTTAAATCTATGTAAATAGAATCTATAAATAAACCCAGGTTCTAAGGATAAGGGTAAAATAATTTGCTCTAAACGATTGAACACCCAGTGATTATAAATTTTATGTTTTCATCTAACATAAGTTCATAAAGCTATGTTATCTATAAGACATTAACAAAAGTACCATTACCAGTGGTGAATCCATACAGGTCTGCAGCAAACTTGATCCTTGTTTCCTTGGAGGAAAGAATTCAGCCAGGGGACAGAGGTGGGTTTAAATCAGAGAAAGAGACCAAGGCAAGTTTTAGAGCAGGAGTGAGAGTTTATTAAAAAATTTTAGAGCAGGAGTGAAAGGAAGTATTTACACTTGGAAGAGGGCCACGTGGGCAACTTGAGAGATTCAAGTGCCCCATTCAGTCCTTGACTTGGGGTTTTACCAGTTGGCATGGTTCTGGGGATTTTTCTTCTCTCTTGATTCTTCCCTCGTGGTTGGCTGTTGCTCAACTGCTGCATGTGCAGTGTTGGTCATTTGGGAGGGTGACCACGTGCATAGTGTGTTTACTGAGGTTGTGCTCGTGCTCCGTAGGGGCAGTTTTCCTTTACCAGTCAAATGCCCCCAGAGGAAGGTCGTACATCCATTTTGCCTCTTAGAGAGCATGCCCGAGTCCACGTGCCCAACTCCTGAGAGCTTACTGAGAAGCTGCTGATCACCAGCTCCAGGTGTTTTCTATCTACTGGGAGATGGTCTTCCCCTGGTGTTGGCTGTGGCCAATTATCATTTCAGAAAAACAGTATATTAAACACCTGACCATCACCTGATGGTTACCGGAAATTCCTGGGTGAGGCAAGGGCTCTCCTGCCCTGCTCATGTCTGCCTAACTACCTACTCTAACAGTACACTGATGTTCTTTACTAATAATTTGATTTCTAGGAAAAAATTAAGATCCCAGTTGAACTATTTCTCAATCAGGGAGAATGCTGATCTGACTTTGGCCTTAGACCTGTCATTGGCTAGCTATGGACTCTTGGTCAAATCACATGATCTTTCTGAGTTCCAGTTTCACCATTTTTAAATTGAGGTATTTAGACCATTTCCAACTTCCAAAATTTCAGTTCTAAAATTTTTTGTCTTTAATCTCTGACCTAATGATATATTTCTCTAAATCAGCAGCAGATGGCAGTGTGAAAGTAGAGAACTTTAAAACCTGTTTCCATTTGCTGTTTTCACCTGTAAGAGAATTTCTGTTCATTTTTTCCTAATGCTTAAATGTTTTTCAAAAAAATCATTTGTTAGGCAAGAAAAGTGACTTAAGAATTTATCACATAGTTGATAACAATGCTGTACATTTCATACAACAGTGGCTTTGGTTGTATGTGCTATGAAAATTATGACTCCTCCATCTTGCCCCCACGCTCCCAGCCTCTGAGGCTTCCTCATGGAATTAACATGCATTAAGGAGCATAGAGTTAAAGTCCTGTTTTGAGGATGAAACTTGAAACTTTTCGAGTATTCCAGGAATAATAGTCTCTGTGTGTTTCAATTCCACTGTGTTGTAAAATTTGCGAACACTGAAACTCAATGTCAATGTAGTTTGCTAACAATAGAGAAGTGTCATGCCTTATGCTCTCAGACATCCATTTGTAAAATTAAACCCTTAAAACTGTTTCTGTTTTTGAATTATCTAAGTATTTCTCATTGGGTGTACAGACAGCCCAACTATTGGATGACAAGTTTGGTCTTTCAAATGGATTTTCCTTTTAAAATACTGGCACAGAATATTTCCCTCTGTTTGTCATGTAAATGTGTCAGTCTCCTCTTCTGCACTGACTCACACAAGAGGGCCTGAAAATGGAAGGATCCAATGTATGGCCAGGAAGGAATGTGGGAGAGCCTTAAGCACCAGAAGCTATGATCTCAGTATATCTCAGGGGCCATAAACTGGTCTTAAGTATGTGTTTAAGAAATTCTCTGGAATTGGGAAGAATGTAAGAACGTAGTATAGTGCATGGGTTATTGGAAACTGCTTCTGTCATTTACAAACAGTGAGACTGTGATGGATTCCATTGTTTCTCTGAGGTTGCTTCAAAAAGGGGTAAAAGACATATACATACAGAAAAGTATATGTATCATGACAGTATAGCTTGATGAATGTTCATGAACTGAACACACTCATGTAATCATGACATTCATGCCGAGAACCAGAACATGAGCAGTGCCCTGCAAGTTTGGCTTTGCTCTCTTCTGATTATGACTCCCCAGGCCCTAATAAAGATAGCCAGTATCCTGACTCCTAACACAGATTAGTTTTGCTTGTTTTTGTAGTTTTTATAATTGAAATTATATGGGTTATACTTTTATGTTGGGTGTCTTTCATTTACATTGTGTTTGTGTGATACACCCTTAACATGTGTAGTTGTAGATCATTTTCACTGCCATATAATTATGTATATAACTTTAGGTGTTTATGTGGGTGTTTCTGTTGGGTGTATACACAGAATTGAAACTTCCGGGTTTTACAGCGTGCTGTGTTCAGCTTTTTTTTTTTTTTTGAGACGGAGTCTAGCTCTGTCGCCCAGGCTGGAGTGCAGTGGCACCATCTTGGCTCACTGCAACCTCTGCCTCCCGGGCTCACGCCATTGTCCTGCCTCAGCTTCCCGAGCAGCTGGGACTACAGGTGCCCGCCACCTCACCCAGCTAATATTTTTGTATTTTTAGTAGAGACGGGGTTTCACTGTGTTTGCCAGGATGGTCTTGATCTCCTGACCTCGTGATCTGCCCGCCTTGGCCTCCCAAAGTGCTGGGATTACAGGCGTGAGCCACCGCGCCCGGCCTGTGTTCAGCTTTAATAAACACTGCCAGCAGTGTGTGAGAATCCTGTTCCTACCACTTTCTTGGTAACAATATTGTCTGTCTTTAGCCATTCTGGTAGGTGTGGTTTTTGAAAATTGGAGATCATAGCTTGAAAGGTTGTCAACTCAATTCAGATATACTTCTCTTTGCTTCCAAATCCTTGGTCTTTCTTCTACCATAGACTTGAACAGCTTCTTTGAGCTTCAGTTTCCTTCTATGTTAAATAAGACTGTTGGGCTAAATAACCCTTAACATCCTTTTATTTCTAGTATATTAAGTTCTATACTTCTGAGTATAGTCCTAGTAGGAAAGAATTTCACTATCGCTTAAATTCTGTTACATGAGCAGTTGCCCACTTATGGTAGAACAATTCCAGGTGATGGTCACTTTTGCCTGTCAGTCAACAGGGCACAGTAACACTATCAGATGGGTACTATTATAATTCCCATTTTCAGATGAGGAAACTAAGGCACAGAATGATCAAATAAGTTGCCCAAGACCAAACAGCTACCAAGTAGTAGTGCTAGAATTTGAATAAAATCTGACTCCAGAACCTCTGTTTTACCTATGTGATCTTATCCTTTAATTTCATTATCAAAAAAAATGAGACTAACAATAGTATCCACCTCCCAGGGCTGCAGTAAGATTAAAATGAGATGAGATTGTTCATGTGAGCTGCCTCATATAGTGTCTGCATATCATAAGTACTCAGTGCATGTTTATTTTTGTTGTTTTATGATGGAAAGAATCATTTTGAACTTATGACGGATGGATCATATGATAATAAGTGAAGGTTTCACTTCTTTTTTTAGGTCCTGTCTGCAGTCTCTGTGTCTCATCTTTTGGAGCAAGACCCGTCACAATCTTCAGTGGCTTCATGGTGGCTGGAGGGCTGATGTTGAGCAGTTTTGCTCCCAATATCTACTTTCTGTTTTTTTCCTATGGCATTGTTGTAGGTAAGGAACCTCATCACTATGACTTTCCTAACCTTCAAGAGATACACATCGTTTCACCAGTGCCACGTTTATGATCCAGTTAATGTAAAGGAGTGAAAATGCTCACTAATAATTTACTTTCAATAACCACTTCTCCAAAAATTGTTGCTTTAGAAAAAAAAAAAACCTGCCCAGTGAATCAAAATGTTTGAGAGAACAAGCAATCCATACTCTATCTCCTTGCAAGGCACAGGGAAGTTTTTCATCTCAGCCCTTGTCTCTCTATAGCACATACGGGAAAAATGAGAGGGGAACACAAAACTTGGATGTTATGGACATCTGTCACTTCTCACTAAATTATGAAGTGGCCCTTTTCCTATTGGGCAGTCAAGCATGATTCTTTGGAGCTGTTTGTATTCACAAACAGCTGTTTGCCTTCCATAGCATCTGTTGCTGTGGGCCCAAGTCAAAAGTCACAGCACAAGTAAAAAGTAGATTTGAAAGCATGTATTACTATTATTATTTTTTTTAGAGATAAGACATGAGTGAAGAAAGCTGAGTGGTGGGATGATACTGGTTACAGGGGAGGAAAGTATAGGAGGCTCAGGACCTTAGAGTACAGAAAATTTGGGAAGATATCCTTGTCATGTCGTTACACTAATTCTGTTCAGTGTTAAAGATCACCAGACTTGGTATTTCTAGGAGCTGTTGGTAGAGACTTAGAAAAAGATGGCCTCCAGGTTTCAAGTTTCTTCTTAATGCCTCAAAGGAGCTAATTATGTTGACTACCAATATTCCTCTTTTCTGCCTGGAAATAGTTCCCCAATAATAAATAGAAAATGGGCCGGGTGCGGTGGCTCAAGCCTGTAATCCCAGCACTTTGGGAGACCGAGGGGGGTGGATCACGAGGTCAGGAGATCCAGACCATCCTGGCTAACATGGTGAAACCCCATCTCTACTAAAAAAATACAAAAAACTAGCCGGGCAAGGTGGCAGGCGCCTGTAGTCCCAGCTACTCGGGAGGCTGAGGCAGGAGAATGGCGTAAACCCGGGAGGCGGAGCTTGCAGTGAGCTGAGATCCGGCCACTGCACTCCAGCTTCGGCGACAGAGCGAGACTTCCATCTCAAAAAAAAAAAAAAAAAATAATAATAATAATAATAAATAAATAGAAAATGTAGCAACTAATATTCTCTGAGTACTTATCGTATGCTAGGGACTGTGCTAAATGCTTTATATGACCTCATTTCCTCTTCACAAGAACCCATTTTACAGAGAAGGAAAGTGAAGCTCAGAGAAGTAAAAATATTACTAACTAAATTAACAAAGCTAGAAGACTTGGTCTGATACTTAGAGACACTCAGTAGTCTGTCCATTTATACAGGATTTGGCTTACACTTTTGACTGCTGCTGCTGATGGTGGAGTTACAGGGCTTTCACTTGGCTTTCCTCACTATGATGGTGTTGTAAGGAATGATAACTCTTATTGCTTTGGCCAAGGGACCAAAGAACAATATGGGGAGTTCTACAGCTGTTGCATATATGTGCTATAATTAAATATCAGGGACTGGGGAAAGGACCATTGGCTGAGCAGTTGGGGCATAATCCCATATATTACCTGCCCCATGTAAGCGCACTCTAAGGGGAAGCCATGTAGACCCTTCGTGTCTCTGACAACAATGTTCAAAATGTATTTCACTTTCCTCAGTGTACAGTTACTCAAATAGATGGCCATAGTTCTCTTTGGGGAAAGACTCAGGTTATCATTCCATGTATACAAACTTGTCATCATGTTTGTGGCAATGTCCCTCCTCCTAGAGTCCTGGCCTTTCCTTCAGTTAGTGGATTCTGGGTCAGAAAACAGGCTCAAGTCTGAGGATGTATATAACTCTGATTTGGCAATAGGTTCTGATTCTCAGTGACTAAGAGGAAACTGTCAGCTCATAGAGGGAGCGCTGGACTTCAGGTCAGCAGACAAAGGTTCTGTGAGTTTGAGCAAGCTCCTTCATCTCTGTGAATGGCTGTACCCTCCCGCATCTGTGAAAGCAGGCTAAGAAACCTACCTCAGATGGGTCTTGTGAGGACTAAATGATGACAAGCAAGATAACAATAAAGAGTTGAGTTAGATTTCAATTAATAAAAGTATCTCTCACCACGGTAATTACTGGGGACCTGTGAGTTACTGCTTGCTGGCAAATTATTAATATTTACCACCATCGTTGATTTCTTCACAGTTTTATTTCATCAGTAGGCTCATAGTAAAGGGCTCATGGAATGTTTGTGGAATAAATAAATGAGATAATAATGAACACTGGCACTTTCATTCTGTTACCATTTGAAGTAGAGTATCAAATTGAAAAGAAAGTGACAGGAAATTATTACACAGTCTAACATCTTTTTCCTGTATCATGAGCTGAAGGGTTCAGTCTAATGGTAACATTTATAAGATGCAATTCTGTGCAGAATCATATCCTAAAGACTTTCATTTGTCTTTAATGAGCTAGATGGCCTCTTAAGCTAGACAGTGTGATCAAGGGAAAGATCAGACACTGACTAGCAGGCAGGCTCTGGGGTTGGACCATGTGGGTTAACCTTCTTTTATCCACTTGCCAGCTGTGTGACTGTAAACATGTTTTGTAACTACTGTTTTATCATTTTTAAACTGAGCATAATAATAGCACCCATTTATAAGAGTTTGTGAAGATGAGTAACATAATGCAATGAATGTTATCTAGCAAAAACCATGATCATTTGTTTTATGACCCTGAAAAATTATTCAGCCTCTCTGAGCTTCCGTTTTTATTTTTTATAAAATGGCACTGATGTGAGTTCATGGAGGTATTGTGACTATTCATGAGATAATGTTTATAAAGAGACAAACAGAGATGTTTAATACGTATTTGTTCCTTTCTCCTTAAATTCCTTTCTGACCCATACAGCAGTAGTTTTTGGCTACTGAAGAAGCTCTATTGAATCAGAAATATTTATGTAAGAGATTTAAAAATGTAGAAAAAGAAATTAAAGTTATATTGGATATTATAACCTAAAATGTCAAAAGAATGCTAAAGTGTATTAAATGATATAATTCTGTCTTACCATTTAATTGATTTTTTCAAAACGAACAATTTGAAAACATGATGCTCTTTTGTTTAGGTTTTTGTAGCTCAAATGAAAACCTGTACCAACTTGTCAGATTGCAGGATTAATTGCAGTGAGGAACCTGATACCATATCAGTATAGCTTTTGTACTCTGTTAGAGTAAGTTCATGTGTTTATTCTGTACTTTGTTTTTTTTTTTTGTTTTTTTGAGATGAATGCAACCTCCGCCTCACGGGTTCAAGCGATTCTCCTGCCTCAGCCTCCCGAGGAAGCTGGGATTACAGGAGCATGCCACCACGCCTGACTCATTTTTGTATTTTTAGTAGAGATGGGGTTTTGCCATGTTGGCCAGGCTGGTCTTAAGCTCCTGACCTCAGGTGATCCTCAGTCTTGGGCTCCCAAAGTGCTGGGATTACAGGCGTGAGCCACTGTACCCGGCCTCTGTTTATTCTATACTTCAAATAGATCTTCATTCAAACCTGATTTTGTAGCATCATGCGTTGTCTTTTTGAAAAACATTGGTTTGCTGAGTTATGCAAGAACTTAAAACTGTTAACACATTTCATTGTAAAACATCACTTTGGTTAATATTACCAACAAGTTCATTAGAAATCTTTATGGATTGGCAAGTGATTGTAAGCCACACGGCCAAATCTGGTAATTGAGGCTCCTGTTTTCTCAAAAAAATTACTAAACTGGGAAAAAGGCAATACAGTGGGAGATGAAAATTAGGTGGGTAGGAGGTGGCGGTGCAGGAAATGTGCCTGTAATGATTTGCTCAAGCCTCTTTCTAATAATTTCTCTTTGCTTTTCTGAAAAGCACAACTCAAAATCAATTCCTGGTATTCTCTTTTCTTTAGAATATATTGTTATTTAGCTACCTGATTATGGTTTTCTTGTTATTCCCTTCCCGATTTTTAGAAGAATTCCATTTTCTTCCCCCCCGCCTCCTGCCACCGCCCTTTTTTGGTAATATCTGCGTAGTCCACTGAGAGTGGGGAGGGAAAAGAACATGTTTGTAGACAGTCTGATTCTCTTACTGTAATTCTGCCAAATGAGATAAAGGGCATTTCCTGTATATTCGCTTTAGCAGAAATAGAGATTTACAAGCCCCCCCCCTTTCAAAATTGTTATATAATTGAAGATAATCTTTAAGTGTCATGGATATACAGGTGTAGTAAGGCACTATGATTTTTTAATGTAGTCTGAGGCAGTATCTACATAATGTTATAATACTCAGGTGAAAATGAAAAAAGTATACCAATATAATGGATATTTTTTAGTACTCATGATAGTGTAGGGGCAGAAACTACATCTTTACATTTTTTATGTCTCTTAATTTTTACAACTATCTTAGGAGATGGTTTTATAGATAAAGAAACTAGGAATTAGAGTTTAAATGACTTTGCCAGAGCCACACAACCAATTGTCTAGTTGGAGGAATAGACTTGAAAATATGTAACTTATAGCACAGCACAATAAGTGCAATGATGAAGCCAATGTATGTGCGTGTGCAGGGGAGACACGGTGGAGGCTTCATGCTTAATTTATGCTTCAGCTGAGTCTTGAAGAACAGGCAGGAAGTGGTTCAAGTGAATACGGTTGGAAGGGGAGTGCGGATGGTGTGAGGAGGACCTTTCAGTAGCCTAAGTACTCAGAGAAGCAAGATAGAATGGCTAAACAGCAGTCTTTTTATATGCGTTTGTTAAGGAATGCACAGATGGTGTGAGGAGTTGCAAATATGTCAAAGCATGGTGTGTAACAGAGGCCAGATGCTAACAGTTTTATGTGGTCTTTATTGCAGTAGTATGACATGATGAGAACTGTATGACAACAGTTTAGAAGACAGATTGGTGGGAAAGGTACTGAAGGCTGAGACAGCTATTAGGAGGCCTTAGATGACACACACACAAAAAAAGATGAGGAGATGAACTGAGGCAGTGTTAGTGCAGAGAGAGGCTGAGGTTGACAGTTCAGGCCATGGGTGTGATAAAGGGCTTGATATCTGGTTTGATGAGAGGAGATGAGGGGAAAGAGGCCTCTGAAGTTGTGTCTCCAGTGTGTGAAATGGAAGGTAAAGTGTGGAAAAGAAATGTTGCAACATGTAAAATATATTTAGTTTTTATCATTTAAAGAAAGGGAAACAAACAACTATGCCTTACTAATACTGATGCTGTGAATTGTCAGTAGTACAAGTATTTAATTTTTAAAATTGTTATACTTTTACTGGAGGTTGGTACACAGAATTTTTTCACTGGTAGGGGTCTGATCCAAACTGGTTGGAGGCCAAGGAATGCTTTAAGGCAGTGGTTTCCGGACTGTTTAATCTTGGGGCCCTTTATATTCTTTTATTTAAGACACAAGAAGCTTTTGATTATGAATATTATACTTAGATTTAGTCTATTAAAATGTACTATATTAAGAGATAAGACATTTACAAATATTTATTTAGCTATTCATTTCAAGATAACAAATCTAGTACATGTTAACATAAATATCATATTTATTATGAAAAATAACTGTTTTCCAAAGCAAACAAAATTTGGTGAAAAGAGTGCCATTGTCTTACATGTTTGCAAATCTCTTTAATGTCTGGTTTCATAGAAGGCAGCTGTATTCTCCTATCTACTTCTGTACTCAATATGTTACAATATGCTTCTTGATTGAAGTATATATGAAGAAAATCTGGTCTCACACACAAAGATGTAATTAGAAAAGGGAAGAGTGTTGAATAGCTATTACAGGTAATTATAGATATTCCTCTACCGAAACTTGGTAAGTGATAGTTTCCTAAGGATTAATTGCAATGACGAACCTGATACCGTATCAGTATACTTTTCATACTCTGTCATAGGAAATCCATTTGTTTATTCCGTGCTTTGAATAGATCTTTACTCAAACCTAACTTTGTAGCTTTGTGCATTGGCTATTTGAAAAATATTGATTTGCTGAGTTATGCAAGAACTTAAAAATGTTAACACATTTCATTGTAAAACATCACTTTGGTTAATATTACCAAAAAGCTCATAAGCTCATCAGAAATCTTTATGGATTGGGAAGCTGTCAAACGCATGGTGACAGATACAAGTTTTCCAAAATTCTGGTTTTTTTTTTTTTTTTTTTTTGCTGGAAAACATGAATTTTATCATTGGTAACAATTACTGCCAGTTGTTTCCCGGCGTTGGTTCGTTTCCAAGAAAATATCGGCCAGACACCCAAGGTTAAATAACCCTAGTTTCTGTCAGACATTGTTTCAAATAAAATGTTCTATTTTAAAAGTGGTTATTTTAGCTAGCTGTAAAACAATCTTGTAAGTGCTTATCCTTGCAGTAATTCAGGTGAAGCACTGAAAACAAATGTGTTTGTTCTGACTGTGAGGGTGTGGTGGTGAAACCTATAAAGTGTCAAGTTCCTTAGAAATACCTTAGTTTGTGGTAGGCTTTTTGCAGTTTTACTCACCATCTCTTTTGCACCATCAGCATAAATGTAAACATAGTGAAAAGAGCAGAGAACATCTCAGTATTATTATAAAAATAGTTTTGACTTGACTAACTTCATGAAAGATCTTAGGGACTGTAGGTATACAGACTTGTCTTTAACAGCTGCTGGTTTAAGGTTGTCCTGATGCAGATTAAGAGAGGAAATCGTGCCACCTTTTCTTTCTTTCTTTTTTTTTTTTTTTGAGACAGAGTCTCACTCTGTTGCCTAGGCTGGAGTGCAATGGCACGATCTCAGCTTGCTGCAACCTCCACCTCCAGGGTTCAAATGATTCTCTTGCCTCAGCCTCCTGAGTAGTTGAGACTACAGGTGTGCGCCATTGGGTGCCTGGCTAATTTTTTGTATTTTTAGTAGAGATGGGGTTTCGCCATGTTGGCCAGGCTTGTCTCAAACTCCTGACCTCAAGTGATCCTCCCACCTCAGCCTCCCAAACTACAGGGATTACAGGCATGAGCCACTGTGCCTGGCCTCAACTTTTGCTTTCTGACAAATTTAAAGTAAATGCATTTCAGATTTCTGGTACATTAAAAAAAAGTGAAGTAATCTTATCTGCACCCTAAGACCTTTAAATCATTTTTGAAAATTCATTTTAGTATAAGATTTAAAGTTTAAAAGTTGCTGTTTCAACTTTTTTGGCATTGACACTTAGTAATCTGAAATGTCTTTTTTTCCATGTCTTCGATGCTTAACCTTTGACACAGCTCTGACAACGAAATCACAGAAAACATGAATGAATAATGCAAATATAAATTTGCATTATTTACAATAAAGCCCCCTCCAAAGGCTTTCAGAAATAGTCTTAGTTAAGTTAAAGGTGACAGTTTTTGGCTTCACAAAATTGATTGGTTAGAAACAGTTCTTATTTCATGTTCTGAAGTGTCCTCTGTGTAGTAATGACAACTATATAAATTAATCCAACTCATGCCTTAGATTTTGAAAGTATTTTTTCCCCGTAGATGACATCAAAGGGCACTCTATTTTTAAAGGGTTATTTAAAGTCTAATTGTTTTAATCTCTCATTTCATTAATAAGACTCTGTATGCAATCATGGATGATCGTCTGAGTCGTGGGTTAAGTGCTGATTTCCTAAAATGTTTATGCAGTGTATTTGTTAAACTCATGTATTCATTTAAATCATAGTCCAGGTAGCTATTTTAAGTACTGAAAATGACCTTAATAATTCACGTAATAGGCCATAGTTAAAATTCGGTTGTTAGACTATGGCTCTTGTGTTGTTTTAGAGTGATCCTCAGAACAGATAATGTTGTGGAAGAAAGGCATAAAGTAAATGACTGAGGGCCAAAGGAGAGTTATATGAAAAACAAACTGGGGTTGTCAGATTCTTAAAAGGGAAGAAAATATTAAGCTAACAAACAAGAGCCTTGGAGATTATCTGGAGATAAATATTACCCTTGTGATTCAGGAACAGAAATTTACTTGTAACTTTTTTTGTTGTTAATTATAAAATAATTTCAAATTTACAGAAAAGTGGAGAATAGTATAGCAAACAACCATAGTTGTTAGTATTTTGTTGTATGTGCTTCTTTTTTTTGGTGAAAGTATTTTAAAGTAAAGACATTACTACATTTTACTTCTAAATAAGGTAATATGCACCTCTAAAAGATGAAGACTTACAGATATAAATTGCACTGTGGTGAGATGATATAAGAACCCCACAGGGCCTTCATATTGCAGACTGGGTTGTGCAGGCTAAACTCTAACAAAACAGCTTTGAGTGATCAAGTGTATTTTAAAAAGTTGTTTAGAGGACTTAGAAGAAGAAGAACACTGAGCTGGGGGCAAGGACTTGAAAGAGGCATAGATCTCTATGGGGCAAACTTGATCAAATTTGCTGTTTTGTATGTGAATTTAGCCATTTTCTCTCTCTTTATATATAATGTCTTAATTTACATTGGCATTATTCATTCATGCTTTAGACATTGGATGCTTTTTTACTTGACCCTGATCTAGGGTGTGGGGTGAAAAATGAGGCTGCCCAATGGTGTCTATTGGGGCTACACACATGGAAGGAATCTAGGAGTCTGTACTTATAACAGTTTTAGCCAGCAAATAATGGAATGTCCTATTGGACATACTTGTTTTTCCTTTTTTCTCTTGCACTGATGTAATGCAGTGTCTTAATTTATGCAATGTCTTCTCATGCGTAGGTCTTGGATGTGGTTTATTATACACTGCAACAGTGACCATTACGTGCCAGTATTTTGACGATCGCCGAGGCCTAGCACTTGGCCTGATTTCAACAGGTAAATTTTCAAATTGAGTACAGTATTGTCACCATTCAGTCTGCTAAACAAAGTAAAACGTTACCAAGCACAGACATGTTTAACCAATTATTACCCAGCTACCAATCAGGTAGCAAAATAATTTCTTTACTTCTAGAAGGAAAGTTTATTTTACATCGTAAATATGGCAGTGACTTTCTTTTTTCTTTTTTTACATTATAAATTTTTATGTCTTATATGGGATGTTTTCTAAACTGTATAGCTCTTCTAAAATTGTAAACTGATATTTAGTATAACATTAATAAATTTTTACATGGACACCTATGATTGTCAAAGCACTTTTAGAAACTTAAATGACCATAAAACTTGAAAACTAGTCTTTATGATATTTTTTAAAAAGCTATTTTTTCATCCATTGTATTTGCTTTCTGAAAGTCCAAAGTGAACCATCTCATTGCTTGTTATTTATTATTATTATATTTTAAATTCCGGGATACATGTGCAAGAACGTGCGGTTTGTTACATAGGTATACATGTGCCCTGGTGGTTTGCTGCACCCATCAACCCATGATCTACATTAGGTATTTCTCCTAATGCTATCCCTCCCCTAGCCCCCACCCCAACAGGCCCAGTGTGTGATGTTCTCCTCCCTGTGCCCATATGTTTTCATTGTTCAACTCCCACTTATCAGCGAGAACATGTGGTGTTTGGTTTTCTGTTCTGTTAGTTTGCTGAGAATGATGGTTTCTAGCTTCACTCATGTGCCTGTAAAGGACATGAACTCATTCTTTTTTTATGGCTGCATAGTATTCTGTGGAGTATATGTGCCACATTTTCTTTCTTTTTTTTTCCTTTACTTTTTTTTTTTTTTGAGATGGAGTTTCACTTGTGTTGCCCAGGCTGGAGTGCAATGGCACAATCTTGGCTCACTGCAACCTCTGCCTTCTGGGTTCAAGCAATTCTCCTGTCTCAGCCTCCTGAGTAGCTGGAATTATAGGCATGTGCCACCACGCCCGGCTAATTTTTTGTATTTTTAGTAGAGATGGGGTTTCTTCCTATTGGTCAGGCTGATCTTGAACTCCCGATTTTAGGTGATCTGCCCTCCTCGGCCTCCCAAAGTGCTGGGATTACAGGCATGAGCCACCACGCCCAGCCTATACATGCCACGTTTTCTTTATCCAGTCTAACACTGATGGACATTTGGGTTGGTTCCAAGTCTTTGCTACTGTGAATAGTGCTGCAATAAACATACATGCGCATGTGTCATTATAGCAGAATGATTTATAATCCTTTGGGTATATACCCAGTCATGGGATTGCTGGGTCAAATGGTATTTCTAGTTCTAGATCCTTGAGGAATCGCCACACTGTCTTCCACAGTGATTGAAGTATAAAAGCATTCCTATTTCTCCACATCCTCTCCAGCACCTGTTGTTTCCTGACTTTTTAACGATTGCCATTCTAACTGGCATGAGATGGTATCTCATTGTGGTTTTGATTTGCATTTCTCTAATGACCAGTGATGATGAGTTTTTTTTTCATGTTTGTTGGCTGCATTAATGTCTTCTTTTTTTCTTTTCTTTTTTTTTTTTTGAGATGGAGTTTCGCTCTTTTGTCCAGGCTGGAGTGCAGTGGCACAATCTCGGCTCACTGCAACCTCCACCTTCCAGTTTCAAGTGATTCTCCTGCCTCAGCCTCCTGAGTAGCTGGGATTATAGGTGCCCACCACCACGCCCGGCTAAGTTTTGTATTTTTAATAGAGACAGGGTTTCACCACATTGGCCATGGTGGTCTCAAACTCCTGACCTTGTGATCTGCCTGCCTCAGGCTCCTGAAGTGCTGGGATTACAAGCATGAGCCATTGTGCCTGGCCAGATGTCTTCTGTTGAAAAGTGTCTGTTCATATCCTTCACCACTTTTTGATAGGGTTGTTTTTTTTTTCTTGTAAATTTGTTTATGTTCCTTGTAGATTCTGGATATTAGTCCTTTGTCAGATGGATAGATTGCAAACATTTTCTCCCATTCTGTAGTTTGCTGGTTCACTCTGATGATAGTTTCTTTTGCTGTACAAAAGCTCTTTACTTTAATTAGATCCCATTTGTCTATTTTGGCTTTTGTTGCCTTTGCTTTTGGTGTTTTAGTGATGAAGTCTTTGCCCATGCCTATGTCCTGAATGGTATTGCCTAGGTTTCCTTCTAGAGTTTTTATGGTTTTAGGTCTAACATTTAAGTCTTTAATCCATCTTGAGTTAATTTTTATATAAGGTGTAAAGAAGGGGTTCAGTTTCAGTTTTCTGTATATGGCTAGCCTGTTTTCCCAACACCACTTATTAAGTAGGGAATCCTTTCCCCATTTCTTGTTTTTGTCAGGTTTGTCAAAGATCAGATGGTTGTATATGTATGGTGTTATTTCTGAGGCCCCTGTTCTGTTCCATTGGTCTATATCTCTGTTTTGGTACCAGTACCATGTTGTTTTGGTTACTGTAGCTGTGTAGTGTAGTTTGAAGTCAGGTAGCGTGAAGCCTTCAGCTTTGTTCCTTTTGCTTAGAATTGTCTTGGCTATATGGGCTCTTTTTTGGTTCTATATGAAATTTAAAGTAGTTTTTCCCAATTCTATGAAGAAAGTCAATGGTAGCTTGATGGGAATAGCATTGAATCTGTAAATTACCTTGGGCAGTATGGCCATTTTCACGATATTGATTCTTCCTATGCATCAGCATGGAAAGTTTTTTCATTTGTTTGTGTCCTCTCTTATTTCCTTGAGCAGTGTTTTGTAGTTCTCCTTGAAGAGGTCCTTCACATCCCTTGTAAATTGCATTTCTAAGTATTTTATTCTCTATGTAGCAATTGTGAGTGGGAATTCACTCATGATTTGGCTCTCTGTCTATTATTGGTGTATAGGTATGCTTGTGATTTTTACACATTGATTTTGTATCCTGAGACTTTGCTGAAGTTGCTTGTCAGCTTAAGGAAATTTTGGGCTGAGACAATGGGGTTTTCTAAATATACAATCATGTCATCTGCAAACAGAGATAATTTGATTTCCTCTTTTCCTATTTGAATACACTTTATTTCTGTCTCTTGCCTGATTGCCCTGGCCAGAACTTCCAATACTATGATGAATAAAAGTGGTGAGAGAGGGTATCCTTGTCTTGTGCTAGTTTTCAAAGGGAATACTTCCAGCTTTTGCCCATTCAGTATAATATTGACTGTGGGTTTGTCATATTTTGAGATATGCTCCATCAATACCTATTGAGACTTTTTAGCATGCAGGGGTGTTGAATTTTCTACAAGGCCTTTTCTGCATCTACTGAGATAATCATTTGGTTTTTGTCATTGGTTCTGTTTATGTGATGGATTATGTTTATCGATTTGCATATGTTGAACCAGCCTTGCATCCTAGGGATGAAGCCAACTTGATCGTGGTGGATAAGCTTTTTAATGTGCTGCTGGATTTTGTTTGCCAGTATTTTATTGAGGAAATTTGCATCAATGTTCATCAGGGATATTGGCCTGAAATGTTCTTTTTTTGTTGTGTCTCTGCCAGGTTTTGGTATCAAGATGATGCTGGCCTCATAAAATGAGTTAGGGAGGAGTCCCTGTTTTTCTATTGTTTGGAATAGTTTTAGAAGAAATGCTGCCAGCTCCTCTTTGTACCTCTGTTAGAATTTGGCTGTGAATCTGCCTGGTCATGGGCATTTTTTTGGTTGGTAGGCTATTAATTACTGCCTCAATTTCAGAGCTTGTTGTTGATCTATTCAGGAATTCGACTTCTTCCTGGTTTAGTCTTGGGAGGGTGTATGTGTCCAGGAATTTATCCATTTATTCTAGATTTTCTAGTTTACTTGTGTAGAGGTGTTTATAGTATTCTCTGATGGGATTTGTATTTCTGTGGGATCAGTGGTGATCTCCCCTTTGTCATTTTTTATTGCGTCTATTTGATTCTATTCTCTTTTCTTATTTATTAGTCTGGTTAGTGGTCTATCTATTTTGTTAATCTTTTCAAAAAACCAGCTCCTGGATTCACTGATTTTTTTCTTGAAGGATTTTTCTTGTCTCTATCTCCTTCAGTTCTGCTTTGATCTTAGTTGTTTCTTATCTTATGCTAGCTTTTGAATTTGTTTGCTCTTGCTTCTCTAGTTCTTTAAATTGAGTTGTTAGGGTGTCGATTTTAGATATTTCCGTTTTCTCCTGTGGGCATTTAGTGCTATAAATTTCCCTCTAAACACTGCTTTAGCTGTGTCCCAGAGATTCTGGTTCATTGTGTCTTTGTTCTCTTTGGTTTCAAAGAACTTTTATTTCTGCCTTAATTTTGTTATTTACCCAGTAGTCATTCAGAAGCAGGTTGTTCAGTTTCCATGTAGTTGTGCAGTTTTCAGTGAGTTTCTTAATTCTGAATTCTAGTTTGATTACACTGTGGTCTGAGAGACTGTTTGTTATGATTTCTGTTCTTTTTCATTTGCTGAGGAGTGTTTTACTTCCAATTATGTGGTCTGTTTCAGAATAAGTGCTATGTGATGCTGAGAAGAATGTATATTCTGTTGATTTGGGGGTGTAGAGTTCTGTAGATGTCTATTAGGTCTGCTTGGTCCAGAGCTGAGTTTAAGTCCTGAATATCCTTGCTAATTTTCTGTCTCATTGATCTGTCCAGTGTTGACAGTGGGATATTAAAACCTCCCACTATTATTGTGTGGGAGTCTAAGTCTCCTTGTAGGTCTCTAAGAACTTGCTTTATGAATATGGGTGCTCTTGTATTAGGTGCATGTATATTTAGGATTGTTAGCTGTTCTTGTTGCATCAATCCCTTTACCATTATATAGTGCCCTTCTTTGTCTTTTTTGATCTTTGTTTCTTTCAAATCTGTTTTATCGGAGACTAGGATTGCAACCCCTGCTTTTTTTTCCTTTCCATTTGCTTGGTAAATCTTCCTCCATCCCTTTATTTTGAGCCTACGTGCGTTTTTGCACGAGATGGGTCTCCTGAGTGCAGCACACCAATGGGTCTTGACTCTTTATGCAATTTGCCTGTCTGTGTCTTTTAATTGGGGCATTTAGCCCATTTACATTTAGGGTTAATATTGTTATGTATAAATTTGATCCTGTCATTATGATGCTAGTTGGTTATTTTGCCCATTAGTTGATGCAGTTTCTTCATAGTGTCGATGGTCTTTACATTTTGGTATGTTTTTGCAGTGGCTGGTACCTGTTTTTCCTTTCCATATTTAGTGCTTGCTTCAGAAGCTCTTGTAAGGCAGGACTGGTGGAGACAGAATCTCTCAGTATTTGCTTGTCTGTAAAGAATTTTATTTCTCCTTCACTTATGAAGCTTAGTTTGGCTGGATATAAAATTCTGGGATGAAAATTATTTTCTTTAAGAATGTTGAACATTGGCCCCCACTCTCTTCTGGCTTGTAAGGTCTCTGCAGAGAGATCCGCTTTTAGTCCAATGGGCTTCCCTTTGTGGGTAACCTGACCTTTCTCTCTGGCTGCCCTTAACATTTTTTCTTTCATTTCAACCTTGGTGAATCTTATAACTATGTGTCTTTGGGTTGCCCTCCTCAAGGAGTATCTTTGTGTTGTTCTCTGTATTTCCTGAATTTGAATGTTGGCCTTTCTTGCTAGGTTGGGGACGTTCTCCTTGATAATATCCTGAAGTGTATTTTCCAAGTTGGTTCCATTCTCCCCATCACTTTCAGGTGTACCAGTCAAAAGTAGGTTTGGTCTTTTCACATAGTCCCATATTTCTTAGAGGCTTTGTTCCTTTTTATTCTTTTTCCTCTAATCTTGTCTTCATACTTTATTTCATTAAGTTGATCTTCAACCTCTGATATCCTTTCTTCCACTTGATCAATTTGGCTATTGATACCTTGTGTATACTTCATGGAGTTCTCATGCTGTGTTTTTCAGCTTCATCAAGTCATTTATGTTCTTCTCTAAACTGTTAGCAATTCCTCTAACCTTTTTTTAAGCTCCTTAGCTTCCTTGCATTGGGTTAAAAAATGCTCCTTTAGCTCGGAGGAGTTTGTTATTACCCACCTTCTGTAGCCTACTTCTGTCAATTCATCAAACTCATTCTTCATCCAGTTATGTTCCTTTGCTGGCAAAGAGTTGTGATCCTTTGGAGAAGAAGAGGCAGTCTGGTTTTTGGAATTTTCAGCCTTTTTGTGCTGGTTTTTCCTCATCTTCATGGATTTATTTACCTTTGGTCTTTGCTGTTGGTGACCTTTGGATGGATTTTTTGCGCGGTCATCCTTTTTGTTGATGTTGATGCTATCACTTTCTTTTTGTTAGTTTTCCTTCTATCAGTCAGGCCCCTCTTCTGCAGTTCTGCTGGAGTTTGCTGAGGGTCTACTTCAGACCCTATTTGCCTGGGTATTACCAGCAGAGGCTGGAGAACAGCAAAAATTACCTCTTGCTCCTTCTTCTGGAAGCTTCGTCCCAGAGGGGCACCTGCCAGATGTCAGCTGGAGCTCTGTTGTATGAGGTGTCTGTCTACCCCTGCTGGGAGATGTTTCCTAGTCAGGAGGCATGGGGGTCAGGGACCCACATGAGAAGGCAGTCTGTCCCTTACCAGAGCTTAAGCGTTGTGCTGGGAGATCCGCTGCTCTCTTTAGAGCTGGCAGGCAGGAACATTTAAGTCTGCTGAAGCTGCACTCATAGCCGCCCCTTCCCCCACATGCTCTGTCCCAGGGAGATGGGAGTTTTATCTATAATCCCTTGCCTGGGGCTGTTGCCTTTCTTTCAGAGATATCCTGCCCAGAGAGGAGGAACTAGAGAGCAGGAGTGGCTTTCAAATGTCTCTAAGATATCTAATTTAGGGGCATTCAATGTCCAACATAACATATGAAAAGAAAGCTTATGGGTGCAGTAAATTGAGAGTCACATGCTGGTGAAGGCTTTGCTAAAAGAAAAAGCAAGTGCTTCTAGAAAGCACTTTATCCATGAAAAAGATAGGAGAAAAGGAAGGAAAATGAACATCCCTAAGGCCACTGTCAGAAAGACATGCTCATCATGTCTCCACCTCCTTGTAGTGTAGAGCTTACAATTTTTCTAAAGTACTGGTTTCTCAATACCTCTCACTGGCCTGTGTGCATATCCAAATGACAGGCTGTTTACTCTTGTTATTCCTTTGGTAATCAAGAGATAATCACTGAGGGGGGAATCTAAAATATAATTTTTAAATATAAAAGCATTCTGGACATATAAAAGTGGTGTTTCAGTTTTCAGATGAATTTTTTAAAGTTATGTACAGTTCTTATCAAAACGTATGTGGCCAACATTTCCTGAGTTTTTTTAGGACATACAGTTGCCAAGTTATCAAAAGTTGTAAATTTACATATGCTTCTTGCTGGTAGGTGGGTAACCCTGGAAGGTCAGGCTTTTAGATAGGCTGAAGAACGTCGGTAGTTATTCTGGCAACAGGATCCAAACTAATATTTTGTTCCTGAGGCCAACCGAGTGGCAACAAAGTGATTCGTGGTTGAATTGAATCCAGCTGGATATTTCTCCAGCGTATTTTAAGAAGCACTGCCTGGTGAGAAGTGTGAATTGTGGTCTAGGCGGAGACAAGGCCAGAGTCAGAGGATATGGCTAAGGCAGTGATGGGAGAAGGGATGCAAAAACAGAAGAGTAGTCGGATTGCAGTTTGCAGAACCTGTGAGGATCTTCTACAAGTGTAGGAAGGACTGTGAGAGTAGGTATGGCAGCTTTAGGGACAGTGGGTCTCAGCTGTACTATATTTTCTGTAGAGGCAGCATGACGTCGAGTTAGAAGCACAATCCTGGATCCATACTGTCTAGTTTTGAATCCTCCTTCTGTCACTCACTAGCTATCTGGTGTTAGACAAGTTACTTAACTGTTCTGTGCCTCCGTTTCGGAACTGTAAACTAGGGATAATAGTATGTTGATGAAAAGAGTCAAATTCTTTAAAATATTTGAATTTTCATGAGTAGCAAGTGGCCCGTGACACAGTCCCATGAGATTCTGTCTCAGGTGGTCAGGCTAAACTTCATTTTATACATTTTAGGGAGACATAAGACATTGATCAATACATGTAAGTTGTACATTGGCTTGATCTAGAAAGGCAGGACAACTGGAAACAGGGGCTTCCAGGTTGTAGGTGGATTCAGGAATTTTTTAATTGGCAGTAAATTGAAAGGGTTAAGTTATTGTCTAAAGATCTAGATTCAATACAAGGGAATGTCTGGGTTAAGACAAGGGGTTGTGGAGACCAAGAGTCCCATTATACAGATAGAATCAATAGAAGGGAGTATTTCTTATCAGCCTTAAAGAGTCTGTTCTTTCAATCTTAAGATGCCTGTTTTAATGTTAATACTGGTCAGCTGTGTCTGAATTCCAAAGAGGGGAGAGTAAAATCAGGCATGTCTAGCCCCCATCCCCCTGACCTTATCATGGCCTGAACTAGTTTTTCAGGTTTATCCTTGGCCAAGGGGAGGGTCCATCAGCTGGCTGGGTGGCTTAGAATTTTATTTTTGATTTACAAATAGTACCCATCACACTGGGTTATTGGACATATGAAAGGGATGTATGTGTAAGGCGCATGACAAGAGCTCTCAAGTGTTAGAAGTTATAATTCTGACCTAGGTTTCCCTAATGTCCGAATTTATTTGTTTTGAAGGTTTTGGGAATTGCATGCTGTGACAGATGATCTTGCTTTTCACTCAGTCTTGAGAGGAGGGCACAGTGGCCTGGTCCATAGCACACAAAATAAAAAATGAAGCAACTATGGACAGTCAAGATTTAAAGGAGTTTTCAGTTTCAACTCACAGGGAGCTAGGTGAAGGGAAATTAGGGAGAAGTATGAACCCACCTTCAGTCAAAGATGCAATAAACAAAACAAAAGTCACAGCAGAGGTTTTTAAAAATTAAAAAGAAACCGCACATCCAAACACTTGAAATATTGTGACCTAGTTGAAAGAAAGGAATGTGGGCATGAAATGAAGGTTTGGGGGAAGCGATCTTCCTTCATAGTGAACAGGGGTTGGTCTACAAATGCCCATGGGCCAAATCTGGCCTAATGCTGGTTTGTGTATGATTAACAAGCTATGATTGCTTTTTACTTTTTTAAATGTTGAAAAAAATCAAAAGAAGAATATTCATAATATGTGAAAACTAGGTGCAATTTCCATTTCAGTGTTCATAAATAAAATTTTATTATAACACAGCCATGCTTGTTTTTTTACGGATTGTCTCTGGCTGGTTTCATGCTTCAAGGGCAGAGTTGAGTACTTGGGACAGAGATTGTACACCCTCTATGCCTTAAATATTTACTCTCTGATCCTTTCCAGAAGTTATTGACCCCTGGTATTAATGAGTTAAAGCATGGCTGTATTTCTCACTGCTTTGTGTTCTCTGAACACCATTTAATATTTTCTCTCTTTGTAATAATGTATAACATGCATGGAAGCATAATTAGTTTTATTTCACTTAACCCTTTACAATTATTATATTAAAATTAGGATGCTCTTTTTGAAGATTAAAAATTACAGTTTTAGCTATTGCATGCAGGGCTTAATACCTAGGTAATGGGTTGATAGGTGCAGCAAACCACCATGGCACACATTTACCTATGTAACAAACCTGCACGTCCTGCACATGTATCCTGGAACTTAAAATTAAAAAAAAAAAATCACAGTTTTGCAGTTTACAAAATTCAGGAAACTCTAAATTACTCTTCAATACCCTGGGGGAAAAAATCCTGCATCTTTCTAAACCACAGACATGTTCTTGTGGGATGAAGGCTGAGGAAACTAGCCTCCAATGTGTAATTTGATTTTCCCCACTCTCTCCTATCTTATGTGTTCAATAAATATCTGTTGAATTGATTTTCATCATGTTGACAGATAAACTTGGTTGGCAAGAATAGGAAACTTGTTTGTTTATTTGTTCTATGTGAAAATATAGAACTTTCAAAACACCTAGAGCAGTTTTAAGTATCTAATGATGTGGCACTTTGTTAGAATCTGTACAAAGAAATGTTAGGCAAAAATCACAAATTTATAGTTAATAGGTACTAATGCAGCCAGCAGTACATGAGGTCACCCTGCTGTTTTTAATTCTGTCAGTGTGTTTTCTGTAGCATTTTTAACTTTTACAGTATATGCCACATTTAATGAGAGAAAGAAAGGATTGCATTTGTCTACTGTTACTACTTCTCAGTAGTTAGCAAAGAGATACTCTCAGCAGTCTATTTTAGCTGCCATTATATTAACATGAGACATTAATATTTGCATGCAAAGTTTTTTTTTTCCTTTGGGAATGAAGGGGTTAACTTTAAAAAATGTTAAGAAGGGACAACTGAGGTCCCAAAGAAAATATTTTCTTACAACTCTAAGGCAGAGTCATTTGGCTATTTAGAAGAATTGTTTTATAAGATAGGTTTTTATAGCAATCATATCCATGCAATCAGTGATGCCTCTGAGCTTGGTCCTATTGGCATCATAAGGTTATAATGTAATTTAATATTGACCATCTTAAACATATGATCAACTTTTTCAGACTATTTTTTTCCTGATTTTTCACATGACATTTCCCAATGACATTTAAATTTTAAAATGCTCTGTTTTTAAAGATTGCAATCAGAACCAGACGGGAACAGTACGAATTGATTAGGCTACCATAACTTGGCAACACTGTGTTTAGTGTGATCAGTGCTAAAAATGTGAATTATTCACAGTGCTACACAGATGTATAAACCAGCATACTTTGTAATTTAAATACCCTAAAAATTATACTTTCTTCATAATTATATTAATGCATGAAATGTGTGAATCACTCATTCTGGTGATTCAGCAATGGATTTGAACTATCAAGCCATTATAAATATCATTAAACTGCAACATACTGTTTTTAAAAAGTAAAATATGAAAATTTGCTTTTCTGGAATAAATATGTAGAATGGAGCCTGACACATAATAAGTGCAAAGAAAGTAGTTTCATGACGATACTTTGTTTTGGGTTTTTTTTGTTGTTGTTTGATTGTTTGTTTGAGACCGAGTCTCGCTCAGTCACGAGGCTGGAGTGCAGTGGCGCAATCATGGCTCACGGCAACCTCTACCTCCTGGGTTCAAGGGATTCTCCTGCCTCAGCCTCCCGAGTAGCTGGGACTACAGGCGTGTGGCAACATGCCCAGCTAATTTTTGTACTTTTAGTAGAGACGAGGTTTCACCATATTGGTCAGGATGGTCTCGAACTCCCGACCTCGTGATCCACCCGCCTTGGCCTCCCAAAGTGCTGGGATTACAGGCCTGAGCCACCGTGCCCTGCCAATGATACTTGTTAAGAATATGGGCTACTGGGGTCAAACTGACTGAGTGTGAATCCTATTTATGTTCTTTACAGATTTTTGCTCTATGGCAAATTTCTCAACCATTCCAGCCCTAGGTCACTTTATCTCTAGACTGGAAATAATAGTAGGACCTACTCAATGGGATCAGTAAAAGCATTAAACATGATCATGCAAGTAAAGTGCTTAACAGTGTCTGAGCTGCAAATTCTAATTCTTAAATGTTCTATCAGTATTGCTATATTATTGTTATTTCTATCTTCTTACTATGATTTTAATATAAAGTTACATATAAATGCCAGTGTAAAAAATAAATTGAATTGTGATACTACAAATTCTAATCCTGAGAGCCTGAGATTACGAGGTTGAACAGTTCCCGTTCCCTTTTTAGGTTCAAGCGTTGGCCTTTTCATATATGCTGCTCTGCAGAGGATGCTGGTTGAGTTCTATGGACTGGATGGATGCTTGCTGATTGTGGGTGCTTTAGCTTTAAATATATTAGCCTGTGGCAGTCTGATGAGACCCCTCCAATCTTCTGATTGTCCTTTGCCTAAAAAAATAGCTCCAGAAGATCTACCAGATAAATACTCCATTTACAATGAAAAAGGAAAGAATCTGGAAGAAAACATAAACATTCTTGACAAGAGCTACAGTAGTGAGGAGAAATGCAGGAGCACGTTAGCCAATGGTGACTGGAAACAAGAGAGCCTACTTTTTAAAAACCTCACAGTGACACACACAAAAGAGCCTGAAACGTACAAAAAGAAAGTTGCAGAACAGACATATTTTTGCAAACAGCTTGCCAAAAGGAAGTGGCAGTTATATAAAAACTACTGTGGAGAAACTGTGGCTCTTTTTAAAAACAAAGTATTTTCAGCCCTTTTCATTGCTATCTTACTCTTTGACATCGGAGGGTTTCCACCTTCATTACTTATGGAAGATGTAGCAAGAAGTTCAAATGTGAAAGAAGAAGAGTTTATTATGCCACTTATTTCCATTATAGGCATTATGACAGCAGTTGGTAAACTGCTTTTAGGGATACTGGCTGACTTCAAGTGGATTAATACCTTGTATCTTTATGTTGCTACCTTAATCATCATGGGCCTGGCCTTGTGTGCAATTCCATTTGCCAAAAGCTATGTCACACTGGCGTTGCTCTCTGCGATTCTAGGGTTTTTTACTGGTAATTGGTCCATCTTTCCATATGTGACCACAAAGACTGTGGGAATTGAAAAATTAGCCCATGCCTATGGGATATTAATGTTCTTTGCTGGACTTGGAAATAGCCTTGGACCACCCATCGTTGGTAAGATATTTATCTTAAAGTCATCCCATTTTACTGTTCTTCCCTGTCATGTCTCCAGATACAGAAATCCAGATTATAATAGTAGCACAGATTTGTACAAAATAAATCTGCATGGAACATCTCATGGTAATGATTTATTCAAGACTGCTTTGATGTAATTGAGAAACCCAGTATGCATGCTCTGGGATTTGTATTCACTCTATATTTGGGAGAAACTCAAAGTGCCTGCTTATTCTTTTTTTTTTGAGATGGAGTTTCACTCTGTTGCCCAGGCTGGAGTGCAGTGGCGCAATCTCAGCTCACTGCAAGCTCCGCCTTCTAGGTTCATGCCATTCTCCTGCCTCAGCCTCTGGAGTAGCTGGGACTATAGGCGCCTGCCACCACGCCCGGCTAATTTTTTGTTTTTGTTTTTGTTTGTGTTTTTTTTTTTAGTAGAGACGGGGTTTCACCATGTTAGGCAGGATGGTCTTGATCTCCTGATCTCGTGATCCACCTGCCTTGGCCTCCCAAAGTGCTGGGATTACAGGCATGAGCCATTGCACCCAGCTTGCCTGCTTATTCTTATCCAAATATTTGAGAGATTCTCTTCTTCTAACTCCCAGTAAACCATGTTGGAAGTAGTAGAGTAATACATATCATAATTATAACTATATATAAAACTGATGAAATTAGGGTGTGGGCTGGATGTTCATACTATTTCCATGAAACTTACTTTTTTTCTTACTGTCTTTTCAGGTTGGTTTTATGACTGGACCCAGACCTATGACATTGCATTTTATTTTAGTGGCTTCTGCGTCCTGCTGGGAGGTTTTATTCTGCTGCTGGCAGCCTTGCCTTCTTGGAATACATGCAACAAGCAACTCCCCAAGCCAGCTCCAACAACTTTCTTGTACAAAGTTGCCTCTAATGTTTAGAGGAATATTGGAAGACACTATTTTTGCTATTTTATACCATATAGCAATGATATTTTAAGATTCTCAAGCAAATTTTCTAGAGTCAAGATTATTTTCTTATAGCAAAATTTCACAATGGATGACTCTGAGTGAATTATTATTATTTTTTACATATCCTGTTTTTTATGTAGTGTATGCGTAGCCTCTATCTCGTGTATTTTTTTCTCTTTCTCCTCCCTGCACCAAAAATGGGACTATTCTATTTTACTGTTATTCACTAGTTCTTAACATTGTAAAAAGTTTGACCAGCCTCACAAGGCTTTCTCTGTGTAAAGAAGTATAATTTCTCTGCCGACTCCATTTATTACACTGCAAGGCACCTAGAGAGACCACTCCTATTTTAAAAGTGATGCAAGCAGCATGATAAGATATGTGTGAAGCCCGCTAGGAAATAAATCATTCTCTTCTCTATGTTTGACTTGCTAGTAAACAGAAGACTTCAAGCCAGCCAGGAAATTAAAGTGGTTACTAAAACAGCCTTAAAATTGCAGTGGAACAAATTGGTCATTTTTTTAAAAAAAGTTATTTTAACCTGCAGTCACCAGTTTTCATTACTCTGTTTTATTTACCTCACTGAAGTACTCGCATGTTGTTTGGTACCCACTGAGCATACACTGTTTCAGTTGCTAAGGTGTTTGCTGAGATGTGAGTGAACTCCAAATGGAGGAGTAGTCACTGTAGACTTTCTTCATGGTTGGCCACTCCAGCCTTGCTCACTTTTGTTTCTTGACCATCCACTCAGCTGATGTTTCCCGGGAAGTGCTAATTTTGCCTGTTTCCAAATTGGAAACACATTTCTCAATCATTCCGTTCTGGCAAATGGGAACCATCCATTTGCTTTGGGCACAGTGGGGATGGGTTGCAAGTTCTTGCGTATCCTCCCGGTGAAGCATTTATTTGCTACTATCGGATTTTACCACTATCAAATTTAATTCAAGGGCAGAACTAAAAGTAAGTGAGTGTGTGTGTGTGTGTGTGTGTGTGTGTGTGCATGTGCTATGCATGCTCTAAGTCTCCGTGGGATATGGGAATGGAAAAGGGCAATAAGAAATTCATACCCTTATTCAACTGCATTTAGCCTTAAGAAAAATGTCCTTGGGATAAACTCCAATGTTTAATACATTGGTTTTTTTCCCTAAAGAAATGGGGTTTAAACTTTGGTGTGCATCAGAATCCCCTACAGATCTTTTTGAAAATATAGGTGCCTGGGTATCATGTGTGGAGCTTTTAGTTCTGCTGGTGTAGGCTGTTGCCCAAACATCTATAATTTTATTGAGCTCTTCAAGTGATTCTGGTAACACAGCCTGGATTGAGAATTTTTATAAGATTGGCAATGGAAAAACATTTATTCTTTTAAATAATAATTTTTTAAAAACCCAAGAGGTCAGAGGTTTTTATAAACAAATAGCCAAGTGTTCTTTAAATAGGAGGCACCCTTCCCATTGTGCCAAAATCATCTTTTCATTTCTTTTGAAATATGTATGGTTATTTTATACTTGTATGTTGCCTTTCTTCGAAGGCACCTGAAGCACTTTATAAGCACGAATCCTCACAACACCTCTGTGAGGTAGGTAAATAGTACTTTTCTATGTAGTAAACCTGGAGTATGGAGAATTTCCTAACAGTTCATTCTACTTAATAATGCAATAATGGAGCTCCAAGATGTCTTGGACTTCTACACCACACTCAGACTTCTGGAAAATTTTCCGTACCTCATTCTTTAGTCCCTGTCAAGGTTAGTAAATAAAATAAGTGACATAAAAAAAAAAAAAAAACCTACCTGTTGTGTTGAAAGTTCCTTTTTGCCAATGTTATGTTCAGGAAACCCAATAACCTGAAAAAGTTTGACTTTGATGTGACATCTTCATATTCATCAATGCTGATAATTGTCCAAAGGCATCTTCACTATGTCTACTAAATAACATCCAATGTGGGCGTTATCTATTGTCTAGGGGATGAATTTTAAGTTACAATAAAATATTTTTGTTTTGCATCAGTTTGGTTGCTTTCTCTCCTCTTAGTTCTCCACCCAATTATAATGACACATCACTTGAATGTAAAACTATAAATTACCCAGCATAATTCAGACTCTGGAACATGGTGACTGGACAAAAGCATATTCTAAATGCTTAGCTACTTTGACCATTGCCTTCCAAAAAGCTGGTATATCAGCTTTACCTCTTGTTGTAAAGAGTATTCTGCAGGTCTTAATTCTTAATAATAATTTCACCAATCATTTATAGAATTCTTAATATGTTTCAAGCTTATGTTGTTTAACCCTCATAATAACCTTGTGAGATGGAAACTATGACCCTCATTTTATAATCTAAAATATAATTGTCATAATACTATGGACAACATATTATAAAAGTATAAGTAATTTCCAAAACCAAAACGCAAAATGTTTCTCTTTGTAGAAATTAAAGTAAACCTTTTAATTTCTAACATGGTTCAGAAATTAGGCCTACCCAGGAGGGTTGCTCTAAAACCAATCCTTCAGTGAACAGAGAAAATTTTCTGTAGGGTAATCATGTCAGCAGGGAAGAAGGTTGAGCCACCAATCTTTAAAGGGCTCATGAGGAACAATTCCCAAGAACCAGGAGTTCCAGCACTGGGAGGTCATGACCAAAAACATATCTGCCAGCCAACCAGTCCCATGACCTTAGGTAGCCTCAGCACTTGGCAATTGGTATAGAATTATCCTAACTCAGGATGTTCCAGGACATAAAGGGGAGCTCCATTTTGAAACAAAGGACGTCTCATTTTCTCTTTTACTTAGGAATATTATACTGAGCACATAAAATACATGATTTACATTAGCAGTGTCATGCACTTTCTCCTTCATTAATAACAATCTTGGGCTGGGCACAGTGGCTCATATCTGTAATCCCAGCACTTTGGGAGACTGAGCTGGGTGGGTCACTTGAGGCCAGAAGTTGGAGAACGGCCCGGTCAACATGGTGAAACCCCATCTCAACTAAAAATACAAAAATTAACCAGGTGTGCTAGCACATGCTTGTAATCCCAGCTACTTGGGTGACTGAGGCAGGAGAGTCACTTGAACCTGGGAGCTGGAGGCTGCAGTGAGCCAAGATTGTGCCACTGCATTTCAGCCTGGGTGACAGAATGAGACGCCATCTCAAAAAGAAAAAAAAATCTTGGGACCGTCTGCTATATAGTCACTTGTATATGAAGGATGGTCAGTAAGATCCCTCTTTGAGTAAGGAGTTTAATCGCAGTCAGTTAAAATGATCAGAGCTCTATGAATATATGGATAATACTTGGGACTGCAGTGTACACACTTGTTAAGGTTGTGATTCCACAACCAGATCGCCTATCTCGGTCCCTGTGGCCAGGTGGGCTATTGTGGGAATTAAATAAGATTCCTAGTATATATACCTGACATGGTAGATGTCCAATAAAATATTAGCTATTATTTTTGTCGTCATTCTTAAATGCATTGCTTCTCTGTACCTGAGGGAGGCATCAAGTGTTCCGGGAACCGGTGTAGGGTTAATGTTTGATTTTAAGAGCTTCATTTGGAAGAATAATGAGCCTCTGTTATCCCTAATCACATAACTGTCACAGCTCTTGACTGTTCTTGTCAAAATCTTCTTTCCTTAGGGATTCATGACTCAGCACATTTTTTGGACTTGCCATTCAGAAGCTCTGACACAAAACAAAACACAGGCTGTTCCTCCACAAATCAAATAGAAGCCACTTTGTAAATTGAATTGCTATGGGAATTTGAACTTTTTCTTTTTCTTAAGAACTCTCATCTGAACCGCTCAGAAGGTGGGCCTGAAATTGGGCAGAAAGCAAAATGATCTGATTTGTTTACTGAGTACTAATTGGCTTCGGCTCAGGGCCCTTACCTCACTGCTTTCCAGCCTTTGAGACTTACTCTTGAGGGAGTGCGATTTCTTGCCAGGTCTCCTAGTAGATCTCAGCTGCATTAGTTGTTTTTTTGCTGCATGCATTCCTTGTCCTAATGAGTCATTTACTTTTATTCTTTCTCCTTGCAAAAAGAAAAATTTAAATTTAATCAGTTTTTAATAAAAAAAAGATATTCTAAAATCTTTGGTAAGCAACATGTTTTCAATACATAATAATTAACTGTGGTCAAGTGCTTTCCTGCGATAGGTCAACTTAAAACTACATAGCCACAAATATATGCTGCTTATTTTCTCCTGGAAAAGTTCCTGATGTGATAAAGCAAGTTGTTATTCCTCCAGCTTAAATCTGAAAACTGCTGAATATCTACAGCTCTAATAGGGCATTGCTAAGGGCAGCCCAAATGACTTTAGAACCCTAGCAACAAAGGAGCAGGCATTTTTCTGGAAAGCACTCCCTAGTAAACTTCCTGCATGCAAACTCTGTTCCACAGTCTTTCCCACCAGGAAACAGGACAACTGAAATCCCAACATGTTGAGATAATGCAAATACACAGGGTCATCAGAGCAGAGAGGGAGAGAGGCACCTTTCTTGAAGGCCTTTTATGTGCCCAGTATTGTTCCAGGTACTTCACAAACCATGTCTTGTCCTGTTTAAGCTCCAAAGCTGTTGGCAAGACTGGCTGCTTGACTGTCCAGATACCACAAAGATGCCTTCTTGTCTTAGGACATTTGGAGTCTGGGTCTTTCCTGACAGGTTCAGGTACTTCATTTCTTATTCATCCAACACTTCTTAAGTGAGCACCTAGTATGTGTTGGGTATTCTCTCAGGTACCAAGGATATAATGATGAGCGAGATAGACAAGGTTCCTGTACTCTTTGAGCTCATCGGTGCCCCAGAGTTGATCAGAATAAGTTAGATGGCAATGCAGTTGTAACAGAAGCTTCAGCTCCTGTGGGAAATTCTGGAGCTGGGATGGTCCTTCAGCATTGGCTCAGTGGAGTTCAGTCATGTCTGACTCACATTAAGATTCCCAAAAGAATGGATTTAGGGGAGCAAGATGGCTAACTAGAGAAGCCTGGCACTCTCCCCTCACACAAAAGAACCAAGGAAAGAAATACACAGCTAAAATTTGACTGCAGTGTTGAAGATAGACTGCTGCGGTACAGTGGGACAGTGAAGATGCACCTGTGGTGATTGGAAGTCTAGGAGGACAGTGTGGAGGTACCTGACAGCTGCAGTCCTGTCTCCTCCACCTAGATTGGATTCTCCCAGAGATAGGAGGGACTTCCTGTTGCATGGGAAAGGAAGCAAAAGATCCCCACCAGCCCTATTGATACTGCAGACAGCTACAGTCCTTACAACAGGAAAATCCTGCAGTCCTCACAAGTCCTGAGCCCAGTTTGCAGAGCTGCTGGGAATTCACTCAGCTACGTTGCCCCAGATTAGGAGCACAAGGTGTGGACTCCCCATCTACCCTCGAGCCTCTGTGAACCAAGCTGCTGCAGCACAGTGCCATCTTGAGACCAAAGTCACCTCTGGAATGTACCCTGCTCTGGGGGCTAGCAGCCATTGCACGTCTCCAGCACTGGAAGCTCCATCTTCATTCCACAAGTCCACAGAGATGACTGAATGCCACAACCCCAGCAGTGTGGAGCCAGAACCCAGAATCAGCTGTGACTCTGGTCCTGCACAGCCAAGAAACCAACCTCTACTGCTGCACTTCCAGTCAAAAAAATAGTCTGGCAGTCCCACCCAGGGCGAGCCTTCCCTTGAGCTGGCCAAACTGCTGCATACGCTATTCTAAGCAGAAGCAGTCCCTGAGCCTCCAAGCAGCTGATATGCCCCTGTGCCACTGGAGAGGAAATGAGTCCAGGATCTGGAAACAGCCCTGTAGCACCCTTGCTCTCCACAGACATGCCTCTGGACTGTCCAGTGGCCCTGCATCCCCAACAAGGGCCTGAGAAACAGTTCCGCAGGTTGCTCCTGGTGGGCATGCCTCCAGGCTAGCCAAGCAACTGTTCATCCATGCCTTGGGCTTCATGGGCTGCTTCTAGTGGGCATAGCTTCATGCCTGTGCTTGCATCCCGGACCTACAAAACAGCGTTGGTAGGCTCTTCCCTGTAGAAACACCACCAGGTTAGCCAAGCAGTCAGGCAGCAATGTCATGAGTCTGAGAATCAGTCTCGTGGCTCCCCTGACAAACAAGCCCCTAGGCCAGGCTGGCGGCAACGTGCTTCTGTTTTGGACCTGAAAAATAGCCCTATGGCCCACCCATAGCAGATATGCTTCCAGGCAGACCAAGCAGATTTGTATCTGTGTTCCAAGACAGCAAAATAGCCCCCTGGGTCACCTCCAGCAGTCATGCACTCAGGTGAGCTGAGAAACTGTGTTACCACATCTCAGACCTGAGAAATATCCCTAAGGGCTGCCCTTAACACATATGTCCCCAGGCTGACCGAGCAGTTTTATGCCTGCATTCTGGACCTGAGAAACAGCTCTGCAAGCTTCTCCTGGTAGGCACACCCCCACCCTGGCCAAGCAACCATGTGCCTATGCCCATGGCAAGAGTAACAGCACTGTGGCCTTTCATAGTGAGCCAATCCCCAAGTTAGCCAACCCACTGTGTATAGCATAAGCCGTTGGCCTGTGAAACAGCCTGATGAGTCCAACACTAACAGCACTGCTGCCACAACCCCTCTCAGCCTTAGCCACTAAGAAATTTTTAAATGCCACTAGTGTGGGTCATAGCTGAAGAAACTACACAAAGACTACACTGCTAAATCTATCTAGGACAAAGGCCCACATATCCCACCAAACTGGTATCCCAGGACCCATCCATACAAATAAATTTTTCCTGACAAAACCTAATTCTTAAAATTGGAAGAGGTGACTTTTCCACTAGATGCGTAGAAATGAACACAAAGACACATCAACCACAAAAAAGCAAGGAAACATATCATCTCCAAGTAAAAGCAAGAATTCCCTAGTAACAGATCCCAATCAAGAGGAAATACATAAAAATGTCAGAAAAGAATTCAAAATAATAATCTTAAGGAAACACAGTGAGATACAAGTGAATACAGATAGATAATTCAGTGAAATCAGGAAAACAATTCATAATTTGAATAAGAAATTCCACAAAGAGATACTATAAAAAAGAACCAGACAGAAATCTTAGAGCTGAAGAATTCAAAAAAGAAATAAAAGGTACAACTGAGAACTTCAATAACAGACTAGACCAAGCAAAAAAATAATTTCTAAACTTGAAAACAGATTATTTGAAATGACACAGGAAGACAGAAATAAAAGAAGAAAAAATAAGAAAGAATGAAGAAAGCCTACAGGATGTATGAGGCACCATTAAATGAACAAATATTTGTATAATGGGCATTCCAGAAGGAGAAGAGATGGGAAAAGTTGAGAAAAATACATTTAATGAAATAATAGCAGAGAACTTCCCAAGTCTTGGGAGAGAGATGGACATCCAGGTCCAGGAAATTCAAAGAACCCCAGAAAGATTCAACCCAAAAGGTTCTCTCTGAGGCAAACTAGAGTCAGATTGTCTAAAGTCAAAGACAGAGAAAGAATTTTAAAAGTAGCAAGAGAAAAGCATCAAGTCACACATAAAGAAATAACAACTAGACTAATAGCAGATTCCTCAACAGAAACCTTACAGGCCAGGAGAGAATGGGATCATGTATCTGAAATGCTGAAAGAAAAAAAGTGCCAGACAGGAATATCATACCCAGCAAAGCTATCCTTCAGAAATGAAGAAGAAATAAAATCTTTCGCAGACAAGCAAAAACTAGGGGAATTAATCACCATTAGATCAATTAGTCTTACAAGAAATGCTCAAAAGAGTCTGACATCTGGAAGTAAAACTACTATCATGAAAACTATAAAACTCACTGGCAGAGCCAATACACAAAGGAGAAAGAAAAAGGAATCAAATCTTATCACTACAGAAAGCCACCCACGTACAAAAATAAGCAATGAGAAAGAAAGTAAGGAATGACGAATATACAAAAGAACCAGAAAACAATAAATAAAATGACAAGAGTAGGTTCTTGCCTATCAGTAATAATGAATGTAAATGGTTTAAATTCCCCATTTAAAAGATATAGACTGGCTAAATGGATTTCAGAAGTAAGACTCAACTATATGTTGCCTATAAGAATTTCACCTCACCTGTAAATGCACACATAGACTGAAAGTGAAGGGATGGAAAAAGGTATTCCATGCAAATGGAAACCAAAAGTGAAAAGGAATAGTTATACTGATATTAGACAAAATAGATTTCAAGTTACAAGCTGCAAAAAGAGACAAAGACATTAGATAATAGTAAAGTGTAGAGGACTACGTGCTCGCAAATGAGACGTTCCGATAAGTCCTGCTCTTGCAAATGAAGCAGGGCATTCCCGATAAGTCCTGCTCTTGCCAACGAAGCAGGGCGTTCCTTCCCTGCAAACAGGGAGGACAAAGGAGCCAGTTGCAAACAGCAGACCCTGGGGGCTTGTTTATGTGTAAACATCTTGATAATCCAGAAAGTTGGGGAAAGGTCAGAAAAACAACAATGTGTCTTGTGACTTGGTAACATTCCACAAATGACTGTATAAAATAAAGCGGAGTGTGTCGTTCGGGGCGGCCGCCATGTTTCTCTTGTCTTGTGTTGTCTTGTGCATTCATTCCTTTATTTAGGAAACAAGCAGACCCCAACAGTAAAGGGACCAATTAGCAAGAGAATATAACAATTGTAAATATTTACCCAACACTGGAGCACTTAGATATATAAAGCAAATATTATTAGATCTAAAGACAGAGATCCTTATACAGTAATAGTTGGTGACTTCAACACCCCACTCTCATCATTGTAACAGATGATCTAGACAGAAAATCAACCAAGAAACACTGAAGTTAAGCTGCACCATAGACCAAATGAACCTAACAGATATTTACAAAGCATTTCACCCAACACCTGCAGAATACACATTCTTTTCATAAGCACATGGGACATTCTCCAGTTACTGACCATGTGTTAGTACACAAAACAAGTCTCAGTAAAAAAAAATCAAATCATATCTAGTATCTTACGTGACCACAATAGAATAAAACCAGACATAAATAACAAAAGAAACATTTGAAACTATACGAACACACGAAAATTAAACTACATGCTCCTGAATGACCAATGGGTGAAGAAAAAAATTAAGAATGAAATATAAAAAAAATTTCTTGAAACTATGAAAATAAAAAATACAGCATACCCAAACATATGGGACACAGCAAAAGCAGTCAATACATATTTTAAAAAACTAGAAAGATTTCAAATAAACAACCTAATGATATACATCAAAGAACTAGAAAAGCAAGAACAATCCAAACCCCAAATTAGTAGAAGGAAAGAAATATAATAAAGATCAGGGCAGAAATAAATGAAATTGAGACAAAACATCCCCACAAAAGATCAGCAAAACAAAAAGCTGTTTTTTTGAAAAGATAAACAAAACCAACAAGCCGTTAGTTAGACTAAGAAAAATAAAAAACACAAATAAAATCAGATACACAAAAGGAGACATCACAATGGATACCACCGAAATATACAGGATCATTAGAAAATATCTTGAACAACTATATGCCAATAAATTAAAAAATTTCGAGGAAATGGATAAATTCCTGTACACATACAACCTACTAAGATTGAACAAAAAGAATTAGAAAACCTGAGTAGACCAATAACAAGTAATAAGATTGAATCAGTAATAAAAAATCTTCCAACAGCCTGGGCGTGGTGGTTCATTCCTGTAATCCTAGCACTTTGGGACGCTGAGGCATGTGGATCACCTGAGGTCAGGAGTTCAAGACCAGCCTGGCCAACAACCTGTCTTTACTATAAATACGAAAATTAGCTGGGCATGGTGGCACATACTTGTAGTGCCAGCTACCTGGGAGGCTGAGGCAGGAGAATCACTTGAACCTGGAAGGCAGAGGTTGCAGTGAGCCAAGATTGGGTCACTGCACTCTAGCCTCGGCGACAGAGTGAATCTCTGTCTCAAAAAAAAAAAAAAAGTCTTCCAACAGAGAAGAGTCTAAGACAGATGGCTTCACCCCCGAATTCTCTCAAATCTTTAAAGAAGAATTAATGCCAATTATTCTCAAACTATCTCAAAAAACTGAAGCAAAGGGAATTCTTTCTAACTCATTCTATGTGGCCAGCATTACCCTGATACCCAAACCTGGTAAGAATAGAATAGCAACAAGAAAGAAAAATACAGGCCAATATCCTTAATGAGTATGGACACAAAAAATCTTCAAGAAAATACTACGAAGCCTAATCCAACAGCACATTAAAAAGATAATATGTCAAAATCAAGTGGGATTTATCCCAGGAATATAAGGATGGTTTAATATATGCAAGTCAATAAACATCATACATCACATCAATGAATAGAGGACAAAAACAATAGGATCATCTCAATAGATGCAGAAAAAGCATCAAATCATCAAACAAAAAGTTGTTATCACTTTGTGATAAAAACTCTCAATGAGTTAGGCATAGAAGGAAAGTACCTCAATATAATAAAGGCCATATATGACAAACCCACATCTAACATCTTACCGAACAGGGGAAAGCTGAAAGCTTTTCCTCTAAGAGCTGGAACAAAACAAGGATGTCCACTCTCACCACTCTTAATCAACATAGTACTGTAAGTCCTAGATAGAACAATTAAGCAAGCAAGAAAGAAAACACATCCAAATTGGAAAGAAAGAAGTAAACTTTTCCCTGTTTGCAGATGACATGCTCTTATATGTAGAAAAAAGCCAAAGACTCTATCAAAAAAGCTCTTAGAACAGACAAATGAATTCAGTAAAGTTGCAGGATACAAAATTAACATAGAAAAATCAATAGTGTTTCTATTCACGAACAACAAACTAGCCAAAAAAGAAATCAAGAAGGAGAATCCCGTTTATAATAGCTAACATAATATAATAACCAGAATTTGTCAGGAAATATTTGTTTGTATGAATGGGTCCTGGAGTATCAGTTTGGTGGGATATGTTGGCCTTTGTTCTAGGTAGATTTAGCAGTGTAGTCTTTGTGTAGTTTCTTTAGCTACAATCCACACTAGTGGCATTTAAAAATTTCTCAGGGGCCAAAGCTGAGAGAGGTTGTGGTAGCAGTGTTATTGGTTTTGGGCTCACCAGGCTGTTTTACAGGCCAAGGTCTTATGTGTATACACAGTGGGTTGGTTAACTTGGAGACTGGCCACAGGATTGAGGCCACAGTGCTGTTACTCTTGCCAGGAGCATAGGCACATGGTTGCTTGGCCAGGAGGTCAAGGCTGCAATGATCTATAATCATACCACTGCGCTCCAGTCTGGGCAACAAAATTAGACCCCATCTCTTAAAAAAATAAAAATTAAATTAAAAAAAAAAAGAGAAGACATACAAGGGCCCAATAAATACGAAAAAATGCTCAACATCACTAATCTCAGGAAAATGCAAGTCAAAACGGCAGTAAGGTATCATCTTTCCCAATTAGGATGGCTGTTATCAGAAAGACAAAGCATAACAAATGCTGGTAAGTATGCAGAGAAAAAGGAATTCTTATACATTGTTTGTGGGAATGTAAACTAGTACAGCCACTATGGAGAACAGTATGGAGGTTCCTCAAAAAACTACAAATAGAACTGCCATATGTTCCAGTAATCCCGCTACTGGGAATTTATCCAGAGGAAAGGAATTCATTATATTAGAGACATCTGCACCTTCATATTTATTGCAACATTATCTACAATAGCCAAGATATGAAACCAACCTAGTTGATTCTGAGTTGACCAATGAATGAGTTTTTCCCTCCCTTGAGGTCAAATATTATTATGATTTCACGGATTTTAAATTTTGGAGGAGGGAGAATTTCAGCAATGGCAGTTTAGTTGTTGTTGTTGTTTGATGCTCAAATTTTCTACCAAATTGACTCCTGAGTCCAAGGTCCACATAAGGTCAGTAGTCCTTGATAGTTTCTTTACTTACCAATAGGATAAGATATTTTAGGATCATTTTGGATATTTTTTTGCCCCAGATCCGGAATTAGCTATTCCTCCAAGGAGCCTTTGGGGATAGTTTTTAGACTGTAATGTGGGTACTTGAGACACTCATTGCTACTGGGTTGGAGATTGTTTCTGCAAAATCGATATTTTTGTTTTGTAAGCAGAAAATGTATCATGAGTTAGTACTGACAACTCTAATTTAAATCAACGATCACATATTTTTTACCTAACTTCTTTGATTTTTGTATTTAAATTCTCTGTTGCTAAAAATCCTGATTTTCAAATGACAGTAATGAATTTGCTTTATCCTACTATTTGTATAACATTTTCAAAATAACAATAATATTATAATTATTACTAGTAATATGGTTACTGAAAACTGTTTTCTAGTTCTTTCTGTCTCCAGAGTAACCTATTTTAGATGTGTGAGCCAACTATGTTATAGTCCCTTGAAATGGTTTCTCTCTTGGTCGGGCGCGTGGCTCACGCCTGTAATCCCAGCACTATGGGAGGCCGAGGCGGCCGGATCACGAGGTCAAGAGATCGAGACCATCCTGGCTGGCACGGTGAAACGCCGTCTCTACTAAAAATATAAAAAATTGGCTGGGCGTGGTGGCGGGCACCTGTAGTCCCAGCTACTGAGGCTAAGGCAGGAGAATGGCGTGAACCCGGGAGGCGGAGCTTGCAGTGAGCGGAGATAGCGCCAGCCTGGGTGGCAGAGCGAGACTATCTCAAAAAAAAAAAAAAAAAAAAGGTTTCTCTCCATGTGACTAAGTCACCAATTTGATACTTACTTGGGTTTATTTGTGCAATTTTAATTTGTATTTCTCCTATTATGTGTGAGATTGAATATCTTTTTATATATTTAAGGGATATTTGTATTCCTTTATTTGTAAATTCTCCTTTTCTACAGGACAGTTTGCCTGTTTTTTCCCTATTTTTTAGAAACCCTTTCTATTCTATATTAGGGATACTTACCCCTTGTTTGTCTGTACTATAAGTTGAAATTGGTTTTTCCCATTTTTTCATTTGTCTTTTTATTTATCATATCTTTTGCCATGTTAAAGCTTTTTTTATTTTTATGTTTAACTCATTTTTATCATGTTTTCTCAAATTGATTTAAAATATAAATTTGTATAACTCAGTAGCTTAGATAGTAACTTAGTAGCTATGAGTTATTTGTATACTTTAGAAAGTAGCTTAGATAGTAGCTAATATTTTTACTTATTTGCTTATTTTTGTAACTATAATAAAAAGTTTACATAGTATGGAGTGAATTTTATAAATACTTCCCATTTATGCCTTATGAGTTTTTTTCTATGCTTAGGAAGGCCTTCTCAACCTCCAATTATTTTTTAAATGTATCAGGATATTTTTGGTTACAGACTACAGAATACTAACATTAAAAATTATAAGTAAGTATGTTAAGAATATTTATTATCTTGCATAGTAAAAAATCTGGAGCTAGGAAAAGTCCAGCATAGTTAATTTTGTGACAAAACATTGTCATCAAGGACCTAAGTTGTTTTCATCTTTTTGTTTTATAATCATAATATAGTAGTTTATCCTCTTAGGATGGCTGTCCTCATGGCCTCCAAGGGCTGCCACTGTTCTTTTTTTTTTTTTTTTTTTTTTGAGACAGAGTCTGCTCTGTTGCCCAGGCTGGAGTGCAGTGGCGCGATCTCGGCTCACTGCAAGCTCCGCTTCCCAGGTTCACCCCATTCTCCTGGCTCAGCCTCCCAAGTAGCTGGGAATACAGGCGCCCGCCACCACACCCGGCTAATTTTTTGTACTTTTAGTAGAGACGGGGTTTCACCGTGTTAGCCAGGATGGTCTCGATCTCCTGACCTCGTGATCCGCCCACCTCAGCCTCCCAAAGTGCTAGGATTACAGGTATCAGCCACCACGTCTGGCCGGGCTGCCGCTGTTCTAAGTGTCATATGCAGACACTTAAAATAGAAGATGAAGGCTTCTCCTCAGACTTCATGTTTGGACAAAGTGGAAAACCATTCTCAGAAGGCCCCTGGCTGGACTTGGGTCCAAACCATGCTGCATGACCATTTCCAGTTCAGTCACTAGCGTTGGAGATGAAATTGCCAAGAATGACTAATAAAGATTTAACTGGCTGAGCGTGGTAACTTATGTTTATAATTCTATCACATTCAGAGGCTGAGGCGGGAGGCTCTCTTGAGTTTAGCAGTTTGAAGCCAGCCTGGGCAACATAATGAGACCCCAACTCTACTTAAAAAATTAAAAATTAGCTGGGTGTGGTTGTATGCACTATAGTTTCAGCTATGCAGGAGGCTGAGGTGGCAGGATCACTTGAACCCAGGAGTTGGAGGTTGCAGTGAGCTATAATTGCACCATTGGACTCCAGCCTGGGCAACAGAGTGAGACCCAGTCTCAAAATATTTTTAAAAAGATTTAATCCTGAGACTTGTGCGGGGCCTAAAGCTAATGATTACCACACATGTGAGCATAATCTGGGTTTTTAGACCAAGAAAGAAATCACCATTGTGTAGTCTTGCAGATTCATTTCTTACACATAAAACTTCCATCCACCTGAAATTTGTGTTAGCATAAGCAGCGAGCTAGGGATCAAGCTTATTGTTTTTTCCTAAACAACTAGCTAGACGTCCTGTGTATTAAATCACTTATCTTTTAAATCAGCTCCCTTATGATAGTTTATAAAAGGAAAGAGGAAAATCTGCTGAGAGCATGGGAATTTTTGGTCAAGTCTTTTAAATTCACTATTTCACAGAAATCCCTTGTGAGATAGCTCCTTCAAATCACATTGCTCACATCACAAGCAGATCCCCAATGTCAGAAACCGATAGGCGATGTTCTCTCTGCATCTAAAATCTAGACAAATAAGGCAAAACATAATTTAAAATTTATGAATTCTAGGCCGAAAGTCATGGGATATGCCAGCTATTTGTATTTTGAAAATTGGATACTTAAATGTACCTGCATATTATTTATATTGAAATAAATGAATGCCCACCATATGCCAGCCACATACTGGCCTTAAGAAGCTTAGATTTTATGTAAGGCAGAGAGATAAAAAAACAAATAGATCTGTGTGTGTGTGTGTGTGTGTGTGTGTGTGTGTGTGTATGCATACATATAAATATACAATGGACAGAAAGAGTAAGAGGGATGAGCAGGGTAGGATATGGGGATGTTTTTAAAGATATAATTGACAGGGAGATTTTTCATTGAGGAGTTGACATTTGAGTAGAGTCATGATGCAAATGAGAAAGCAAGCTACGTGGCTACCTATGGAAAGAGCAGTCTACGTAAAGCAACAAAGTTCCAAGATGCTGAGGCAGGAATATGCTTAGCTGTGATGGGTGAAGTAACGTGAATGAGAAAGAGAGGAGATCAGAGACTGAAGGAACTTACAGGCATCATACAGAGCCTTATAGACCACTATAAGGATGTTGGCTTTTGCATTAAATGAGGTAGAGACCAATCCAGTGATGAGAGATAGGGAGCAGAGACATTGGAAGGGAGAGAGGGAAGAATAAAGGAAAGAAAAAAGGAAGGCAGGCAGGAAGGAAAGAAGGAAGAAAAGTGACAGATCTGATTTTTTTTCAGACAAGGTCTCACTCTGTTGCCCAGGCTTTAGTGCAGTAGTGCAATCGCAGCTCACTGCAACTTTACCTCGTGGGCTCAAGTGATCCTCCCACCTCAACCTCTGGAGTAGCTGGAACTACAGATGCACACCACCATGCCTGGTTTATTTTTTTTATTTTTTGTAGAGATGAGGTCTCATTATGTTGCCCAGGCTGGTCTTGAAATCCTTGTCTCAAGTGATCTTCCTGCCCCGGCATCCCAAAGTGCTGGGATTATAGGCATAAGCAACCATGCCTGACCCTGATTAATGCTTCAAGAGAATCCTTCTGGTTGTTTTGTTGAGAATGAACTATAAGAACGCAAGGGGGAAAAGCAGAGAGATAAGGTAGGAAGCCATTATGGTAATTCAGTTGGGAGATAAAGGTAACTTGGAATAGATTAGCGGTGCTGATATGTAACCAGATTCTGGATATGCTTCAAGGTAGAGTAATATTAAGTTTGGTATAGGGTATGAAGGGAAAAGGCAAAAATTATCCGATGCTTTTTGGCTTCAGCAACCAAAAAAGCGGAGTTGCCGTTTGTTGAGACGGGAAAAGTTATGCATATTGTAAAATAAGAGTCCTGGGGTGGCTATGTTAAGTTTGAGATACACATCCAAACGGAGATGTTAAGCAAGATGTACAAGCATGGAGTTCAGAGTTGCTGTCTGTGTACTTGGGAGTCATCAGTCATATAGAAGGTATTTAAAGCTATGAGTCTGGATGAGATACCTAGGGAGTGAGAGAAGAGAGGCAAGGACTGAATCTGATAATTCCATGAAATCAACAAAAGAGACTGAAAGGGACCAGGTCAGTAAGATAGGGGGAAAAGGAGAGAAGAGTGTCTCTGCAGCCAAGTGAAGAAAGTGATTCAAGAAAGAGGAAGTGATCAGCGGTGTTAAATGATGCTGATGGATCAAGTAAGGTAAGGGCTGCACAGTGATCACTGGCTCCAACAGTGTGAAGATCATTGGGTGATCTTGATAAGTAGTTTGCAAGAGTAGTCCGCACACAAGTGTCTCACTAGAATGGGTTCAATCGAGAATTGGGGGAAAGTGATTGGAAATCATCAATAGAAATGACTCTTCAGTAGTTTATTCTTGTGTATGATGAAAATATAAACTCTGTTGATTGATTGAACATGATGCTCATTTGCCCAAAATTTCTGTTTCCATCCCTATGTGAGATTTAAACACAAGGCCCGTTTGTTTTTGTCTCATGGCCAAAAACGAATTCCTGGCTTTGATCATTCTTGATACTCTCCTCTGGAAATTACCTTGAGAGAATGTGGATGAGTCATCACAAACTCACTCACAGTTCTGGAAAAATAACTTGAAACATCTGTCTGACTAAAGGGGATCCCTAGCCATCTTCCTTATGAAAGTCCTCCCCACCTGTGTGGTAAGTTGGGGCAAGGCATTCTGGTTGGACCTACTGGGTGGCAGTTGCTGTGGATAAAGTTATAAAGTATCACCTCCTTTGATTTTACAGCACTGCCTGGTTTACAAAGTGCTTTATTATTCATCATCTCATCTGATCCTCATAACAACAGTGTGATGTAGGCCAGGCAGATGATGAAATCACTATTTTATAAAGGAGGAAACTGAAGATTCCAGTGGCTGAGGAATTGTCTTAGGGCACGGAGCTGGGATGCACACCCAGGACTTCTGACTACCTGTCTCCTGTTGTTCCCATTCAGTCTGGTTCGACTGGCTAGCTCAGCCCTATTGTTCTTGGCTAGAGCTGCTCTCCTGTGTGATGTCTTCCTGGTAACAGGAAGGGAAGAAAGGATGGCATTTAGCCTTCACTGTGGTGTATCAACAACCTGGGGCTGCTTGACCTGCCTTGGTGTCTGGAAGTCATGGACTCCAGCCTGAGCTCTCTCCTTTTTTGACCCTTGCAGATGGTCTGTTTTTCGCAGGTTGTGTCTCACGGTTTGAATGGAGGTGACAAGCCTATCAGATTTTACTGGATGACATTTACTTCTATTAAAATCTAGTGTAGCTCTTTTTAAAATTAAGAGATAAAGGATTAAAGTTACAAAGTAACCCAATAGGTGGCTTTTCATTTTGTGTTTCTGAAATTATCTAACTTCTCTTCCATTTCCAAGAACATTCCAGAACTAAATTTTAAAGAGTGTAATTCACATGCTAATATTCCTAGTCAAAGCAAATGAAACATGTCTCTATGTTATGCATAAATGGGAGGGTATTAAGGGGGAAATTTGGAACCGAGCTGACAGAATTAATAAACCTGATTTTTTTTTCTGAAAGCTCATGTTTTTCCCTTAAGATATTACAGTGGCTTCAAAAGGGTTGTCAAGGCATGATCGCTAGTATTCTCAAGCAGCGCACACACATTCAGTGTCTGCAGAGTCTGCTGAATGTGAGGCACTGGCCTGATTACTGATTACATAGTAAGATGCATTTGTATACGACAGATTTCATTATTATAGGTTAACTTCTGGTTTGCTAGCTGTAGACATTTCATGGAATTGTAAAGCCATCTTGAACTCAGGGAGAAGAAGGGACAGATAGAAATTACTCCATTAATTACATCTGAGGGCCAAGTATCATGTAACAGTCTACATGAAGGAAAGGCAAAGTGACTGTGGGGAAAACAGGTGGTGAGGTCACACAACATCTATGAGTGGTTTTCCTCCAGTCCAGCAATAAGTGTATCTCCAAAGGAGGCATGTGGAGTGGTAGAAGCGTGTGCTTGGGAGCTCTTAAATCAAACAGGCTGCTCTAAGTGGTGAACACACACATTTAGGAAATGTATAGTGATACAGTCACTCTCACATGCCATGATGACAGGCATCAGAGTAAATTATTCATAGACAATTTGGCAATATCTACCAAACTCTGAATGTATTCATATGCCATGATGACAGGCGCCAGAGTAAATTATTCACAGAAAATTTGGCAATATCTACCAAAATCTGAATGTATATACCCTTTGATACAGTAGTCTCACTATTATGAATTTTTACTTCCCGGCACTTTGGGAGGCTGAGGCAGGTGGATGGCTTGAGCTCAGGAGTTTGAGACCAGCCTGGCCAACATGGTGAAACCCCATCTCTACCAAAAAATTTAAAAATTAGTCGGGCCTGGTGGCACAAGCCTGTAGTCCCAGCTATTGAAGAGGCTGAGGTGAAAGGATCACTTGAACTAGGGAAGTGGATGTTGTGATGAGCCGAGATCATGCCACTGCATTCCAGCCTAGGTGACTGAGTGAGATTCTGCCTCAAACAACAAACAAATGACAACAACAACAACAAAAAAACCCACAAAAATAAATTTATACCAATTTTGTAGATGTGTGCAAAGATGAACACAAATGCTCATGACAGCATTGTATATAAGACTGAAACTGGGAACAACCCCAATGTCTAAGATTAGAAGGCTTAATAAAGATTTATATATTATATTATATTATATTATATTATATTATATTATATTATATTA
>NC_045442.1:55619654-55630804 GCF_002776525.5 Piliocolobus tephrosceles | reverse complement strand
TATATTATATTATATTATATTATATTATATTATATTATATTATATTATATTATAGATACTGAACTGCCATGCAGCCAGTAGAGAGAATAAGAGAGACTGAGATGCGCTGATATAGCGTGTGCTTCAGGATAGATTAAGTGAAGTGGGGTGTGTGTGTGTGTGTGTGTGTGTGTGTGTGTGTGTGTTTGTGTTTATCAATCAAGATCCAATCAGGAAACAGAATTTGCCCCAGATGGTTCCAATGTTGAGCTTTAATGAATGGACAATGAACAGAAGTGTGGGCAGGGCACGTTAAGACACTCAGACACTAGCACCAGTGGGAAACCATGATCACAGTGCTGCTCCACCTGGTCTCCTTTTCAGGTCTGACACATCATCCACAAGGGCTGAGAATATCAGCTGTTGTTTGCTCACAGCTGAGCCCTCACTAGAATTCGCTCAGCCACCACAGGTACAGTCTCACCCAGGTTGCACTTTTGCTTGGGGGTGACCATGGTCAGTGACTGTTCAATTCAGTGATATGAAAGCCCAGCCCCCTTGTCTCAATTTGGGACAATTCTCAAGGGCCATCCAGAAGTTCCCTGTAGCATCGGCTGAGGCCTCATTGAACTGCATTTCAAGTTAGCTTCTCCTTCCAGCCAGTCCTGCTTTCCTCCTTTCCTTACTGGTGTCTCCCAAAAACCACTCTTCAATAAGCCATCTGCACACACCTCTCCATCTCAGTTTGTTTCCAGGGAACCTAATTTAAGGCATATCCCTGGGGCCAAAGGTGCTGAAAGTGCTAGGGACTGAAAGTAGAGCCTGCATGCAGAAGCTGAAGTTGTGAAGGGATGCAACTACTACCAGGAGCATACAGCTAAAGTGGAGGAAGAAGAGATACCCAAATTTCTCTCTCCTCTTACTCTCCAGTCACCTTCCATTGTCTCTCACTGGACAAACCCAATTGGAAACTAGCCTGCAAGGTGTATAATGTGTACAGGGGTCACTTCTGGGGACAAGGAATAGGACCTAAAATAGACTGGGAACGGGGAGTGGAAAATAGAAAAGAAGTAGCACAGTATCTCCTATTTATGTAAATAGGAGAAATATATAAATATGTATATATATGCACACACAAAAAATGCTAGCTGTGCATAGAAAATTTCTGGAATGGTATAGGAGAAAATGTAAATAGTGGTTGCATCTGGTAAAGGCAAATGTGCAAATAGGGTATACAGAAGATTTGTCCTTCATTCATTCTCTTCTGACCATTCTAGTTTTTAAATATAAGTGCATAGGTACTTACTATTATATTTGAAATAAAAATTAAATGAACATATTGAGCTTCTAGGTAGGGTATTAAGCAGAGAAGCCAGAGTGAGTGATTGTTTTGTTCATTCATGGATAGTTGCTAGGTGCCTTGCATTGTACTGCATTAATACAAAGAAGAAAGGTCCCTGCCTTAATGAGGAATTTACAGTATAGTGTAGCACAAACATTGACAATAATGCAATGGGATAGTGCTCTCATGGAGGTGGGTTGCAAGGTACCAGGGACTGGAAAAGAGAGGGAGGTCTAAACCTCTCTAGCAAGTCTTCAGCTTACAGGAGGTAGAGCTGGGGGTAGGTGGAAGTGATGAATAAGGGCTTCATCATACTTGGTCAGAAGGACTCACTAAGGATAATGGGAGGAAAGGAAGACCTACGCATAAGAATGGCAAGATAAGGAAGAAACGTGTACTATATTCAAAAGCTTAGGGGTTGAGAATCCATGGAGGATAGTGTGGGGTTATTTTACGAGTTTTAAACATTGAGGCAAAATGAAGAGTACAAGTTGCCAAGTTTTATTAAATGTACATACCTGTGTATACACCCATGTATACACCCTCCCCACCAACATTTTCATTACCCTAGAAATGTCCCTTAGTCTCCCTCCACTCAATCCTCACTTCCCAGAGGCAGCCACTGCTCTAATTTCTATCACTAAGTATGACTTTTTTCTGCCCATGAACTTCATACAAAAGGAACCATTTAGCATCTGCTTTACTGTGTCTGCCTTCAGTCGCTTAACATAATATTTTGAAGATTTATCCATGTTAAGTTTTCCAGAGAAAGTATAGGATGCCCAGTTAAATTTGAATTTCAGATAAACTCCAAATATTTTTTAGCAAAAGCAGGTTCCATGCAAAATTTTAATTTTATTTGCTAAATCTGGTAATCCATACTGTTATGTTTTCAACTTTTCTAAAATGTTGTCATATGCTATGCTATAAATATACAATTTGGTAAAAATACTTAGACCTTCTGGGTTATGAGGTAGATATGCATTTTTTTTGTTGTTATAAGAAACTTTCAGTTTTCACTTCATTCTTCATGAAAGAATTTTGAGCAAAGGAGTGACATGGCCCAATTTGCATTTTAGAAATAGTCTTCTGGCTGTAACCTTGAGAAGCTGGTAAATGGCAGGGGCAAGACTAGAGGCAGGGAGGACATAGATGGCCAAAGTCTAGAGAATGCATGCTTGAATTGTGATGGAGGAGAGGATGTTCGGAAAGAGATTTGGAAGGAAGACTCAATAAGGCTTCTGCATAAATTGTTAGTGAGAGATTAACGGGGAAGAAATCTGAGTGTCTGGCTTCTTCCAGATCACTAGCTAGAATAGGTAGAGTTGACGTCTGCTTTAGTTACTAATCTGTATTTCATACAATGTTTGATCATAGTAGGGTCCAAATCAACTTTCGTTGCCTGACTCTTTTGCTCCATGCCTGTAAGAAAAAAGAATCTCAAAACACTTTCACCGATTCTATTTCCAACAATATTTTTAACTAGTACAAATACGATAAGTATTATACACAAAAGGCTATCCTAACGGAGAGGAAAGAGAATATGACATTTAATTAATGAGAATTACCGTTTCCCAGGCACTATAATTTCAAATTCTTTTTAGCATCTGAATTTCTCCTGAAGTTACATGATCATATGGTTCAGAAGAACCTTGAAAAGGTATCTCATCCATTCTGGGTGTTATTGCATCTAACTAGGTTCCGTTTGCCCAATGCAGTAAAGCCGAACATTCACACTGAGGTTTTACAGCAGGAGAAGGGAAGACATTTATTTGCAGGACTCCAAGCAAGGGCAATTGGGCAGCTCATGCTTAAGATCTGACCTCCCCAATAGCTTACAAGCAAGGGTTTTTTTTGTTGTTGTTGTCGTCATTATTTTTTGAGACAGGGTCTTGCTGTGTTGCCCAGGCTGGAGTGCAGTGGCATGATCTCGGTTCACTGCAACCTCTGCCTCCTGGGTTCAAGCAATTCTTGTGCCTCGGCCTCTCAAGTAGCTGGAATTACAGGCGTGCACCAGCACACTTGGCTAATTTTTGTGTTTTTAGTAGAGATGGGGCTTTGCCACATTGCCCAGGCTGTTTTTGAACTCCTGGGCTCAAGTGACCCACCCCCCTCGGCCTCCCAACATGCTGGGATTACAGGCATGAGCCACCATGCCTGACCACAGGCAAGAGTTTTTGAAGGCAGGGGTAAGTTTCAGAAAAGCAGAAGTTACAGGCAAAAATAATAAATTAATACATGGAGGTTACCCATTGAAGTGGGTGCTTACAGGTAATAGGTCGATTCAAAGATCCTCTGATTTGCAATTGGTTAAGAAAGTGAAGTTTCATCTAAAAACTTGGAGTTAACAGAAAGGAATGCTAAGGTCTGGCTTGTGGGCATGACTTTCTCCAGGCTGCCTAGGAAGAAGTTTAGAACAAGGAGCAGTGGTCAGAATTCAGTCCTCAGTTTCCCCTTATCTGAGCTCTGTGTGACAGCAGTTGGCATTTTCCATCTGGTAGGGGTTCAGGTTTGAAAAACAAGTCGGGGGCATAGGTGAAGATATTGTCTTTAGTTTCCATAGGGAACCAATCATCTCATGGCTCTAACTTACTTGGATGGTCGTTGTTTTAAGCTACAGTCACCTTCTTGCTTACCAAATTGCTCACTTACTTCTTAAGGCTAGTGAGGTACCTAGAATTTCCCTTGAAGAAAACTCAAGATTTTCTTTTATTTCCATGTTTGGAGAGGCTCACGTTGGCCCCTTAGGGGGGCCCCTACTCTGTCTCATGGGGAGAAGCAGTCTCTTACTTTGGAGATTGACAATCCTAGGTTAAATCCTTTCTTTACTTTTTACTAGCTAGCTATGTGACAATTGCCAAGTCATTTACCTTACTGAGCCTCCGGCCCCTCCTTTATATGTTATGAAGGTTATATAAAGTGGTATATATGTGCACCTCAACAAACTTTCTCTCTCCCACTCCCTTCTGTACCTGTCAACAGTAGGTGATCACAGCGGTGTCCTTCTTGCACATAATTGATTGACCGCTATTATGCTCAGCAAAGCAGCCTCCAAGGCAGCCACTTGAGTCTAAAGAGTCATCAAGTGTTAGCTGTGCCCAAACCAGTGCCAGGCAGAACCTCAGTGCCTCCTCCAATGTTGTATGTAGGGAGAGGGGTTGGTGAGACCAACCTTTCTGCTGAGCTAATGTTGTGAAGTCTTTTCTTGAGTAATCAACATATCTCATGTATCAGGAGTGGCATTTTGTAGTGATTAAATTCCTGGACTTTGAATTTGGACAGATCGGGGAAGCTCTTGAAACCTGTTTGCTGTATAACATTAAGCAAGTTGATTACTCTGAGTGCCAGTTTCCTCATCTACAAAGTAGCGATCAATAATAGTAATTATCTTTTCATTTGGAATGATGATTGAGGTAAGGCTTGGGAACTCCTTAGCACAGAGCTTGGCACTTTATGGGCCTTCGATAAAGGATAGCTGGGAGGCTGGCAGTGGTCGGGGCGTGTACTCTTAGGAAGGCACTTTATAAAGTCATCTGCTTTTTCTACAATGAGTTGGTATCTGCTGTCCTTGCCTCCTTGATTAGTGGAAACACCTGGGAGCCCAGGAAATTTCACCAAGTGCTATGCATTTGGATGGGCAAGCCATTTCTCTCCATGCTCTCTGTTAGCAACACAGGAGTCAGGCTTAGAGAGCTGAGAGAAAGCCTTGGAGCTCAATTTTTATTCTCCTGTCAATGAAATCCTTACCTGTGGTTTGCTGACACATTAGGTCTCCCCCAAGGCACAGAGTAATCCAATGCCTTCTCCTTTCAAACTGACAAGGGGGTCCTCTCTGGTGAATAGCTCTTCTTCCACTGGCCTCCTTCCCAAGGCCTGTTGTAAGGGTTATGTGAGACCTTCAATCCTAGAGAGGAGAAAATGTACCTGCCTTGTATCTTGCAATTTTTGATTCAAGTGAGAGCTTGGAAAGAAATAGACATCTTCAAATAAGAAACAGAATAAATGAGGATTTAAAGAGCCAGATCAAACTGAGACCTCAACGCACAGGATGAACACGACTTGGGTCATTTGATACCAAATGTCAGATTCCTGACAAAGTAAATTCTAGATTCTTTTTTTTTTTTCTCTTGAGACAGAGTCTCACTCTGTTGCCAGGCTGGAGTGCAGTGGCGTGATCTTGGCGCACTGCAACCTCTGCCTCCCGGGTTCAAGCGATTCTCCTGCCTCAGCCTCCTGAGTAGCTAGGACTACAGGCATGTGCCACCATACCCAGCTAATTTTTGTATTTTTAGCAGAGATGGAGTTTCACCATGTTGGCCAGGGTGGTCTCAATCTCTTGACCTCATGATCCTCCCGCCTCGGCCTCCCAAAGCGTTAGGATTGTAGGCGTGAGCCACCGCACTCTGCCAGATTCTTTCTTCACTGTGTAAACCCTTCGTAGATTTCCTGCTCTCTGTTCTTCCCAAATAACCTAACCCCAAGGGAAAAATTGATCTCAGTAGCTCTTTTGGAGAAGTCAGTCTTCTTTTTGAATGTGAGAGGCAACATGGTCTGTAGAGCCCCAGGATCAAAGGACACTGTGTGGCCTCTTGACCCTGCATTGGTGTCTTTCTATTACTCACCTTCAACCAAAAAATACACAAAGTACATATGCACAAAACACATATATACCAGTGCTCACAGGACTGGGAGCAGGGGAAATAAGGCTGGTCAAGGATTGTCCTGCCACCCATGAGCTCATATGCTTCCTGAGGAGACCAATATACAAATTGAGAAATGTCATTGTAGAAATAAGTGCAAACTTTATAGGTGTGAGTGATATTCGAAAGGGTTGACAACTGGCCAGGTGCAGTGGCTCACGCCTGTAATCCCACAGCACAGGGAGGCTGAGGTGGGAGGATCGCTTGAGCCCAGGAGTTTGCGATCAGCCTGGGCAACATGGTGAAACCCCGTCTCTACAAAAAAATACAAAAATTAGCTGGGAGTGGTGGCACATGCCTGTAGTCCCAGATACTTAGGAGGCTGAGGTGGGAGGATTGCTTAAGCCCAGGAGGCAGAGATAGCAGCACTGCACTCACTCCAGCCTGGGTGACAGAGTGAGTGAGACCCTGTCTCAAAAAAAGCAACAATAACAAATACCAACTATTTGACACTTGTTAGAGTCACTGCAAAGGCTGTTTCTCACAGCCAGGGCAGCGTGACTAAGACGTGCCAGATGGGCATAGGGCATTCTCTTTTGGATCCAGGCCCATCCTGGGGGTGGTGGGATGGACGTGAGGGAATGAGGGGCCTCCCTCAGGCTGGCTGGGTGGCAGGCACTGCAGGGCTGTGAGGGATTGAGCAGCCGAGGCAGTGGGACATAGGGAGGAGGGGATGAGGCCCAGGGCAGTGTAAGCATCCCACTGGTGTGGAAGTATTTCTATATTTTACCAATGATATTCTCTTTGAGAAGCAATATCCCATGGAAATATACTGAGGGCAGTATCTATGTAATTAAATATATTTAGGAGACAAAGAATAAAAGTAAAAAGAAACAGGGGAAATTAAATTTGACATTTGTCTTACTCAGTAGGTCCAAAATGTTATCATTTCAACATGTAACTAATATCCAACTGATTAATGAGCGATTTTCACTTTTTGTTGTTGCTGAAATCCAGCGTATATTTTCAGTTTAGGGCCTGCCACCTGTGGTTGCCGTATTGCACAACACAGGTTTAGAAGGAAGGATTGTGAGGAAAGCAGTCCTCTGTGCTCCCTGGATTTTGGGGGAGGTGACCTTCCAGTTGCCTGGAATTTTCTGCAGGATCTGCCCGTGGGTTTCTTCTTTGATTAGCCCACCTGTAAACACACACGGACCTGAACAGGTGCAGAATTCACAATGAGACACAGTAGCTCTTTCAGCACTGAGCTCAATTACACTAATTGTCTGGCCTATTGCTTAGTGCTGCCTTCATTACCAAACCAAAGGCTTAATTGCTCTTTTAAGCTCCTTTGAATTTTCAGAACCAATTTACCTGCAGCCTCCTGAAACTCAGGCACCCGAATTTACTAAGAATAAGTGGGGATTTGCTGTGTGTTGAGGCCTCGTTAGGCCCTTCTAGACTTGCATTTTCTTTTTTATTCAGCGATGTGAAATAATGGTCTTTTTTCTTTTGCCTTCCTTGCAGTGGGTGACACCTGCAGGCTGAAGCAGCATTTTTTGTACTTTAGCACCACCTTGTGGTTCAGCTGAAAAGAGTCTAGAACCGGGCCGCATCCATCTTAGGCTCATTGAGCACCATGAACAGTCTTGAAGGGCCATCTGGCTTTTGTTGTCTCCTTCAGCCTGAGAGGAAATGAGATTTGTTACTGAATAGGGAATGTCTCCTATAGGCTAAACTGCCTGCTGAGAAATCCGACGAGGTAATGGCTCTAATTTGAACTAAGCAGAGAGTCATGCAGAAACATCAATCCAGGCTGCCACTGTTCTCTATTATTTAGATTGAATTGTGTCTACTTTTCACAGATGACCCGGCTTAGCCAGGGAACTTGGCATCTCTGTCTGCTGTTACTGTAAAATGTGGCGTGATTGTTTTCAGCTGCTCCAAGTTAGGAATTAGCTCCTGGCCATTGGTGATACCTCCTGGAAACCGCGCTCACTTCATTGGCTCCACAACCCAGTCTGCAGCTGAATTTTATCAGCAGACATGTTGCTTTGGCCAGCATTGGTTGAAAACCAGTGTTAGAAAACTGACAGATTGTGCAGCGGTTTTGCCAATATCCGTGGCCCAGTAATTTTTCTGTGAGTAACTTTTTGTACTTCCCTGTTATTTTACGCCTGTACTCCCAAATTCCCTTATCATTTGTTCCTGCGCCAAAGGTGTATGAGTTTGCAATTTGTTTAAAGCCATGGAGAGGCTGTTTGACTTGCTTGTGGTCACTGGCAGATTCTTTTTTGTTTTAATTTTAATTTTAGGTTTGGGGGTACATGCGAAGGTTTGTCACGTAAACACGTGTGTCACAGTGGTCTGTTGTACATATTAATACATCACCCAGGTATTAAGCTCAGTACCCAATAGTTCCCTTTTCTGTTCCTCTCCCCACACTCGACTCAAGCAGACCCCAGTGTCTGTTGTTTCCTTCTTAGTGTTCGTGAGTTCTTCTTATTTACCTCCCACCTATATGTGAGAACACATGGTATTTGGTTTTCTGTTCCTGCTTGCTAAGGATGATAGCCTCTAGCTCTATCCTGTTCCCACAAAAATCATGATCTTAGTCTTTTTTTTTGGCTGTGTAATATTTCACAGAGTGTGTGTACCACATTTTCTTTATCCAGTCTGTCACTGATGAACATTTAGGTTGATTCCATGTCTTTGTTATTGTGAATAGTGCGGCAGTGAACATCCGTGTGCATGTGTCTTTATGGCAGAATGCTTTATATTCCTCTGGTTATATACCCAGTAATGGGATTGCTGGGTCAAGTGGCAGTTCTGCTTTTAGTTCTTTGAGGAATCAGCATACTGCTTTCCACAATGATTGAACTAATTTACACTCCCACCAACAGTTGACTAACTTATTACCACTGCTAACAATGGACTACTTTATCCTGCAATTTCCTACTTAAAATATGTCATCAGATTTTTGCAAAGATGTGCTTGTACTCAGAGTGATGAATAAAATCAGTATCTTGAGTCCCTGAGTCTCCAAGTGTCAGAAACTTAAGCGACCTGTGTAAGACCTGTGTCACTATTGTTAAACCAGTTCAAATCCAAGGTTTGCCCTTCTTTCACTGTGTAACTTGGGCAGAATGTCTATTGGTGAGCTTTCTGTGGCTGTTTCTTCTTCTCATTAGAAGAATTAATAATGTATAAGGGCCTTATAACAGGGCCTGGGAGCTACTAAGGCCTCATTGATGATGACAGTCGGTGCTGGAAAGAGGGTAAAGCAGGTGGGGATGCAAATTGACTCTGAAAGTGAGAGCCTCTTGTGCCTGACTCTATCCCTGGGCCTGATGATGATGGTGATGGTGATGATGATAGTAGCTAACATTTCTATGGCATTATTTGGAGTGTTAATATCAGAGACATTCAAACTAGAGCGACTCCATTTGGAATAGGGGTTGGGTAAAATGAGGCTGGGACCTGCTGGGCTGCATTCTCTGGAGGTTAGGCATTCTTAGTCATAGGATGAGCTAGGTGGTCAGCAGGACAGGTATCATAAGATACAGTTCACAAATACCTTACTGATAAAACAGGATGCAGTAAAGAAGCCAGGCAAATCCCACTTTTGGGTGAAGAAAATGACTTCTGTTCCTCCTCACTGCTCATTATATGCTAACTATAATACATTAACATGCTAAAAGCCACTCCCACCAGCACCATGACAGTTTACAAATGCCATGGCGACATCCGAAAGCCACCCAATAGGGTCTAAAAGGGGGAGGAACCCACAGTTCCAGGAACTACCGGCTTTTTTTTTCTGGAAAACTCATGAATAATCCACCCCTTGTTTAGCATATGATCATGAAATAACCATAAAAGCAGCCGACCAGCAGCCCTCGGGGCTACTCTGGCTTTGGAGAAGACATTCTTTTATTCCTTTGCTTTCTTAGTAAACTTGCTTTCACTTTACTCTGTGGACTCACGCCAAGTTCTTTCTTGCATGAGATTTAAGAACCCTCTCTTGGGGTCTGGATCAGGCTTTTCTGGTAACATTAATGTCTTCTCTGTGTTCAGTATAGGCCAAACAAACATTCTGAGGAGCAGCTGGATAGCCATGATCCAACCAGCTCTCTCTTCCCATTTTGAGATTTCATGATGCAGGCTTCATTTCTGGGGTAAGGTATTGTGACACACGAAGCTCTCATCCTATCATTGTGGACATTTCCCCAAGGTTTAGCTGAGGCGATATTTGAATAGTGACTATAGGGGAGAAAATGGTCAGTGTGCAAGAGACTTGCCTGGGTAGATAGCAAAGAACGATTTGTGAATTGGGTTGTCACTGAACCAGAATAGGTTCAGAAAGGCTCCATGCTGCTGCGTGGTTAGAGATGATTTATAGATAGAAAGAGGAAAGTTATGTACAGAAAATGGAAATGAGGTACAGAAACAGCCAGATTGATTACAGCTTGGCGTTTGCCTTATTTGAATACAGTTTGAACAGCTGGCCTGTGAGTGGCTGAAACTTGGCGATTGGTATTAGAGTAGGTTTCACTCTGTTTACACACCAATCGGGTTACAGTTCACTATGTATGGGGAAAGCTTTAGGCCAAACTTAAAATATGTAAGAAGGCAGCTTTAGGCTAACCTTAATTTAACAATAGGCTTAGAACTGAGAGGAGAAAGGAGAGCCAAAAGCGGTAGACTGCAGGGTTCTGGGGACAAGTTTCTCTGACTTCATTACTTTTGGCTGAGCTCAACCTTACTGACCCTTGCTTGTCTGACGAGTGAGCTGGGGGTCCCTTGATCCAGAATGGAGGTCCAAGATGTCAAGAAATGCACATTTATCTACAGGATTTTATTTACTTATTCAAACAAAGGCAAAGAACAATCATTATAACTAACAAGGTCAAACAACTTACGTCCACTCCTTCAGTCCCCAAAGTTAATGGTTTTCTGTGTTTAGCTTCCCCTTTCCTCCCAGAGTCAGAGTGTACCTGCAATTTCAGATATTAAGTGAAAACAGACACAGCTTCTGCCTATGCAGCCTCCTGGATCAGAGGCAACACAGTGGAGTCCAGTCTGCTCTTGGCCCCAACATTCACCTTTTTGCTAAGGCTCGTGGGCTGCCATCACACCGGGTGACTGTGTGTGTATGTGTGTGTGTGTGTGCGTGTGTGTATGTGTGTGTG
>NC_045442.1:55528090-55619554 GCF_002776525.5 Piliocolobus tephrosceles | reverse complement strand
AAAAAAAAAAAAAAAAAAAAAAAAAAAAAGTATAATTCAGCTAAGGAAGCAATTTAAGCTTTCATTTGCGACTTTATTTTTATTATAAAAGTACATATTGACTGGGTATGGTGGCTCAGGCCTGTAATCCCAGCACTTTAGGAGGCCGAGGCAGGCGGGTCACCAGGTCAAGAGATTGAGACCAGCCTGGCCAATATGGTGAAACCCCATCTCTACTAAAAATACAAAAATTAGCCTGGCATGGTGGTGCATACCTGTAGTCCCAGCTACTAGGGAGGCTGAGGCAGGAGAATTGCTTGAACCCAGGAGGCGGAGGTTGCAGTGAGGTGAGACTGCGCCACTTCACTCCAGCCTGGCAACAGAGTGAGACTCCGTCTCAGAAAAGAAAAAAAAAATTACGTATTACATGAGTTCTGTGGAAGGTAAATTTTAATGAGGTGGGTGATATGAAATTCAGGTATTTCCCTGAAGGAAAATATCAACATGCAAATACTGCAGGGGAAAGGAATATTTCTTCTCATCTGCAATGTACAGTATGTCAAGATGGACAGATGACTGATGGCTGGAGTCTATTACCAGAAATATTGCTACACAGGCAGCATGCTCGGAAGACAGAGTATTTGCCTAGCATTTATTTTTTATTTAACTTGGGCTACCAGCCAGCAATTAGGTCCAGGCTCTTATATTGACCCTTGCGGGCAGAAGAGGAGGTTTAGTGCTTGAGATGCCTTTCCCAGAGCTGGATCTTAAGGACAAGTTCAAGTCTTGATGAGGGGGCAGACTTGGGGCCAACATCAGCCAGTAAGTCATAGACCAAACCATTGTAAAATGAGGCCTAGTTGAATGATAAGTGAAGAGCTAAGCATCAGGCCACATATTTGGGGGCTGTTGGGTAGAACATAGCAGGGGCATCAGTCTCTCTGACTCTCCTTTGAATATTCTATAGTCTAGAAACAAGGAGGGCTAAGAAATTGAAACTCCTGTTTTCATAGGAGACACAGTGGGATTCACACCGTTACTCCTTGCTTTCCTAAGTGCGTTCGTTAGGATGTCTGGATGATGTTTACTATCTCATGTAAAAGCAAGTTGTAACTCAGGGCAATTCTGAGGCTAGTAATTGATGCCATCAGATACTCAAGTTTGGTTTCAATTGATGCCAGCAAGTATTCAAGTTCTATCTTTCTGCTCTGCCATCATCAGTATGCTGACTGTTGTCATCAAAAATATTGTCTTATGGTAACGAGATGGCTGCCATAGCACCAAGCATCACTGTCTCACGCAATCCCAATGAAAGGCAAAAAGAAAAAAAGTGAGGAGTGGGAGTTTCTTATGCACTCTTTTTTTATGAGGAAGGGAAGCATATCTCAGAAGCCCCTTGAAGATTTGTTTTTGCATACTGTGGCCTGAATAAGTCACATGCTTATGCCCTAGCTGTGACAGTCTCTGGAGTGAGAGGTGAACTTTACCAGCAGGGGAGGAGTGGGGCAATGTAGTCAATAGACAACTAAATATCTGAAGCATGGGGCAAGAACCTTAATATCTCTGTCCTCAGTTTTCTTTACCCATAAATTGGTGTTTCAGAATTATGTTCTTAACAGAATGCCTGATACACAAGACAAAGTCAATCAAAGCATGTTCTTTCATTTCCAGCATCCATAGTTCAAGAATTTCAGGAAGCTGTTGCTGCAATAGTCATGTGTTCTTTGGTTATGAAGTCCAGACAGGACAAATGATGGGAGAAAGTGATCTTGACTTAGATAGGGTCAGCCCCTTCCCACTAGATCTCATGGCAACATGAGGGTCAAGCAGTGATGGGGAACAGAGAGTGGGGAACAATAAACCATACAAGGAAAAAAAAAGACCAGATTTTGAATGCTTTCTATTAATACGTGCAAAGCACTGCAAAAGTGTGTGTATTTCCAAAATCCAAATCATGATCCCACTTAGGAAGTTGATGCTCCTATCTCAGTTGCCCTTACATATGAATGACGTTTCAAGTAGTGTCATTACAAAACAGGGAGGCACTGGGGTGATAGTTCATGAAGATGTGAGCAGAGCTAACTCCCTCATGCTAATAATGCGGAAGCCTATACATTCATATGTGTCCATCCCAGCTGGAAGGCTCAAGAGACCATTGATATGGTACCTTGAGAATCCACAAGTGGCTGGGAACAGTTGGGATGCTCAAACGGAGATAGATACTTTTAATATGCAAGAAAGGGAAGAAAAAGGAAAATATGGTTTTGGAAATCATAATGAAAGTATTCCTCTAGGCATGCATGATCAATTTGTGTTAAAAATCATTAGGTGGGCCAGGTGCGGTGGCTCATACCTGTAATCCCAGCACTTTGGGAGGCTTATGTGGGCGGGTCATCTGAGGTCAAGACTTCGAGACCAGCCATGGCCAACATGGTAAGACCTGTCTTTACTAAAAATACAAAAATTAGCTGGGTGTGGTGGCTGGCACCTGTAATCCCAGCTACTTAGGAGGCTGAGGCAGGAGAAATGCTTGAACCTGGGAGGCGGAGGTTGCAGTGAGCTGATATTGGGCTACTCCAAACCAGCCAGGGCAACAGAGTGAAGACTCCATCTCAAAAAAAGAAAAAAAAAAAAAAAAAAAATCATTAGGTGGCTAGCTGAAGGAGAATGGAACATTTCCATAATGGCAAAGTTATACCACACAGATACATGCTCAGATACAGGGGGAAAACTTGCACAAAGCAAAAGCACAACATGATATTAGACCATCATCACATTGATCCAGGGGTCAGGCTCAGCATCATCAACTTGTGCTAAGATATGATTATGTCTTCTGATGTGATGTTACTTGAGCCCATTGAGCCTTTAGACGGAACAGGAATGGCTAAACAACACTATAAGACAGCAGCAAAGACAAATCCAAACCCAGAACGTGGAACATTCTCCACGATCATCGAAACTATCTATTTCACAAGTCTGGGTGAATGAACTAGATTAAAAAAGACTAAAAAGGAAAAATGAAAAAGTGTAATGCCCTCATTGTTCTAAGTGGGATATTGGTTTGAAAAAACAGCTAAAAGACATTTTGGGGTCAATTAGGAAAATCTGAATGTTGTCTGGATATTAGTTGAAATCATAAAGTAGAGATCACTGACCGAAAAAATAAGCAATAAAATAGTATATGACTAATCTCAGTTAAACACACGTAATATGTACATATATACATAGAAAACAACCCAGAATGACAGTCAGTAAGCTGTTAACAATGGTGTTCTCTGCAAGGCAGAAATGTGATGTTTTTATTTTTAAAGCTATACTTGCTTCTACTTCATTATTTTCTACTCTACATGTGTTCTGTTCCTGTAATAACAGTTTATTTTAAAAGGTAAAAATTACATCCAAAGCGGGGAGAAAATAGAAAAACACATATTGTTTAATTCTTAATTTTGCTGAAATCTGGCTTGGTCTAGAAAAATGAAGAGCAGTTTTATTCTTTATTGTCACTGCCCCTTTTCATCTCAGGAGCAATTGTGGAAGCTTCTAGCAATGGTGGCCTGTTTTCCGTGACTGTCACGCAATTATAATCAATCTGGCTACTTTTACCCAGCAGTGACATTTTCTCAGTCAGTTTCCTGGAACATATTTTGAAGTCTAAGAACTTCCAGTACAAAGCACATGCAGTGTTTTTGCTTTTTAATAGTTAGAATGAACAGCCACTCCCACCCCGGCTCAAAAAAATCCGAGCCACAGAATCACAAAGTGATTCCAGCACAGACAGCCAGGTCATGGACAGGTCCATGGGCCTCCTGATGCAGGAGCCTGGGTTTCTTTCTTCCAATTAGTTAATTAACTCACATATATTTTGTATATATTTATCATCTATTGTATGTGGGTACCGAAGGAATACAGAAAAGCAGTGCTATTCCTGCCCATGATGCTTGACCTTCTCTTAGAGGAGTGCTTTGATGGGAATGCCTCCCTTGGGTTCAAAAGACCTTTGTTTTTTTAAACAATAAACTAAAAATCTAAATATGCTTTGATATGAATTTTCTTATAGTCATAGGAGAGATTCTTAGTTCAACATCAATGTTCAATTACAGGGACAAAAATGTTCCTCCCTCCTTTTTCCTGGGAAAGTCAATTTTCCAATGGTTATGTGTGAAGAAATAAAAGAGAAAGAGCTCTGTGCAAAATCAGGGCCTCTGTCTGAACCACAGTGCATCCTAGGGAAAATGTTCTTTACTGCCTTATTGGACAGCCAATAGCACTTCTAAGAGATTTAGGGACTCGCTGTTTCTTGGACGGATCATTTTGTAAGTATTTCTTAAATGAGTATTGCAGACAGAAGCCACAGGTCAGGTATGGCTGCGATGAGAAAGACTAGGCTCAGCATTTAACTTTTAATCTTTTTTATTTTTCATAGCAGGAGAACTATCCCCAGAAGGACAGAACTGGACGTGGGAACAGATTGTCCCAATAAATGACATCGATTATTTCAGCAGCACAGGCAGGGCTTGGATCATAGCTCTTGTTGTTTTTCTGGAACACTGTGTTTTAGTGTTTTATATCTTTATAAAATTACATTCTATTATAACCCAAAGTGTAAGAAAAATATCCACAAGCCCATATTGATTAGAGTGAATGATTGAATAAGTTAATAAATGGGGAAGAAGAGACAAATCTATGTGGAAGAATTCAAAGAAATTTATGTAGGCAAATGTATGTAGGTAAAACTGCCTTAGGAGAGGTGGCGCATAACCCCCACTCCTTAAATGTGGAGTTTGCATAGTGACTTCCTTCTGAAGAGCACAGTATCAAAAGGGAGAGGGGAAAAAAGAGTGTCTTTACAGTGGAGAAATCTGACAAATATTACTTTAGCCAATGTACCAAGGTAAACATCAACAGTCATATCAATAGTATGTGCCTTTAATGTGAAGTGATAAAGGTATCACTTATCTACGTGATCTTCCTCCCCTAAAACCTGTAACTCTAGTCTAATCCTGAGAAAAACATCAGACAAATCCCAGTAGTGGGTGCATCTTACAATGTATCTGATCAAGACTCCCCAAAACTGTCAAGATCATTAACAATAAGGAAAGACTAAAAAACTGTCACAGCCAAGAGGAGCCTAAGGGGACATGACAACTAAAGGTAATGTGAGATCCTAGATGAGATTCTGGAAGAGAAAAAGGGCATCAGGAAGTGTCTTTAATGTATTGTACTATTGACTCTTTTTTTTTTTTTTTTTGAGACAGGGTCTCACTTTGGGAGTTCAGTGGCACAATCTTGCCTCATTGCACCCTCGACCTCCTGGGTTCAAGTGATCCTCCCACCTCAGCCTCCTAAGTAGCTGGGACTCCAGAAGTACACCACCATGCCTGGCTAAGTTTTGTATTTTTTGTAGAGACAGAATTGTGCCATGTTGCTCAGGCTGGTCTCGAATTCCTGAGCTCAAGCCATCCACCTGCCTTGGCCTCTCAAAGTGCTAGGGTTACAGGTGTGAGCCACCATGCCAGCCTTATTGCACTTTTGACTTTAATGATTTATCAACATTGGCTCATTAATTGTAACAGATGGGCTATAATGTAAGGTGTTAATTGAAACTGTGTGGGGTAGGCATAGAGGAACTCTTTGTATTATCTTCTCATTTTTTGGGTAAATCTAGAAGTAAAATCTATTCTAAAAGTGTATGTTTTTGTTTTTTGTTTAATTTTTGTTTGTTTATTTATTTCTTTTAGACAGAGTCTCGCTCTGTCACCCAGGCTGGAATGCAGTGGTGTGATTTAGGTTCACTGCAACCTCTGCCTCCTGGGTTCAAGTGATTCTCCTGCCTCAGCCTCGCAAGTAGCTGGGATTACAGGTGCAAGCCACCACGCCCAGCTAATTTTTGTATTTTCGGTAGAGACGGGGTTTCACTATGTTGGCTGGGCTGGTCTCGAACTCCTGGTATCAAGTGATCTGCCTGCTTTGGCCTCCCCAAGCACTGGGATTACAGTTGTGAGCCACTGTGCTCAGCCTTAAAAATAAGGTGTATGTTTTTAAAAGTGCATTCTCTACCAAGAGAAGGCTGGGGAGCTCATGTATTAGATCTTACAGCTGAGCTCTGGGAACGACTATCCCGGGATATACAGGAAATATTTAGGTGGCCGTGGAATACCGCAGCAGCCCCCAACATTTCTGGCACCAGGGACCAGTTTTAGTGGAAGACAATTTTCCTCAGACTGTGGGGAGGAGGGATGGTTTCCAGATGATTCAATCACATCGCATTCATTGTACACTTTATTTCTATCATTTTTACATTGTAATACAGAAGGAAGTAATTATACAACTCTCCTTGATGTAGAATCAGTGGGAATGCTGAGTGTGTTTTCCTACAACTAGACAGTCCCATCTCGGGGGCACAGGGGAAGCAATGACAGATTATCAGGCATTAGATTCTCCTGAGGAGTGTGCAACCTAGCTCCCTCACATGAGCAATTCACAGCAGGGTCCACGCTTCTGTGAGAATCTAATGCCGCTGATCTAATAGGCGGTGGAGCCCAGGTGGTAATGCGAGTGATGGGGAGCAACTATAAGTAAGGATGAAGCTTTGCTCGCTTGCCTGGCGCTCATCTCCTGCTGTGCAGCCTGATTCCTAACAGGAATACAGATTACAGATTACTGTATATGGCAACACAGTAACTTTGTAAAATTTTTGTGGGTAATAGTAGGTGTACATATTCATAGGATACATGATATGTTTTGATACAGGCACATGATGTGAAATAAGCACATCATGGAGAATGGGGTATCCATCCCCTGAAGCATTTATCCTCTGAGTTACAAACAATCTAATTACATTCTTTAAATTATTTTTAAATACATAATTAAGTTATTATTGACTCTAGTCACCCTATTGTTCTATCAAATGATAGGTCTAATTCATCTTTTTTGTGCCCATTTACAATCCCCAATTTCTCCCCAGCACCCCGCTACCCTTCCCAGCCTTTGGTAGCCATACTTCTACTTTCTATGTCCATGGACACAGTCATTTTTTTTTTTTTTTTTTGTGGAGTCTCGCTCTGTCACCCAGGCTGGAGTGCAGTGGCATGATCTCGGCTCATTGCAACCTCCGCCTCCCAGGTTCAAGAGATTCTCCTGCCTCAGACTCCTGAGTAGCTGGGATTACAGGTGTGTACCACCATGCCCAGCTAATTTTTGTATTTTTAGTAGAGACGGGGTTTCACCATGTTAGTCAGGCTGGTCTCAAACTCCTGACGTTGTGATCTGCCTGCCTCGACCTCCCGAAGTGCTGGGATGACAGGTGTGAGCCACCACGCCTGGCCCACAGTTACTTTTTAATGGCTGTGTGTGTGTGTGTGGTTTTAGAAGATTAGCTTTGTGGGATGTTATATAGATAACCTAAATAGTGTATGTGAAATTAATGGGCCTTTTGTATAGTTTATTTTTAAATAGCATTTTTTAATTCTGATTACAGAGATAATACATTTACCTTAAAAAATTTAAAAGTATCAAAAAATTCAAGGAAAAAAAATTTAAAACCATCTACTATGGTCCGAATGTTTATGTTGAATGCATATGTTGAAATCCTAACCCCCAAGGTGGTGGTATTAGGAGGTGGGGCATTTGGGAGGTGATCAGTCCAAGAGGATGGAACCCTCATGGATGGGATTAGTGTCCTCATAAAAGCCTTGAGTGAGCTGGTTTACCCCTTCCACCTTGTGGGGATGCAGGAGGTGCAGGGAGAGGGTGCCATTGATGAATGGGAAAGCCGGCTCTCACCAGACACTGAAATCTTCTGGCACCTTGATTTTGGGCTTCTCAGCCTCCATAATTGTGAGAGATAAATTTCTGTTGTTTATAAGCTGTGCAATATAAGACATGTTGTTAGCCCAAATGGACTAAAAAGCCTAAACCATCTCAAAATAAAAATATTTCAATGCACAAGACATTGAAGACGTGTGATAGGAAATGAGTGATTTTCATCTATAGTGGCTCTCACACAGGGATTTTCGCAAAGGCCTGCAGCCAGCAGCATAAGAAGACCCCAGTTCCCTGTGCCCTCCTGCTCTTGTGGCCATGTCCCTAGCATGAGGGAGAGAACTGCTAGTTAAATTATCTATGATTAATTTTACTCCAGACCTCAGTAGGCCAACAACTGTTAATAATGGGATTACCATTTGCCCTTTCTAGCAAATAGAATATGTGAAAACTGATAGTAAATATATTATCATTTAGTGTACTAAAGCCATATGCTTATTTGAATATTAAAAAAAATTATTTTTTCTTACTCAAGACTATTGTAGGAAAACCAAAGAAAGTGTGTTGAGAGTTTCCAATAGGGTTATGTATATGAAAGGAGTTTTAAATAGCTAAGTACACAATGTGTGTGTGGTTTTTTTTTTCTTTTCATTTTCTTACTTTTACTGTTGCTGTGCTCTGTATGCTCATGTCCTCCTTCCCTCAAATTCATATGTCGAAATCCTTACCCCCAGTGTGATGTATGAGGAAGTGGTAAGTGGGGCCTTTGGGGATAATTGGGTAGTGAGGGTGGAGACCTCATGCATTGGGTTAATCTCCTTATAAAAGAGATTCAAGAGAGACCCCTCATCCCTTCCACCGTGTGAAGACACCAAGAAGGCACCATCTATAAAGCAGGCTCTCGGCCAGGCGTGGTGGCTCACGCCTGTAATTCCAGCACTTTGGGATCCGAGGTGGGCGGATCACCTGAGGTTGGGAGTTCGAGACCAGCCTGACCAACATAGAGAAACCCCATCTCTACTAAAAATACAAAAAAATTAGCCGAGCATGGTGGCGCATGCCTGTAATCCCAGTTACTAGGGAGGCTGTGGTGGGAGAATAGCTTGAATCCAGGAGGCGGAGGTTGTGGTCAGCCAAGATCGTGTCAAGATCACTCCAGCCTGGGCTACAGAGCGAGTCTCTGTATCAAATAAATAAATAAATATAAAATAAAAACAAGAATAAAAAAAATAAAGCAGGCCCTCAGTCATTGAATCTGCTGATGGCTTAATGTTGGACTTTCCTGTTTCCAGAACTGTGAGAAATAAATTTTTAAATTTCTGTTGTTTCTAAGCCACTTAGTTTGTGATATTTTGTTATAGCAGCCCAAACAAAGATGACTATACCAGGGGATAGCAAATGTTTTCTATAAATATCAGATAGGAAATATTTTAAGCTTTATGGGCCATGTGGTCTTTGTTACAACTACTCATCTCTGCCTTTGTAGCATGAAGTCAAGCAGATATAATACAAATGGACATGGCAGTATTCCAATAAAACTTTACTGATAAAAACATGTAGTAGGCCAGATTTGGCCAGAGGGCCATAGTTTTCCCGGGCCCGCTATACATTCAGGACCTGGTCTATATTCAGGTTAGTATGCTATTCTGGACAAATTGGCATTAGTAGCTTTAATGTGTGAAATGAAGTCAAAGGCAATGAATGGGCTCAGAGGTGATATCAGAGGTAAGAGAGGGAAGGTGGGGAACTTTCCTCACTGGAAGGTTACTGTCATCAAGGTGTTCCTAAGGAGATGGTATGGTACTTAAAACCCAGAGCCTTCACGATTGCCCTGTAAAGAGGATCTCTTGGGGTGTGCTGCAGGAGCTCATGACACAAACTCTTACCAAAGCCTTCCTTTCCTCTTGGGATCTCTGCTCATTCCACTGCCATTTTCATGCTCTCCATATTCTCTTTGGAAATCCAGCCCACCAAGGACGGTAGACACTTCTAATTTTTGTCATAAAACCTGTGAGACAGCTGGGATAGTCAGAAGAAGACTTTGCTAGAGGTTGGGGGGATTACCAAAGGGAAATAAGCCTGGCGTAGTGGCTCACGCCTGTAATCCTTGCATTTTGGGGACTGAGGCAGGAGGATTGCTTGAGCCCAGGAGTTCAAGACCAGCCTGGACAATGGAGCAAAACCTCATCTCTAAAAAAAAAAAAAAAAAAAAAAAAAAAAAAAATATATATATATATATATATATGTATACGTGTGTGTATATATATATGTATATGTATATATATATTTAAAAATTAGCTGGGCATGGTGGCATGCTCCTGTGGTCCCAGCTACTCCAGGGGCTGAAGCTACAGTTGTGCCACCGCACTCCAGCCTGGATGGTGACAGAGTGAGACCCTGTCTCAAACAAGCAACAAAACAAAACAATACAAAACAACAACAACCACAATAACAAAACCCCAAAGGGAAACTAACTCCAGAGAGTGCTTTGAATCTGGTCCTGACGCAAGAGGGATAGTGCTCACTTGGGATGGGGGAGTGGGGTGGTGCCACACCAGTTCCAACTGTGGAGGCTGCAGAAAAAGACATGATGCCAGGAAACTATTTTCTTTTCCTTTTCCACTTGATTCCTCACCTGTTTTTAATGTTTCTGAGCTGTTATTCTGATGTGGTAGTGGGCTGCAGTGATGAAAGGAGGATTAGCAAGAATCACTAGAAATGTTTATATGCACAGGTACCTCCTCCTTAACACTGCCTACCCCTGCTCTTCACCTCACAAAGCATTGAGAACCTCAGGAAGACTGTGCCAAGGAAATATTCATCCCAAAGAGTCCTTGACTTATGTAGTGGATTCAGTGTCATGGAAACACTTGTGTATTTATTTATTTACTCATTTAGTTTTAGAGGTGAATAACTTTTTATATGGTGATAAATATTTCTACTTATTGCCTGACAAGGACCCATTAGTCTCTGAAGTGAGTTGTTTTCTTTGTACAGGCTGCTTCAAATTTTGAGCTAACGTGACTTTAAACCCTAAGAGGTGACTCAATAGTCTGATTCCCTTTATGATGATAGCTTGAAATTTTGCCCATTTATATGGTCCAGTACAGTCTTGCTCTTAGTCAGCTTGGGCTCCCACAACCAAACACACAGGCTGGGTGAGGCAACACGTATTTAGTTTTCAGTTCCAGTGACAGGAAAAGTCCCAGATCAGGGTGCCAGCATGGTCAAGTTCTGTGAGGGCTCTCTTCCTAGCCTGCAGATGGCTGCCTTCTTACTGTGTCCTCAGATGGCAGGGAGTGGGGGAGAGAGAGAGAGGGAGAGAGAGGGGGAGAGAGAGAGAGAGAGAGCTCTTGAGCAAGCTGGGGTCTCTTTCTCTTCTTATAAGGACACTAAACCCATCATGGGTGCCCCACTGTCATGACCTTATCCAAATCTACTTACATTCCAAAGTCTCCACCTCCAAATACCATCACATTGAGGGTTAGGACTTCAGGATATGAAGTCTGGGGGACAGAAACACTCAGTCTGTAACATTTAACTTCATTCTGTTTGACCTGTAGAATTTCTTTTAAAGATCACCTTGTACCTGCGACTTCCTATTTTATAAGTCTCAAATGGTATTTCGCCAAATCCAAAGCTTTTCTTATCTTACAGAATATTTGCTACAAACTATTTTTGTCAAAACCTTCTCTTGGAACAATAATCTAGAGAGATCCCTACTTGATCCTCTTTCTATTACCTGTATCTGCTAGGGATGACCATCCCATCTTCCAAAGTTCCTTAGAGCTTGCCTGATTTAAAGTAATAAACTAAGCAAGCATATGGAGGATGGGGTCTCCACACTAGAATGTGTACCCCCAACTTTCCAACATATTACCTCACTGTCCAAGAGACAAAAAAATTGTATCAGTCCGTTATGTATTAGAATGTGAACTCAGCTACATTAGTTGCAAGACAAAGACACAGTTTGGCATTTTAAAAACTCATAACTTTTTGGTCAAGATAGAAACCAAAGTAAAAGAAAAATTCTGAGGCAATGCTGCCATGCATTTCCTTGGCTAAGTCAATCATTGTATGATCTTGTTGAAAGATAGAGTTAGGTCAAATGCACACAGCTAGTAAATGTTTCTCTAATGACATGTCAGAGTCATTTGGAATAAATCTAAGTTTTAATTTGGCTGAAGAGGGAGTGAGTTATTGGGAGAAGTTTGCTTTACCAGGACATCAGCAGTGGAGATAAGAACTGAGGTTTCCTAGGAGATCTGAGAGGTACTGGTTTGGGAATATTTTGCTATTTGAACAGATATCTAAAGATTTATGAATTTGGATTAAGGTTCTCCATATATTTATGAACAAAGAGAAAGTTGAATCATGGCACATGAGTTCAGGAGGAGAAATATAAGAAAAAGCTGTTCTTGCCTTCTATAAGTTAAATTAAGATACCATAAGAGTGTTCAGTAAGGATGGACATTTCAGATACTGATGTTCTAAAGGAAATGATGTTTGTGTTGTATTATCACTAAAGGTCAAACCTGGCCTCGGCTAGAGAGAGGTAAAAACAGAATCAGAAATGAGGGCTCCTGATTACCGGGACTGGACTCTTGCCCCTACACCCTGTTGACATGTAAGACATGAAAATCTAAAACCTCTTGTGGAAGATCCAAATATGCTTTAATTTACTGCTGGATGTCCTTGCTCTATTTACCTAAAGAAAAAGAAAAAAAGAGATAAATCTTGGCAACAAAAATGTAAATAAGTTACCTATACATCATTTTGTAAAGGTAAAACTATAATTTAATCTATATGGGCAAACATAAACATTCCTATATTCCAATTTTACTTCTAAATTTTACTAAATTCAATTTAAAAATTTAAAACTTTTAATTGTAGATTTACATATACTTGTAAGAAATACTGCAAAGAGAGTTCATATGTTGCTTCCCAGCTTCTCCCACTGGTAATTTTTTTTTTTTTTTTTTTTTTTAAGACAGAGTCTTGCTCTGTCGCCCAGGCTGGAGTGCAGTGGCACGATCTTGGCTCACTGCAACCTCTGCCCCCCAGGTTCAAGCCATTCTCCTCCCTCAGCCTCTCAAGTAGCTGGGATTACAGGTGTGTGCCAGCACGCCTGGCTAATTTTTGTATTTTTAGTAGAGAAAGGGTTTCATCATGTTGGCCAGGCTGGTCTTGAACTCCTGACCTCAGGTGATCCACCTGCCTCAGCCTCCCAAAATGCTGGGATTACAGGTGTGAGCCACCGCACCCAGCCAACATCTTGCATAATTATAGCATAACATCATAATCAGGAAATTAACATTGCTACAATCCATTTGTCTTGTTCAGATTTCAGTAGTTTTACATGCACTCATGTGTGTGTGTATTCTATGCAATTTTACCGCATGTTTGGAATGGTAGGACTACCGCAGTCAAGATAAAAAACAGTTATATCCCAAGGAACCCTGGTACTACTTTTTATTGCCACAGTCACTTTCCTCCTAGCCACTCCTTAACTCATGATAACCATAAATAAAGCTTCTGTGAACATCTATGCATAGGTTTTAGTATGAACATAAGTTTTCATTACTCTGGGATAAATGCCCAAGATTGTAAAATTGCTAGGTCACATGGTAATTGCATAATTAGTTCTGTAAGAAACTGCTATACTCTTTTAAAGAGTGGCTGTACAATTTTATATTCCCATCAGCAACATATGAGTGATATATTTTCTCCACATTCTCACTGGCATTTGGAGTTATCACTACTTTTTGTTTTGTCCCCTTTGATAGATATGTAGTGATATAGATTTTAATTTGTATTTCCCTGGTGGTCAATGATGTTAAACATCTTTTCATGTGCTTATTTGCTGCCTGTATACACTCTTCAGTGAACTAGTTATTCATGGCTTTTGCTCCTTTTCTAATTATTTATTTCTAATTGTTTGATTTTTTTCACTGTTGGGTTTTGAAAGACAACTTCTTTGCTGGATGTGTGGTTTGTAAATATTTTTCTTCTAGTCTGTAGCTTGTCTTCTCATCCTCTTTACAGGATGAAAAAGTTTTGCTTTTTGTTTTATGTTACCTTTGATGAAGTCCAGTTTACCAATTTTTTTTTTTGATGGCTCATGCTTTCAGTGGCTTACTTTATTTTTATCCCTATCTGTTTTCTTGAGGTCTGCATATTTGCAGCCAAAAGGAAGACTTTGTGTAGAACACTGTTGTGAGTTCCCTGTGTTTTTTGCACATTCAGCAATTTACTCATGTTGGGTAAACTTGGATTGTTTGCTTTACAGCCAGCGGTGTAGCACAGGTAATGTCTGAAAGTCTGGTAATTACTAGCTGCATTTATTAAGATATTTTCTTGCTGCTCTCACAATTTAAGTTCTTTCTCAGGCTTTGTAATGGTTCTGATTTTGGGTCTTGCACCAGTTGTAAAACGCTGCAAACTGGAAGCCTAGGCTACTAGATGTACAAAAGCTGCTTTATTTTATTGCAGGGAGTCTATGTAGCACAGGGGAAAATGCATGCATGGAATCACAAGGCAGTCATGCCCAAACCCTGACTCTTCCAAACTGGATGACCCCTTCATGGTTCTGTTGTCTCATCAGCAAAATTGAGATAACAATCCTATTTCATAAAGTTGCCATGAGAATAAAATAAAAATGATGTATGTAAAGCACTTTACAGAGGATCTGGTTTTCAGATATGCTGAATAAATATTACCTATTATGATCATAGCCTTTTTTTTCTGTATGCATTCACTTTGAGATTATTTACACGTAAAGGAATGATTTTTTTCAGTTCCATAGCTGCTCCCTACCTCCTTATAAAGGTCTTTAAGGAGAAGGTGTAGAGATAAAAGCGCTAACTGTCTTTGGTCCCCTAAGGACTGGGGAAGGTGTGCGTGTGAAGACAGCGTACAAGCATGGAAGTGGTAAGCACTGAGGGGTTCGGGGTGGGGGCACCAACCATGTTGTTGACAGACTCACTACTTGGAACAATTTGGGCATAGTCTTACCCAGTGGAATCAGGGAGTTCAATGAACTTCTGCATCAGCTACCTTGAGTATTTATTTTTCCCTATAACCCCTGTTTATAAACTGATCATGGCTAGGACCTGTTTTTTCCTTCCAAGTTAAAACACAAAGCTCATTAATAAGAATCATTATAAAAGCAACACATACAATCATTGAGAAAACACTATAATACAAGGCATGAGCTCAGAGCCACGGAAACAAGGAAGATAAATTTATTAGTATGATGAGTGATTTGACAGATGGAAATTGGCAGAAACCTTTATCATCTCTGTTGTCTCCCTTGTCTCTGGTCTCATCGACAGCACTGGAACATTACCACAAGATAGATAAGATGTGAATATCATTCTCGTTTTATCAGAAAGGAATAAGAATAGTAAAAAATTAACATGTTCAAGGTTACATCATGAATTTTAGGAGCACGTCTCTGCCTCTTGATTCCCATTTAGTATTCTGATACACACTACACTACTCTTTATCTCACTTCAGTTGCTATCTCAAATTATATTGGTAAGCCCATACTCCACGTTCTGCTTTCTCTGGGGGAATGGAGAATGACAGGCTATCTATCATCTATCTTTGCTTTACAATGAAATGTGACTTTTATGTAACTATAGTAATATATGTATGCCATAAAAATGCCTTGCAGTCTCAAAATGCTACAAATAAATTGGGAAATGAAGACTAATGTGCTACTGAAAGGTTATAATTTTCAGCTCTCAGCATGAGTCAGACTCCATGTGCCAATGCTCCCAGGAAATTAGGTTGACAGTTCTCCAGCATTAAGTAGAAACACCGTAGAATTTATCTCATACATTATCAAAGTCTTGCACCCACCCCTACAAATGGGCTACAAAAAGCTCCTTGCTGGAGGAGTGAACCCAAAAGCTTGGTAGCCTGACAGTAATGTTTTCCTGTTAATTTTATATACATCCGATTTGTTGTTACTACATTTTTCCTTTTAATTTTACATCAAATGACCTTGTAGCATACTTTCAGTTACACTCTCACGTAGAATGCTCAGAGATTTGTGTACTCTAAGTGTTGAAACTTTATCCTCAATATCCAAAGTAGTTTTAGCAAAAGCTTTACACACACACACACACACACACACGCATGGCAGCAAGAAGTATGTATGTGAAACTAACACAGGAACAGAAAACCAAACACCGCATATTCTCACTCATAAGTGGAAGTTGAACAATGAGAACACATGAACACAGGGAGGGAAACATCACACACCGGGGTCTGTCGGTGGAGGGGTAGGGTGTGGGGCAAGGGGATAGAGAGTATTAGGACAAATACCTAATGCATGTGGGGCTTAAAACTTAGATGGTGGGTTGATAGGTGCAGTAAACCACTATGGCACATGTATACTGATGTAACAAATCTGCAAGTTTTGCCCATGTATCCCAGAACTTAAAGAAATATATATGTGAATAGAAACCTGCTTTTTCAAGTGCTTCATCTGCACTTTACTTAGAGTTGAAAGATTGGGACTGAATGATTGTATATAGTAGTCCTCTAAAGGAAGTCACATTTTTCACCACATTTTAGATTGTGAACCCTCAGAATTATAAAATTTAGTTTAGCTTTCTTTTCAGAGTAGTGGATAGAAAGACTATAGGACTGAGGGCCTAATTTCAAATTCCAATATCAACACTTATTAGCTGTGTGATCTTGAATGAATTACATACTCTCCTTGCCACTCAATTTTCTCATTTGCAGAAAGAGGACAGGAGCACCTACCTGATAGGATTCGAAAATTAAATGAGGTAACATAGAAAGTGATTATGATTGTGCTTAAACAACTCATTCCAGTTTGGGGAACTTGAGCTTTTAGAAAATTCTTCTTTATGGTAAATCTAAATACACTTCCCAAACTTTAAACTGTTGTTCTCAATTGGCCTTCAGGACACATATGGAAAGTCTAATCTTTCTTTTAAATTAAGGCCCTATACCTATGAGAATTTTGCTCTAATGTCACTTTGTGTTTCATTCTTATAAGCTATCAGTGTAAGATTCCTCACCACTCTACTTCCTGCCACAGGCCATTTTCTGTGTTCACTCTACACTCCCTTCCTGGATCTTCTCTTCTATTCCCATGGTTTCACTAACTCTCCATTCTCTTCCCTTCTAAGCCTGTATTTTGGTCAGTGTTTGGGGGCTCAATAAATGATAGCAGCCATGCATGCATGTCTTAGTCTGTCAGGTCTGCTATAACAAAATACTATAGATTAGGTGGCTTATAAACAAAATAAAATTAGTTCTAACAGTTCTGGAGCCTGAGAAGTCCAACATCAAGGAGGTGGCAGGTTTGGTGTCTGGTGAGGACCCACTTGCTGGTTCATAAATGGCATCTTCTTGCCAGGCCTCACAGCAAAAGGGCAAACCAGCTCCCTCAGGCTCTTTTGTAAGAGTTCTAATTGTAAGAGCACTAATCCCATTTTGTAAGTGCTCTTTTGTAAGAGCACTAATCCCATTTATGAGAGCTCCACCCTCATGACCTAATCACCTCCTAAAGGCTCCACTTCCTAATACCATTACCTGGAGGTCAGGATTTCAACATAAAAGTTTTGGGGAACACAAACCTTCAGACCATAGCAACCCAGGTACCTGAAATATGAAATTTATCCTTGCCCCTCCTCTTTCCCTCACCCCTATCCCCACGCAGTCTTTTACTTGGTTTTGTTGTCTCTATGTCTTCAGTATCTCTTGAATCTATCAGCTACTCTCCTTACTCAGGTCTACCATGGCTACCACTCTAGTCCAAGCTGCCATCATCTCTGGTCTAGGCTAACACAATAGTCTCTGCATCATCATTCCCTATCTCTCAATGCCACTTTCTGGTCAGTTCTCCACCCTGAAGCTAGAGAGCGATACTTTAAATCTACAAATTTGATTCTGTTACTCTCTGGTGGAAAATAAATTAATGGCATCCTGTTGTAGTGGAATAAAAAATAAACCCTATCCCATAGCTGTATGGCTGTCTGTTGACTTCTCAGCCTTGTATTTTATCTCTATTCTCATATCTTTCCTGATCTCAATCACAGCAGACTTCTTTCAGTTCCTTGAACAGGGCATTCTCTCCTTTGCTTTTGGGCCTTCAGACATGTGTGCCCCCCTGACTGAAACAGTCTTTTCCTTCCAATTCCCTCTGTATTCATTTGGCCAATGTTACTTTTCCTCAGGCCCCAGCTGTATGACATTGATGTGGTTTGGATCTGTGTACCCACCCATATCTCATGTTGAGTTAGAATCCCCAGTGTTGGAAGTGGGGACTGGTGGGAGTTGACTGGATGATGGGGCAGCTTTTCTCAGGAGTTGTTTAGTACCATCCCCTCAGTACTGTTGTTGTAATAGTGAGTGAGTCTCATGGGATCTGGTCATTTAAGTGTGTGGCACCTCCCCCCTCACTCTCTTGCTCCTGGTTTCCCCATGTGACTTGCTAGCTCCCCTTTCACCTTCTGCCATGATTGTAAGTTTCCTGAGGCCTCCCCAGAAGCCAAGCAGATGCTGGCATCATGCTTCCTGTACAACCTGCAGAACTGTGAGCCAATTAAACTTCTTTTCTTTATAAATCCCCCAGTCTTGAGTATTTCTTTATAGCAATGTAAGAATGGTCTAATACAGCCACCTTTTCAGGGAAGTGTTTTCTGACTGTCCCTTAATACAGTTGGGTCTCCCTGTTATGAATTTCAGAGCAACCTGTATTTTTTACTTCTTAATGCTCTCCATTATTGGGACTATGTTTTTGTTTGTTTGTTTTGTTTTGTTTTTGAGATGGAGTGTCGCTCTGTTGCCCAGGCTGGAGTGCAGTGGGATGATCTCTGCTCACTGCAAGCTCCACCTCCCGGGTTCAAACGATTCTCCTGCCTCAGACACCTGAGTAGCTGGAATTACAGGCATGCACCACCATGCCTGGCTAATTTTTGTATTTTTAGTAGAGACGCGGTTTCACCATATTGGCCAGGATGGTCTTTCTCTCCTGACTTCGTGATCCACCCACCTTGGCTCCCAAAGTGCTGGGATTACAGGCGTGAGCCACCGCAGCTGGCCCGACTATGCCTTTGTTTTATTTTTCCCCCTTTATAATATATACTCTATTAGAGTAGTAAGCATTTTTTAAATAAAAAATTACGAACAATATACAGAAAAGGCCAAATAGTATTACAAATCCTCATTTAACCCTGCCACATATTCAACTTACCAATTCATGACCAACATTGCTTTGGCTATCACTTCACCACTCCCTCCATTTCATCAAATTATTTTGAAGCAAATTTCAGGCATCATATCATCTTATTAAAAGATTCAGTATCCATTTCTAAAAGATAACTACTGGTTTTAAAAACAGTATTACAGTAAATTAGCAAGTGACTCTTTCTTTCCTATTCACTGCGCTCCTAGTAGTAATTTATTCTAATCCTAAGACTGATCAAAACATAGTAGGTACTCAATAAACGTTTCTTGAATGAATGAATGAAGCACACTATGGACGTACTTCCATTTGGGAGTATTACTCCTAACTTGTGGCACCGAGGATGACACACAGTACTTCAGATATATGCTGAAGAAAGAATTGGAAATGCCATTTTCTTCTTTTTTAGGTATTATCATTTCTACTATTAGAGATTAAGAATTTACTAATTTGTTTGTGGCTACATCTCTGAACTGTCTTAAATTGCCTAAAGATTCATCAAAAGCTATTAATTCTTTTTCACATATCACCATTTTACTTACAAATTTAATTCTTTGGGCCAAAGTCTAGGACTTTCCAAGAATTAGGTTTAAATTTCCTGTGACAAGAATTCTTGGAATTGTTTCACTGATCCAAAGCACTTGCCTCTGGGTTCCTAGCCACGTGAAAATTTCATTACCCAGGATTTTGTCGATTTTTAGTTAGGTCACTGTCTTAGTCAGTTTGAGTTACATGACAAAAATATCATAGACTAGGTGACTTAAACAACAGAAGTTTGTTTGTCCCAGACCTGGAGGCTGGAAATCTGACATCAGGATGCAGCGTGATCAGGTTCCCACGAGGGCCTCTTTCTCAGGCGGCATCTCTCAGTGCATGCACTCGGAGAGAGAGAGCCTGGTCTCCTCTTCTTTTTATAAGGGAATTAATACCATAATGAGGGCCCCCACCTCATGACCCAACCTATCCAAGCATGGCTCAAAGTTTGGGGAGAGATGTCTGGTGCATCCAAATCTTTTCCTGAAACCTTTCAGGGAAGTTCAGGTTTCCCTGAGACCTTTTCAGGAAAGTGTTTTCTGACTGTCCCTCAATACAGTTGAGTCTCCCTGTTATGAATTTCAAATGCTACTTCCCAGAGAGTTTCAGATGCTCAACCCAGACCATTTTTCGAATCTTTGTTTCAAATCCCTGCTGTTTTTTCAAACAGCAGGTGGACATACAGTCCTCTTCCTTTGTACCTTTGTAAAGCATGAAGGTCTAGTTAATTGGAGGAAGAGGAACTGGTCTAACTTCTTCGTCGCCTCCCAGGCAGCCATTAGTACTGTTGGTAGATTGCATGAAGCCTTTTATTTCTCTTTGGACATTTCAACTACATGGTTTTTGTAGAATGAGCTTTCTTCTTTTATTTGATGAGAATGAAGATTATGCTTTCTTTTTCTCTGTTTCTTCAAAGATTGCCAATACCAGTTCTCATTGTATCCCCTGTACTTGTTTTTTGTCCCGCTTGAAACTCATTTAGAGCAACTAGGTCCTCATTTAAAATCTCCTTACCTTTCTGTAGCTTCAATTCTCCCTTAATATTAGTTTTACCTTTCCCAGTGTGACAACAATATACTTTTAGAGCAGATGGAAGTAAAATAGAAGTTCAATGAACACGTTTGTTCTTGTGGTTTGTTAATATTAAATCTTTATCTATGAGGCAGATGCAATACAGCTTTTATCAAAACAAGCAAAAACATTTAAGAAAAACAAAAAGCCACTATTACCACCAACATTGTGTCTCCCCATACCCAAAATACCTCAATTTAAAAAGTCATATTAACTTAAATGTTCACTTCATTTTGAGCCTTAGCTTTTCTGATTTGTTAGTTATAGCTCTTAATAAACCACCTACAAATTACATAGTTTTTAGTCTTCCCATTTTGCTGAAGAATATTAGATGATCTTTATTTTTAAATATTTTCAAGGCCTGCCAGTGACCCATTTATTTTGAATTACGATTGGTGAATTGAAATTGCAGAATGATTAGGACTTAATTATTTCAAATGTGGGCTTTGGAATTGAAAAGACTTTATTTCCTAGCATTTAAACACTTGGATGACCTTCAGCAAGCAGATCTTTGAACTGCAGTTTCTCCTCTATAAATGGGCTCTTGCATTAATAAAATACTATGTGTGGAAAGGCCTGCATGAGGTGCCTGACACAGGACAGGAAATCCATACCGATTCACTTTCCTTTCCTTTTTTGAATGAATTGTGATGGACTGAAGTAAGTAATTTTGAAGCAATATGGGAAGTTAATTTGTATAGATCTTTATCTGTAAAATTAAGGCAACAAAAATATGGTAAAAGGCAAATTCATTAATCAGGATTCTGTGTGTGTGTGCGTGTGCGCGCATGTGTGTGTGCATCAGGATGTCAAGCTCTCAAAATGTATTTCGCAATCTTTTTCTAACAAGATTCATTTTTCTACATTTATAATTTATGATGACAGATATCAATACCGTGCAATTTATTGAGAGCCTTTCAATCAATGTTTATTCTTTCTCATAACCAATTCATACATCAAAGATCCAGATAATTAAGGAAATAGTCACCCTATTATGCTATCAAGTACTAGATCTTGTTTATTCTGTCTATTTTTTTTGTACTCATTAACCATTTCCACCTCTCCTCCAACCCCTCCACCCCACCCCCATCCCTCTGTCCAGCTACCCTTCCCAGCTTCTGGTAACCATAATTCTATTCTCTCTCTCCATGTCTCTTAACTACTGAGTTATTAACCATTATTCCACATTGGTTAAAAGCATAAACTGCATAGATCTTCCAGACCTGAAAGTTTATACAACACCCATTTTTCAGGAAGCAAGGAAATCTTCCACATACACTGGCCTGTGGGTTCTTTGGCAATTGAATAGTTGATAAATTCGTATTCTTTCTTGCAGTGAATGAAATGCAAAAAATAAAAATTGCAACCATATTTCAACCATGAGGGAGAGAAAGAAAAGTTAACTGATTAATCATTTGCTAAAGTGGATTCAGTGGGATAAATGGGTATAAATTATGTAGAGTATAAAATCTGCAAAATTTGATAATTATTTTTATTCTCTGGCTTTATCATGGGCATAAGTAAAAATTTCCAGGATCAATGAATGATCAGTTATTGAATGGCTTTTAATTTAGAATCAATGCCATAATTACCAAAGTTTTTTTTTTACTTGCTCTATTCTTAGAGTTTATGCTTATGTATCAAGCTTGCAGGTGACACATCAGATATTTTTTCAATTATACATTTGGTTTATTTTGATGGCAAATTTATTTAAGTAGCTTCTCTAGAGGGTAACTTTCTTATATTTTCCTCTGTGCTGTCTGTATTACAAGACTCAAAACACATGTTTGACAAGTGAAAATTTAGCCCATCATGCAGATGATCTGTTCTTTTTGGTGCTGCATAAATTCGGTTCAAAAATAAAATAGACTGATGCCATTCAGAGTGGCATGCCCTTATATAAATATGAAGGCTAATGATGGGCTTGTGAAACTTACTTCCCTTTATGCATTAACATTTTTAGCTGTGATCATTTCCTAATCTTGTAATTATAAAACACAGGGTTGGACTTTTGAGTGACTAGAGATTACAATACTTTTTTTTTTCCGTGGTAAGAAGAGTAAATGCATGTATCGAGGTACATTCACATGATGGAATATCATACAGCAGAGAAAATGACTGGACCACATAGTACATGGTTGAATTTCAGAAACATACATCTCAGAAGGTTCATACATGATACCATTTTATAAAACTCATAAATAAAACTAAATTGTATGTTGTTTATAGACAGAAGCATGTGTCCAATAATAAAAACTTAAAAGAAAAGCTTCATAAATAATTTTTTAAAACATCAAGCAATGGCTGCTTCAGTGATAAAGGGAGGACAAGAGGGTGGGGAAAAGCACAGAAATAAATATAAGTTGTCAACAGTCTAGTTTCAGGCTTAGAAGTGTAGTCATAGTGTTTGATGTAATTTGTTTTATATTTTAAATGTATATTATGTATGTTACCTTTATGTATCAAATACTGTTCTGGAAAATATCATGGAGCGGGAAAGAACCTTTGTATAAAAACAAATCCTAAGCATCATCTAGTTTGTCATAAAGGAAAATTTATAAATGAGAACCCCAAACCTTATAGTATTTCATTAGATATTATTAATTTCTTTTAGAGAAGATGAAGAGAAAAAGATTAACAGAGGCCATTAAAAAGGCCAATGGATTCAGAAAACTCAAGGTTTTGGCTAAATATAAGAGTTGGCAGCCAATTTCCATATTATCCTTGCTACAGAGACTAAGGGCCCTGGAACACGAATCCCGAGTCCCAGGAATTGCTTGGAGGATCCTGATGGGACTTCATTTCAGTGATTTCTTCACATTTATTTGATGCATTGCATCTACATTTAGCTCAGAATTGACAGAAGTCTTGCTTCATGAAATCCAGTTGATTAAGTGTGCTTCCCTTCTACTTCTCTGCCTATCTGAATCCTAATATCCTGCAAAGTCCACTCAAATCTTAGTTATTTAGAATGACAATTCCTGATGAAATTGCAATAAACACATCAGCCTCTTTAATTAATCAGAGTGTGTGTTGATATCAATGCTCAAGCATGTGAGAGACTCCTGTTCATATGCCGAATATCTTTGTTCTTCCCTGCTGCATCTATGAGTTAATAATCTTCAAGAGGAAAAAATTCATTCCTTGTATTCCTTGTATGCTATGTTTAACAATGCCCCCTACCAGTATTTTAGCACCAAGTGGATACTTGATAGCAGTGAGTAACCAACACTTTTCTCTTTGGGGTGTAGCTATCTTTGGAGAAGTGACATGGAAGTTTCAACGTCATGCTCTCAATGCAATACTAATCCATATGCCTCCAGAAGCTGTTGGTGGCTTGGGACAGATTCCATGTGCTTGGCAGTAATTACCTTCACTTTTCCTTTTCCTTCACCTCCCACAATCAATCCATTAGTCTGGTTAGGTCTGCCCTTAAAACATATCCTAGCTCTTTCTGTCTCTACTGTTATTCATCCAGATCAAGCCATTTTTTTAGGTTTATGTGCTAGCCTTTTAAACTTTCATGCTTCTACTTTTGCTCTGAAAAATGGGAAAGAGTTAAACATTGATAAAGATACCATTCTTTGATTATTCATGCTTCTACTTTTGCCTCTGAAAAATGGGAAAGAGTTAAACATTGATAAAGATACCATTCCTTTGATTATTCAAATAAGTACTTAAAAATAGATAAACAAATATTTTGAAATTTGATCTGAACATTGCACTTAGTTTTTATAGCGTGTGTTTTGTTGTAATGGCAAGTAGCATTTGTTTAAAAAGATGGTCTGTAGGGTCATTCAGATTTCTCTATACTAATAGTGCTACCCTTCACTATGGACAGAGCTGGCCTGGTTATGCTGTCCCAGAAGCCTGTCCTTGATTTCTCGTCCCTCCTTTCCCCTTGTTTGCTCTTCTGGCCAAGTAGCTATGCTCTCAGGCTGACCATCCCTCTGCTCGTTCCTGGTCCAGTTTCGGCTCTCCATCTCAGGTGATTAGCCAGGCAAAGGGTCAATGGCAGGAGGCCAGCTGCAGGTGGGAGTGCCACAAAAACCACCCTGGGCCAACTAAATCCTAATTTTTTGGGGTGGGGCGAGCTACAGGTGATTCTGGAATTCATGTTTGAGGACAACTGATGAGTTTAAGATGGGTATGTTGAATGGCCCAGGCTGACCAAGCCCTACAGTGTGAGAGGAGGTTAGGGAAACTTCACTACAGACTCGATAGGCTGATTGGGGCTGGCCTACCAAGTTGGTTTGTGTTTGTGTGTTTTTGCAGCCCCTTCAATTCTGCACCCAAGGCAAGTGCTTCACCTGCCTCACCCTACGCATGGCCCTACTTAGAAACTTCCTACTCCCCAGAGAAGGTAGGATCAAACACTGGTTAAGAGCATGGGTTGGGTGTGGTGGCTGATGCCTGTAATCCCAGCACTTTGGGAGGCCAAGGTAGGATTGCTTCAGGCCAGGAGTTTGAGACCAGACTGGGCAACATAGCAAGACTCTGTCTCTAATTTCTACAAAAAAAAAAAAAAAAAAAAAAAAATTAGTGGGGTGTCGCGGCATGTGCCTGTGGTCCCAGCTACTTGGGAGACAGGTGGGAGGATTGCTTGAGTCCAGGAGGTCAAGGCTACAGTGAACTAGGTTCATACCACTGCACTCCAGCCTGGTTGACATAAGGAGACCCCATCTCACAAACAAACAAGAGCATAGTCCATTGGTGCTGACACTTCTTAGTTGTATAATCCTAGGGAAGATATTTACACTCTGCATCCCAGTTTCCCCCTCACAAAAACAGCAATAATAATCATGCCAACTTTATAGAATTTGCAGTGAAGAATAAATAGAATAATCCACACAAAAGGTTTAGAACTGCCTGTCACAGAGCCATTACGTTGCTTGTTCTATGGTTCATTTTTTTTCCTCTGTGAGAAAGCTTTGGCCTGACTTTAAAATGACAAATTCATGTTCTAGAGCACAACCCATTGGTAACTTGGGGATGTCCATCCTAAATGGATTTGGCTTTGCCATTGTTTGGAGGAGGTAATTGGCCCTCAGAGGTGAGAATTATTCCAATGCTAATTAAAAGAATAAAGCCTCAGGCAGCAAACCAACCTCAATTGCCTGTGGTTGCTTTTGCATTAACCATTATCTTTGTTTAGAGAACTGCATATTTGGTTGATAATATCAACTTAATAAACAGCCTTCCCAAAGTCTCCTTTAGGAATATGTCTTATTAAAATGGGATTGTTTAAAACAAAACCTTTTTTCAAATATGGTAAAACATAAAAATTTGAAAAATTACACTAAGGGAAAGCAAAATCAAAGGAAATTTATTTGAAAATATAGGATCAGTGAGAGAAAAATGAAGTGTTTCAATCTGGTCTTTCTGTTATCCTATTGTCACTGGTAGAAAAATAAGTAGGAAGTGGCAGATAGTTTTTGAGGCACATAGAAAGGAATTGTGGACATCTTGTTTTTGTTGGTGTCTATAGTAGGCCTTTATTTCATATTCCCACAGGCCACCCTCAAGTCTGTATCTGCCTTACCTATCCCAGGGACCATTTCCAAATGATTCCCTCTTACACTAAGTTCTCCTGGTGTCATACTGCACAAGTCCACTGCAGATCTTCCTAAGTGCACTCTGCATAAATCACTCTCCTAATCTAGAACCTTCAATGATTCCCTAGTGCCAAAGGATGAAGTATCATAGTCACTCAACATCTTCCAGGCCTCTGTATACCAACCCTGGCACGAACGCTGTGCTACAGACAGATGATCCTTCTTACCTTAGCACCGTCCTCTTTGAATTCTGATGTCCATGCTTTTGCACATACTGTCTCTTCTTCCTGGCTTTCCTTCTCTGTCCCAACCTATCTCCCATAATACCTTTTCTTAAAAAAAAAACTGATACAAATATTTGTACATATTTACAGGGTACATGTGATATTTTCTTACATGCATAAACTGTGTAGTGATCCACTCAGGGTGTTTGGGGTATCCATCACTTTGAGTATCATTTCTATGTGTTGGGAACATTTCAAGTCCTCTCTTCTTGGTATTTTGAAATATATAATATACAATACACTGTTGTTAACTATAGCCATTGTTCATTCTTTTTTCTTTATTTTTGTTTGAATGGATTATTTAAAAAGATCTGCGCCAGGCACAGTGCCTCACTTTTATAATCCTAACACTTTGGAAAGCTGAGGTGGGTGGATTGCTTGAGCCCAGAGAGTTTGAGACCAGCCTGGGCAACATGGTGAAACCCCATCTCTACAAAAAATACGAAAATTAACCGGGCATGGTGGCATGTGCCTGTAATCTCAGCTACTTAGGAGGCTGAGATGGGAGAATCACCAGAGCCTGGGGAGGTTGAGGCTGCTGTGAACCGTGATCACGCCACTGTACCCCAGACTTGGTGACAGAGTGAGACCCTGTCTCAAAAAAAAAAAAAAGAAAAAAAGAAAAAAAGAAGAAGAAGAAAAAAGAAAGCAAATAAAATTTCTTTTTGATTAAGATTTATTGCAGTATCATTATTGTGTTCCTTTGGAGGTCCATTTCTCCTTCCTTTTTCATTTTTCTTGTGTCTTTATGTTGATATTCTGTGCATCTGGTGTAACAGTCACTTTTTTCTGTTTTTGAATTTACCTTCGTAGGGAAGAACTTTTTCCTGCAGACATGTCTATGGTGTTGGTTAGGTAGGGCACTTTGGCTTTGATTCTGGGTGTGTGCAGTAGTACAGTCTTTACATGATTTCTTTGGCTGTAAACAATGTTAGTGGTGTCTGTGATTTCCTTGGTGGGTTAGGGTGTGGTTATTCGTGGAGGCTGTGATGAAGTCATGCTAGGGACTGGGATGCCAGGTGGGCCAGTGTCCAGGCCCCACTGGTAGCAGCAGTGGGTTGAATGTGCCTATCTTTGTGTCCCAGGATGGTGTGTGCTGGCACCTGTGTTGGCAGTCACCAGTGGGCTTATTCTCAGGCCTCCAAGTGCTTGCTCAGATGCCAGTAGTGGCAGCAGTGCCCCAGGCAGGTGTGTGAGTTGTCAGGCCCCTGGGCAGCTGGTGTGGAATGGGCAATGGCAATAGCAGTGGTGGGATGTTCTCTGGGTCTCCAGTAGCATGCATTGATGTTGGTGGTGTCTGTGATGGGGTGGGTAGGCCAGTCCCCAGTACCACAGGTGGTGCTTGCAGGTAGGTGTCAGCTGATGTGGTAGCAGCCAGGAGTTCAGGCTCAACCTGAGGCTTCCAGGGGGAGTGCTAAGGTGCCCAAACTGGTAGATTGGTTGGGCAATCCCTAGGACCCCCAGCTGTATGCTGTTTTGGATGGCATGGCTAAGCTGTGCTGGGTTAGCAAGTGCTCAGGCTCCCCAAAGGTGAAAGCAGGTACCAGCCATGGTTGGCAGGGGCAAGTCTCTTAGTCTCCTGGTAAAGTGCTTGGGTGAAGGGTGAGAGCAGCTGCACTGAGACCCTGCCACTGGAGAGTCCTGGACCACCCTTGGTGGCCACAGCCTGGAGTAGTGGGTGGGGAATGTGCATCCCTCTCATGTCCCAGACCTGGTGAGGCTCACATCCCAGCCCTCGTGGCAGTACCCTCCGCCTAGCTCTCACCTCAGCTCTGGTGATAGGAATCCCTGCCCGGCTTGCAACTAGGTCCAAGTGGCGACTCATGCTCCACTGCATACTAATCTCAGTGTTGGTGGTGTTCACTTTTCAGCACTGGCAGACACAGCCCATGCCTCACTCATTTCTCAACCCTGGCTATGAAAGCACGCTCCCGACTCATACCGCAGTCTCAGCAACAACAGCCCAAGTTTTCCTAATGCTTCTGTTCCAGTGCTGCCGGGCTCCAGGAGAGCATGCAGTCTGCCAAAGGCTAGGTTAGAAACAGGCACCTTGCTGTAGTTGCTTAGGTCTAGGAAAGTGTGTGGGTCTCAGCAGAAGCTGCCTCCCTAGTGTGGTTCCATCCTCCCGTCTCCTGGCAGCTCCCTGTGTTAGCTTCAGGTGGCAGGTTGAGGGGATCTCCTGTAGCCGGAATTGCATGATTCAATAGTGAGGATGCAGGCCGCTAGAAGTCTCTCATTTCCACCTTCCCAGCATTGAGCCGTCACTCCCAGCTGATCCCGCCCAATAAGGCTGACATTCTTCCTTATCCTTGTTTACTTTTGGTATTTCCTATCACTTTTCTGTTGAATTCTAATGTTCGCTCTTAAATAAAGTGTGCTTGTCTATACATTATTTTGGCTCTTATAAAAGTAGAGAAGGTGAACATTAAATGCTTCTAGTCAGCTTTCTTGAAGCCCCTTCTTTTGAATGTGTTTTGTATTTCACTTCATAAATTCTTCAGTCCTAGAATTTCTGTTTGGTTCTTTTTTATAATATCTATCTCTTTGACAAATTTCTCATTCATAATATGAATTGTTTTTCTGATTCCTTTGTATTATTTTTCTGTTATTCTCTTGTATCTCACTGAGCTTCTTTAATATCATCATTTTGAATTCTTTATCTGGGATTTCATAAATAATCTTTTTTGATTGAAATCTATTGCTGGAAATCATCATGTTTCTTTGGAGGCATCATATTTCTTTGCTTTTTCATGTTTCTTTTTTCCTTACATTGATATCTGTGTATCTGGTGTTACAGTCGCTTCTTTCAATTATTTGAATTTGTTTTTGTAGAGGAGGGCTTTTTCCTACAGTGTTGGTTGGGGGTAGGGCACTTGACTCTGATTCTGGGTGTGTGCAGTAGTGGAGTCTTCTTATGATTTCTTTGGCTATAAAGAGCATCAGTGGTATCTGTGATTTCTTTAGTAGCTTAGCATACAGTTGTTAATGCAGGCTGTAGTAAAGTTTTGCCTGGGACAGGGACACCGGGTGGGGAAGTCCTTGGGCCCTAGTGTTGGCAGCAGTAGGCTCAGCATGCCTGTCCTTGGGACCCAGGGCAGCATATGCTGGCACAGGTGTTAGCGGGTCTAGGTGGGCAGATTCATAGGTCTCCAGGTGGCTTGCTTGGATGCCAGTAGTGGCAGTGGTGGGCTCGGTGGGTGGGTGGGTCCTCAGGCTCTGGGCAGCCAATGTGGCATGGGCAATGGCAGTAACAGTGGTGGGACTGACCTCTGGGTCCCAAGCGGTTCACGCTAGTGTTGGCAGTGGCTGCAATGGGTTGAGTGGGCTTGTCCCCAGGTCTGCAGGTGGCATGTGCCGGTGGGTGCCCACTGCGGTGGTCGTGGCAGTTTGAGTGGACCTGACCTCAGGCCCCTCGGAGGGGTGTTCAGGTGCCAATAGCGTTGAATTGGGCTGGGTCATCACCAGGCCCATGGACAGAGTGCTTGATCACTGAGAAGACACTGTTGGGCCAGGGAAACCTGTCCTAAGGGCCCCCGGTGGTGTGTACAAGCTGTGGCTATGGTAGGCAGGGACCGTGTGGTCCTCAGGCCCAAGCTGGAATTCTCTGGTGGGGGAGTCGGTGGCTTCCCTGCAGCCCTGCTACTGGGGAGGGTGAGGTTGCTTTCAGCAGCAGCAGCAGCCATATGCAGACGGCTGGGGAGCGTGCACTTTGCTGGTGCCCTGGCTGTGGCAGTACTGCTGGCAGGTGAATTGTCCTTGAAGTACATGGAAATATGCTGTGGCTTCACTGCAGGGGGTAGTACAGTCTTTGCTGATGGCTTCAGCCCTGGAGGGCTGTTGGGTCCAAGGGCAAGATGCAATCTGATCGAGATTGGGCTCTCAGTATGGCACGTTGCTGTGGCTGCTTAAGGCTCACGGTGTGTGTGGGACCCAGTGTGAGTTCCCTCTCTGGGGCAATGCTGTCTCACGGTCTCCAGGCAGCTCCCTATGTTAGTCTTGGTCTGTGAGAGTCAAGGGACTCTCCATGGCTTGCAGAGTCTATGGTGGGACACTGGACCTTTGGGGTCACTCACTCACCCTTTCTCCACATTGGGGAGCCTCTCCTCGCTCCCAGCTCATCCCGCCAAAGAGGCTACCTTGCCTCCCTCTCCTTCCTTGCTTTAGGCGTTTCCTGTCATTCCCCTGTTGAATTCCAGTGTTCTCAGATGATCTATTTGATGTATGATTATCTACTTGCTGTTTGGTTCTTATCTGTGGAGAAGGCAAGTACCAGATGCCTCTAGTCAGTCATCTTCTGTAATATCTTTTCAGTGAGTTCTAGTATGTGTTGTTCTTTTTCTCGCTGTTGAATCCCCCTCAGAGCAGAAAGAAGGGCTCCGGCTTCTTTGTATTCCCAGCATCTAGTGTCCCAGATGCTCAAGAAACATTTGTTGATGGTGATGATAATGATGTTGACTAAAATTGGGTTGATTCTAAAGGCTCTTGTAATTAGATGCTGAATTAATTTCGGGTCTATTATAGCAATGCATAAAACCTAAATTGCTCCCCACCTTGGAAAGCAGGGCTGTGATCAGGAAACGTAGCTCCCAGATATTTCCTAAGTAACGTTCTTTTTTACCCTGTTGGTAGTTGTGCCATTGTCAGGATTTTGAGTGAAGGTATGTGCAGTACCTCCTAAGGTGCTGGGATTACAGGCGTGAGCCACCGCGCCCGGCCACAAGTTACTTCTTATTACCATATGCTTCCAGCAGATGATTAAGCACTAGTTATATTTTTTAAGTTGTCCCATGAACTCAAAATTCCTTTCTTTCCCTCAGCGGTAGAATGACATTAGGTTTAATTTGCCATTTTCCCCACTGCTCCCTGATCCACAAGGATAAATGGAAGAAGGAGCAGGCAGAAACCGATTTCTACAAGTCATCAAAGGCGTGTTATTAAAAGTTAATGTATTTTCCGTTGCCAGGTTTGGGACTAATGTAGCAATAAATTGAATGAAGATGGCTCAGACCGTCTATATAATGGGAAATCAGCTAATGTGAAACTAGAGAACCTTCTGTTTTTCTAGGGGGGAAGGGCAGAAGTTAAGCAGTGTTCAACATCTGTTTCTGAAGCATCCGCAGCCACACAGGAATCCAAGAGAAGATAGAATATTGCCTTTTTGGCCAAGCTATCCCAAACTAAAGCTCTTCCATTTACGATCTCACTGCTGTTTCTGGGTTCCAGGGCCAGCGTGGTCATGTTAAAGCTGATATTCCTAGGTACCTGTGGAAGTTCGTAGTGAAGGGAGAGAAAGTTCCTGGTGCCTGTAGTGTCAGGTTGAAGAAGGTAGGCTTTTGCCTAGGGTTTGGATATGTTCTATCACATACTAACTTTAGTTAATTGTTCAACCACTAGGTTGAATCACTTTCCTCTTTTTGGGGCTGATAACAGTACCTGATCCATGGAATTGTAAGAATTCAATAAAGTCATAGCTGGAGAATGCTTAGGAGTGCCTAATAACTGGAATATTTACAATGGATGGTAATTATTTTTACTACTACTATGGAAGAGTTTTAATTGATTTCACTCTTTCTGAGCTGATGAAAACAAATGCACAATTCTACCTGTATTTTCTCCTTTCTTCCTTTCATTTTTCTCCTGTTTGTTTCTCTATCTTCCGTTTTGTCTTCTCTTCAAGCCCTTATAATTCTACTGGGCTTACTAGAGAAATAGAACACATCAAAGTTTTTTTTTGTTGTTGTTGTATGTAAATAATAAATCAACAACTAATGATAATACTTCAGGATATAAGAGGATGAGCTAAAATTTCATTTCAAGATGAGGCTGGGGACTGGAATAACTTATTTCCTGCTCCCGATGAGATGAAATGAAGAAACTTGGCAGGAACCAGTAGATGGTGACAAAAGCCATTCCTGGTTGTTCTCATTGTTCATTCACATAAGACACTCCCACAAGTCCCAAGACAGTTTACAAATGCCATGGCAATGACCTGGAAGTTACCAGCCCTTTCCATGGCCATGACCTGGAAGTTATCACCCCTTTCCTAGGAAGTCCTAAGTAAGCTGGCTGGGTGTGGTGGCTCATGCCTGTAATCCCAGCACTTTGGGAGGCCTAGGCAGGTGGCTCATTTGAATCCAGGAGTTCAAGAGCAGCGTAACCAACATGGTGAAACCCTGTCTCTACTAAAAATACAAAAATTAGCCATGTATGGTGGCAGACACCTGTAATTCCAGCTACTTAGGAGGCTGAGGCAGGAGAATTGCTTGAACCCAGGAGGCAGAGGTTGCAGTGAGCCAAGGCTGTGCCATTGCACTCTAGCCTGAGTGACAAGAGCAAAACGCCATTCCCTTCCCCTCCCCTGCAAAAAAGAAAGTTCTAAATAACCCATCCTTCAGTCTGCATTAACCTGCTCCTTAATTTGAGTGTAATTGAAAGTGGGTATAAGTGAGCATAAATACAGTTGCCAAGAACCCGTACCCTGCTGACTCTGTGCACTGCCTGTGAGTTAGTCCTGCTCCATAAGGAGCAGTACAATTCGATAAAAGATTGCTGTCTAACACCACCTGCTCAAGCTCAACTTTTTTCCTGGGCAAAGCTAAGAACCCTCCTGGACTAAGCACCAATTCTGGGGCTCACCTGTCCTGCATCAAAGAGACTCAGGGCAACCATTACAAAGATCTTCTAACCAAGAGAAGAAAGAAAATGACTTCTGCCTTTTGGATCTCAAACTGTGCCACTGTAAAATGAAAGATTGGTCAGGATGATGCATGATGGAGCTTCAGATGTCTTAGTGTCTCCCTCACTAGAATGAATCACGTGTAGTGATAAATTGTGCTGAGCTAGTTCTGACTGTCTATTAATATATTAACAAGAGACTACTCTATGAGTACTCTGGGCTCTAAAAGGGAACAAGAAAAGGGAGGTCCATTCCTAGTGAGTTTTCAAGTGAGGCTGGGTCTTGACCTACAGAGGAACAGGTGTTATTGGGAATCAGTGGTGACCAATGATCCATGGTGAACTAGTCATGGTGAAGCACTTAGGAAAGCATGCAGCAGGTCAGGTAATGAGCAGGCTGCTGATCTGAGGTCTCTTGGGGCTGGACAAATGAGATGTGCTGAGAGAGGAGGGAGCCGAGCAAGAACAAGGGACTGTTTGGAGCTGACTGGCGGGAGCTTCCTAACATCTATGTTAGTGAACATAGCTGGTTAATATGTCCATTGACTAAGCAGTTGGGTCAACCCAGTTGTTGACCAAGAGCTGAATGATCTCAAGGATCATCTGAGAGAGGTGGCATGGTGGAGAGGAAAAGGCATTATTTTTTAGATATACAGAGAAGGCTGCTGCTTTCTAACTCTGCAAGAGGAAGCTGTTTGACGGCTTGTGGCCTTGGTTTTGGTTTGCAACATGGGAATCTGAATGCCAGCCTTTCAGGGCTGTTGTGAGGATGAGTGGCAATGTGTGTGTGCATGACAGTGTGCTCAGCAAGTGGAAGTGATGATCGGCAACTCCTTTTTTTCTCAGGTAAGAAAACCCATGCTTACCTGAAGATTAAGGAAGGTAGTAAGGAAGGAAGAAGATGCAGTTATTCATTTGCAAACTGCATCAGTACTTCTCTAACTGCAATGTGCACAAACATCAACTGGGTTGCCTGTTAAAAATGCTAAATCTGGTTTCCTAGGTCTGGGTGGGGCCCATGACTCTGCAGCTCTGACAAGCTCCCAGTGAGGCCTATGCTGCTAGCCCTGGACCAGATTTTGAGTAGCAATAACCTATATAAAACAACCTCCTAAAGTTGTGTTGAGATTGAATGAATTTGTATAGATAAGTGCTCAGCAAATAGTCTGACACATAGTACAGGCCTTCAATAAATTGTAGCTGCTGCCATTATTGTTATATTCCAACTTTTAGGCTGGTGGTTTCTCTATTTTATCTCCTGAAGCAGCCCTAAACGGGGCCAGATTGTCAACTTCTCAGGAAAAGCAAGAGCCTTTGACAGAGTGTTTATGGAGCTGTCCCCCTTTAAGTTGTAGCAAGACTGGGAGGAGGTTTTTCTGAAGTAGAAGGAAATGTTTGGAGACCCTCACAGGCAGGGACCCCATGCTGTTTCTAGCTTTTAGTTATCTGGGGAGTGGTTATTTAGCAGGTATGTTTTTAGCAGTTCCAGTTGCCTGGGGACAAGCCAGATGTGGGCATCCAAATCTCTCCTGAAGGTGGTCTCAGAGAAGCCAAGGAAGAAGGAGACCAGTCAAAAAAAAAAAAAAAAAAAAAAAAAAAAAGGCAGGCCCTTCTTACTAGCTCTTCCTGTAGGTCAAATTTATAGCCCAGAAAAGTGCAGACTGTTCTCTGTGGATTCAGAAAGCACAGATCTTCAAGTTTTATAAGGACATTTCAGCACTTACAATGATATTAAAATTTTAATTGCCTGTGCTTTGTTCAGCTAACAGTATTCTTCTAGAAATGGAACTAGGTACCAGACCAAGCTTCTCAGGCATCTGCCTGCTGGGTGTCCTGTTTGAGCCCTCCTTGCACTGAGCTGTCCCTGGCTGCTTGGAGCAGACACTCTTTTGATACCTCTTTGTCATATAACTCGATATTGCCTTTACTGTCTGCACATGTGTCAGAACTTGTCGGATTTCTTTTCAACGAAGCTACTGGAGTCATTTCCTATCACCAATCTTCCAACCTAATGTCTTGAGGGAATTCTTGTATGACTGTTGTAGCTTCCTGTTAGATTCATAGCAGGGTTAAGGAAAGAGTCTATGTGTACTTCATATTAATAAGATCAGGTGCCAAGGGAATCTATGACATAGTAGTAGTGGCTCATTGCTTTTCAAAGCAACCGAGAAGCTTTTAGGCAATGACACTGATGATACAAAAATAGATTACTCCTTGTCTCAAAGTCAAGGCAAAACTGTGAAGTCAGTGTTGAACTCAGGTTCTGTGTCTTAATGCCTCTTATTTTGTTCTCCTATCTTCGATGAAACCAGCTTGGATAATTAAATTTTTTCACACTTATTGGAATATCCTTATATCTATGTTTCTCAAAGAATGGTCTGAAGACTCCCTGGGGCTTGTAAAAAATACACATTACTCGACACTGTTCCAGGTTCCAGGCCGTCTGAACCTGGGCTAACGGAAGTAGGGATCTCCAGATCTATATTTTTCTTTTCTTTTTTTGAGACAGGGTCTCGCTTTGTTGCCCAGGTTGAAGTGCAGTGGCATGATCATGGCTCATTACAGCCTCAGCTTCTCAGACTCAGTTGATCCTCCTGTCTCAACCTCCTGAGTAGCTGAGACTACAGGCGTGGATCACCATGCCTGGCTAGTTTTATTTATTTATTTATTTATTTATTTTGTAGAAATCGGGTTTCACCATGTTGCTCAGGCTGTTGTTGAACTCCTGGGCTCAAGCAATCCAACTGCTTTGCCTCTCAAAGTGCTGGGATTACAGGCGTGAGTCACCGTTCTGCATTTATATCAAACCGTATGGTTTGAGAACCACAGACTTATTCAAGGAAAGTAGTTGGGATGGTTAAGAGAAGTGTGTGTTAAGTGGGATTCTGGCTCTAATTTATACCCTGGGTGCTTCATAAAGTTTAATTGTAAAAAAAGTTTTTACTGAAAGAAGAACTAGAAAATCTCTGGTGTAGTGGATAGATTGAGTCTCTTGAGTTCAAATCCTAACTGCCAATTGCTTGTTTGTGTGATTTTAGCCAGGGGTTGACAAATGATGGCTGCCTGCCAAGGGCCAGCCAGCCTGTTTTAATAAATACAATTTTATTGAATCAGAGCCTTGTCCATTCATTTACTATTGTCTGTGGCTATTTTCAGCTATAATGGCAGAATTGTGTACCTATTGTGTACAGCCTGCCAAGCCCAAAATATTTACTGTCTGGCCCTTTATGAAAAAAACTGATCAACCTTTTACCTAGGTGAATTAAAGTATCTCTCCTAGCCTCAGTTTTTCTCATAGATAATATGAAATTAATAAAAACAGTATCTTGTATGGTTAATTACCTCATTTAAATATTTAAGTATACTTAATTTTCTAAATACTTAAATATTTAAATGAGGTAATGAATAGAAGTTTCCTAGGGTGACTTCTAATGATAATATTGTTTTTTTTTTTTTTTTTTTTTGCCAATTGCAGTGACTTTATTTTAATGGGTTTTCAGACTTATAGAAAGGGGTTCTTTAGATGGGGCTGGGTCACTAGTCAACCATCTTCACTGTGGAGTCCTAGTCACTGTGATTTTGTTTTGTAGATCATGAGGATTCATTCAAATTGTCTCCTCTTCCATTCCTTCATAACAGGTTACATGGTCTGAAAGTACATCCCTCCTTTATTACATTGTATTCAAACAGGTTGCTGCTACTTCTCTACTGTCATTAATCTTCTCATCATCATCTTATTCCTCTTAGCACAGTCGGGGCATAACATATTATCTTCTATGCCTGGGAATGGGAAAATGCAGGCAGGTAACAAGAAGAGAGAAATCATCCTGCTGCGAGTGGTAGGCACCCAGGCCTGACCTGCATGAAACTGCAGGCGTACCCAACCCTTTGTGTCTGCCGAGAGAAGTCTGCCATGATCCACACACCACCTGACACCAGAAGCTTGCATCAAAAAGGCCTCAACAGAAACAGGAATGGAACATGAATTCAAAGCCTTAGGCTGAACAGCTCTTGCAGCAATTCTTGCCCATGATGCCAACATGGCTCCTGGTGCTGAAGTTATCACTTCAACTGTATTAGTCTCTTCTGCTCTCTCATTCACCTCATAACGTTTCTGAAGCCTTGCTCTCTTGGTCACTGCCTTGCGTTTCCTCGAACATCACTGTAATCTGGTCTCTTGTGACATTTCAGGCATATCTTGCTGTTGTTCAGGGTAAGCATGCCTATGGAGCCTCAGATAAACTTCGATTTTCTTGCCATTGGTACTCAAACCGAGTTGTTTACACCAGTCCCGCAAGGTGTCCCGACACACCTTATTAATGGGAGGCAAAATGGTTGGCAAGGGAGGGGCTGGTGTTTTGCATCTAGCTTTTTGTGGAGCTGTAAACTGTTCATTTGTTTGAAGTAGATGACCTTCAGTGTATTTCTCAGGCTTCTCCAGTTTGACATCAGAAGTTGAAGAAACACTTGGTTCCATTTGTTCCATATTTGCGTCATCTTTAACTGGCACTAGTGTCAAAAGCACACTTTCCTCATCATCTACTTCCTCCTCAAAGAAATTCTTCTTGCTGCTATCCAAATTTGCATCTGACATTTTCAGCAACACCCTGGGGTAGGCAAAGACAGCAATGTTAAGGATATGGTAGCTTCGATAATATTGTTTAATACTTAATTGAGTGCCTGCTGTGTGCTGGGCACTGATTTAAATACTTTACGTGGACTGTCTTATTTGTTCTTTATAACAACACTGTGAAGTCTTTTTATTATTCCCAGTTTACAGATGAAAAAATGGAGGCAGAGAGACTGTGAATAATTTGTTCAAGATTATGCCAGCTACAATTGATTGAGTTAGGATTGAATCCTAGAGCCTGTGTTCTTCATTGCTGTGCTGAATTTATCCAAATAAAGTTGCATTTCTGCCTTTCCTCCTCCTTCCTGAAGCTGGCACGGCCTGTACCTTTGCTCACAAATCTTAAAATAATGCCCCATAAACACAAGAGGAATCTGAAGTGGCAAGGGGATTGCAAAGTCTGTCCAATACAAGCTCATCACTTTTAAGTTGTGGAAGCTAAACGCCTTGTGTCCAAAGCCCCATAGCTGGATATATGCAACACCTGGTCTCCTGCCCAGAGGAACCCTCACTCACTGGTCAGATGACACTGAATTGACTCAGTCCCCTTAGTGTAGGAGAACATGAATAGTTGTATGAGGGAGTTTAATGAAAACTAAAACATTAAGTTATTGCTGTCCTCAAGGTTCATAACTTTTTCAAATATACCCTTAGGTATTGGACAGGTTGAGTCTCAAATGGCTGTTAAAACCAGACCACTGTCTATGGTGGTCATATTGTGTATTTCATGGCCCTGTGCCTCCCTATACCCTCAGTGATTCAGAGGTTTCTGTGGTCCGTACCAGTATGGCTATATTGGTAATTAAAACATTGGCGTATTTCTGTATTGAAAATGATGGCCGCCCTGAGCCTTCCTGGTACCCTCCCACTGACCTGGCTGTCTAAGCCCATCTCTCTTCTCAACTTTCCATACTCCAGCAATTAAAGAATTAACCCTTGTGAGACTAAGGGATTTAGAGGACCCTGCTCCAGGCCTCAGGCAGCCTTGATTCTGATTTTTCTGTGTAAGTGCAGAGCTAATTGCTAACTATAATAATTTGAATGCCACCTTATGTGGGCATTCACTACTTCAGTACACTGGGATAAGCTGAGCCAATCATATTCTTTCTTAAGAATTTGTATCTGAAAGAAAGACCTGGGGTCCTTCAACAGTGGGCACTGGAATTTAAGAGGAGTCTAGGCTGGGTGCCGTGGCTCAAGCCTGTAATCCCAGCACTTTGGGAGGCCGAGGTGGGCGGATCATGAGGTCAGGAGATCGAGACCATCCTGGCTAACACGGTGAAACCCCGTCTCTACTAAAAATACAAAAAATTAGCTGGGCGTGGTGGCGGGTGCCTGTAGTTCCAGCTACTTGGGAGGCTGAGGCAGGAGAATGGCGTGAACCCTGGAGGCAGAGCTTGCAGTGAGCCGAGATCTCACCACTGCACTCCAGCCTGGGCAACAGAGCAAGATTCTGTCTCAAAAAAAAAAAAAAAAAGGATTCTAAAGAGGGTTGTGGCTAGGATGGGCTCTGAGCAAGACTGAGACGCAAGAAGCTTTAGTGAGCAGTGAAGGCTGGAGGGGAGAGAGTGAAAGGAGAGCACATCTATAGGCTTTTAGGCAATGACACTGATTATAGAAACATAGATTAATCCCTGTCTCAAATCCAAGGCAAAACTGTAAAGTCAGTGTTGAAACTCAGGTTCTATGTCTTGATGCCTCTTATTTTGTTTTCCTATCTTCAGTGAAACCAGATTGGATAATTAAATTTTTTCACACTTATTGGAATATATTTGTATCCATGTTTCTCAAGGAGTGGTCTGGGGACTCCCTGGGTCAGAATCACCTGGGCAGCTTGTAAAAAATACACATTACTTGACACTGTTCCAGGCCATCTGAACCTGGGCTCACGGAAGTAGGGACCTCCAGATCTGCATTTTTCTTCTTTTTTTGAGTCAGGGTCTCGCTCTGTCACCCAGGCTGAAGTGCAGTGGCATGATCACGGCTCATTACAGCCTCAGCTTCTCAGGCTCAATTGATCCTCCTGTCTCAACCTCCTGAGAGAACATGTGGCCTTGGAGAGGACCAGAGTGGGAACTGGTCCTAAGATCCACCTCAGTCACTGGTTAATTTTAAGTTTCTTTAGACTATATCTTCTTCCACTTGTGCTATGACATAGTACCACAAACTGGGTAATTTATAATGACTGAAAGTTTACTTCTCAGAGTTCTGGAGGGTGAGAAGTTCAAAATTAAGGCAGTGGCATCTGGTGAGGGTCTTTTTGCTGCATCCTCACATGGTAGAAATTAGAAGGGCAAAAAAAAGAAGAACTGCCTCCATCAAGCCCTTTTATAAGGCACTAATCCATTCATGAGAGCAGAGCCTTCACCCAAACACCTCCCCAACGGCCCTACCTTCCAACACGGCTGCACTGGAAATTACAGTTCCAATTTGTGTCCTTTATACACATTTTAAAGGACACATTCAGACCACAGCAAATTCCCTGTGGGTACCTAAACCAAATCCCATTTCCTGAATGAAGCTGTCTTTGATATAAAAGAGCCAGAAGAATCAGTATGGCTTCAAGCCAATAGTCATTCATTCCATTTAAATTAAACTACAACAAGAGACGCATTGAAATCATAAAATCTATTGTAAGCGGCACCATGCCATGGATATCTTTGACCACATCTGCATGACCATTCTGGGCACTATGAGATGACAGACCCTCACTGTGGTGAGGGTAGATGAGGTTAGCAGCTGAGGCATAGCAGCCTGAAGAATGCTCTCCTCTCTCATTATTGGCCTTCATTCAGGGCTGCTGCCCATCAGCATGAATTATCACTTTTAATAACCAAATGGACATTGAAATGGTAATGAGAATATTATGGTTTTCCAAATGAAAAGCCTCAATCTAATATATTTTCCTTTCAGAACACTAATTTGAAAATAAAATCATAGTTAATTTAAGCCGAGTTAAATACAAAGAATAATGGAAAATAACCAGTAAAAGCTTTATACTACTGCTTTCATTTGAGTGCTCGGAGACTTACATAGCCTATCTGTAATTCCTTATTTCCTGGGAAACTTAGGATGGTTGGAGAGAGGTGTGTCATAGCTGAATATTTTCAAATGATTATAAAATGGAATTATTAAGGACTGAAAGGATGAGAAGATTTTAAGTAGGAATATTGATAATAGGTGAAACTATTCCAAGGGTTAGACCAGAAATGGAATTTCAAAACGATGCAGTGCTCAGGAGAAGAAAAAATACTCAGGAAAGAAAAAAAAAAATCCTAAGCCTGTCACTCAAGTCTCTCTGGGATCTGCCCCCGTAGGTCACCATTCTCTCTGCCGTCTTCCCTGCACTGCCCTGTACTGCTGCCAGCTCACAGACAGTCCTGCTATTCCCTTGTCATCTCTGCCTATTCTCGGCCTTCTACTCGGAAAGCCTACATCTCTGAGGACAGAAATTCTCTGAGTCCTTCCACACTCCCACCCCCACGTTTTCCCAATCACAATTCTGACTCTAAATTTTTATTGCATTTTGCTTTTTTTCCTACCGCATGGCACTTAAAATATATGAACCTGTTTCCTAGTGTTTGGAGTACATGTTCTACTCCTGCTATTGGACTCTAAGCTCCCCAGAGCCTGCTCACACTTTTCCCCATATCCTTGAAATATACATTTACCTTCTTCCCTTACCCTCACCATACCTAATTAACTCTTACTCATCTTTACATCAGCATTCAAAAGGGGAAAAGGGGCTTTTCCTGAGAAGTCTTATGGATTCCTCAGTCTTAGTTAGGTGCTCACATAGCTACTTATTCTCTTTTTGTTACAGCACCATATATTTATATAATTATTTTATAAAGGTCTACCTCCCGCTCTAGACCAGCTGGGCAATGTGAAGTGTACAGACTCCCAAGCCCTGGAGATTCAACTCTGTGGGTCTGAGATATGGCCTGGGGGACTGGGAGTTTCTAGATGTAGCAAGGACCCAGGCAATTCTCATCATCAAGAACACTTGGGAGACATTGTCCCAGCTCCCCAGAGATTCAGATGTCACTGGTCTGGGGCAGAGACTTGGCAGAGTGTTGGAAGAGACAGTATTTTCCAATCTAGTTTCTGGTGTTGTTTCATGTGTTTTGTAGAAAACTTCGTCCTTTTAAAAATAGTATGTTACATTTTTGATCAAGACCGATGAGGATATTTAACTTCTGGATGAGGAGAGTTCATAGCAACAATCTATTCTCATTGAGGGCCTTAGTCACACCTATTTTAACCCATATGCCCTTCATATTTCTGTAAATAATACTGGTTGACATCCTCTTCACTGATAGTCTATTATGGCTGAGGTTCTCCACCCCCACGCCCCATATTGTGGACTCAAGAAGCCTTAAGGTAACAAATAAAGACAGCATCTTTAGTCAAAAGGATTTTTGGGGAGTTCGTTGGCTATAGAGTGTTTCCCAAGAGGTGGACACAAAACCATAGGCTGGGCTAAATCTGATGCAGAGAATGAGAGAGAGAGCCTTTTAGAGTGATGTTACAAGTTTATTTAATTACTTTCTAAGTCTTCCCCATAATTTCCATCCCCCTCTTAACACACTCAGGTAAGTGAATACATTTGGATAACCAAAGAAGGAGATGGAGAAGCCCCTGAGTTGAGCTTGCAGCCTTCAATATTTGTCTTAGTAACCCCTGATCCCATCTTCTCTTTTAGAGCACTTGCCTTTCTCTGCTCTTCAGTATCTGCTCATAAACGCTGAACCCAGAGATGAGTTTCAAAGCTTTGAGAAGCCAAATTACTGTCTCTCTCTCTCTCTATATATCTGTGTGTGTGTGCGTGCGCGTGTGTGTAATTTCCACTTAAGTAAGATTATGGAGAGTTTTCTCAGAAGTTGCTTTTTTTTTTTTCAGAAAAAAATTTCAGATTATATTTACCTAAAGATTATTAACTTTACCTGCATACCCATAAACAGGATAATTAGAAATTTATGTATACAATGAACTTGTAGGACATTTACCTGAAAGTAAATAGTCCCTCATGAACCACTACTATCTTCACTATCTTCTGTATCAAAATTTATTACCGATAAAGAAATCAATACATTTGTTTCTTCGAGCATCTTTAAAACTCAACAGCTTTGTCTAGCTGATGTTGTTTTTCTTTCGTCAGAAACTAGCTCTCACCTCTGCAGGGACATTGAAGTACTATTAGATTTTATTCCACTTGGGGTCAGTATTGTGCTCCTGATTGCTACTGGCTTCTTGTTTTTGTAACTTACAAATATTAATTTGGGAATCTCAGTGGAAATATCCGTCTAGTGAAAACATGGGAAGATGCAAAGGTGATCCAGCTCTGACTGCTGTCACTCCCACCCCTCTCTTGATGGCTAGCTACATTCACTTTGTAGCAAACTAGGGGGCCAATTCATTATCATTTCCTTGTCTCCGTGTCTTCTTTTAATGCCTTCTGAATGTTCTCATCCTCTTAAATGCTGTTGAGATATGACTTGCCGTGACAGCTTAGCATCTACACAGTTCTGACAAAGTCTTAGCCAAAAGGGGGCCTGAAAGCAATATTTTAGCTCCAGCTGTTTCTCCTTATTGCTATTAGCAAAAAATTAGTGTTTTTCTTTAAAGGAGAAAGGTTACAATTAATTACTGGAGAAAGAAAAAAAAAAAAAAAAACACACACACACACACAAACAGTGGTCTCATTCTTGGCTGCACACTGAAATTATCTAGGGAGAATAAGTAAAATACTGATGCTCTGGCCATAACCTAGACCTGAGATGGGAATTTCCGAGAAGAAGCGGGTGAGGGGTGGGGTGGTCTCAGGTATAAGCATTTTTAAAAGTTCCCTACAAGTGTGGTTAGGTTGAGAACCACTGACCTAACAAAATTTGGAGGCCTGAAGCTGACTATAAACACAGAAGAATTCCAGAGCTAAGGTAGGCCAAAAAAACCCAGAAAGGATTATATTTTCTTTTGCTGATTATTAGTGTGACTTTGGAGAAGTCATGTCACTAACTTGGGTTCTTCTGTAAATGGCATAAGGGCCAAAGAAAATGGAATGTGACAATCATTTGAAAACAGATTCTTATTATTATGGTCATTTTATAACCATATTATTCAGTTTGTTGTATTTATGGGGCTTAACCAGTGTCCTCTTCCCTTTGTCTGTGTTTGACTTCTTCATTGTTTCCTGGGCTTCATGCTGATGTAATGGAAACAGAATTTCCTAGATGGGTGGTGGGCAGAAATTTACATTTTAGCAGGCAAACTGCAGGATTTCCAGTTCTAGACAAATGAACTTAATGCATTTCTCCCTAGCCTTCCTATAAAGTGCAGCTAAAAACCCAGACATTATATATAAAATAAACATAAAAAGTTTCTGAAAGGTGGAGAGAAGAAGGTAGATTGGTTAGGGATTAACCCCTAACTATAGCTAAACACCCAAACATCATGTAAGCAATATTCTTTTTAACATTTTTGACAATAAATAATCTATTCCAACAAAATACCAGGGAAGAATCCATGTCATACCTTTACTTTGTAGAAAAGGCTGAGAAGCATAGGTTGAACACCTAGACTTCCATCTTCACCCGGAGGTAATGAGGTGCTCTTTTCCGTCCATGCTGAGGTGGTCTCCAGGAAGTCGAGCAGGGAGCCTGGATTTCCACCTCCGCCCTGTGGTGATGAGCTGCCCTTCCCTGAATGCCTTCCCTCAGTTCTGTGGAGACTACCCAGGGAGCATGAACTTCTACCCTCATCTGCTGATAATGAATAGCTCCCCGCTCCCTGCCATGGTGGTACCAATGGAGGCTGCTGGGGAATCTGGACTTCCACTTCCTTCCAGTGATAAAGAGTTAGTGCCCAGCTTCCACCACCAGTCCAGTTTCAGCATAGGCCAGCTAAAACAAAAGATTTACATAAGATCTAGAGACTCATAATGTAACATCCCAAATGTTCACAATAGGATAAAAAACCACTCATCATACCAAGAGCCAGGAAACTCTCAACTGGAATGAGAGAAGGAAATCAACCGATGCCACTACTGAGACAACACAGATGTTGGAATAATCTGATAAGTATTTTAAAGAAGATGTCTTAAAAATGTTTTAATGAACATTTGTAAACATCTCTGAAACAAATGGAAACAAACTGTTCAGGCGATGTTTGTGCCCATCAAGGAACATGTGAAGATCACCATTTCGGGAAGTTTAGGTATTTTTTTTTAAGAGAGGAGGCAGCTGGTCAACTAGGTTTTAGTGTTTTAAACCCTAATCATTTCTATGAGGGCCTAAGTTGACTGAGTGTTAAATACCTCCTGAATCCTTTCAACTTATTTCTTGGCAGTCTTACATTAAAATGGAATGAATAGGGACACATTCAACCTCATTGGACATTATGGCTAAAGATTTAAGGAACTGAGAAGTGACATCACTTTGTATATAGAATCCAATTATAGCTGTCTCTGACCAGCTCATGTCTTACTTAAGCTACAACTCTTAATAGGAACCACGACTTCCCTCCTCTTCCTTACCGACTGCAGCTCCCATACCCCCTCTACCATCTGCTTACTACTCCACCCAGAGTCAGTTTAGGGGAGTTTTATGGATGATTCAGTGACAGCCATTTTTATGGCACTTGGAGGAAAATGGGGGAAGGATGAAGGGGAGACTCGGTGCCCCTATTTCTCCTTTTCCTGCCACCACTTTTCCTGGAAACTCAACACAACACCCTTTAGAAGCTTTCTCAGCCTCACTTCTGTCAAAATCCAACACTCACCCCCACCCCAGATCTCACCTAGTTACTTCTTTCATAGGCTTCAAATTCCTACAATAAGGCACCCAAGAATGCTTGATGCTAAGTTTTCTTTTTAAAATAAAGTAATATTGATATGGACAGAAGACAGGGAAATACCAGGTAGAAGAGGGCGTTTCTCTGATAAAGGCCCTACCCTCAAGCCTGGATATCCCAGCCCTAAATGAGGACAGGCATTCCTGTTTTTGTGCCCAAAAGTTGCCTTTTGGCCACCACTCACCTATCCTGTACCCATATAAGCCCCAAACCCCAGGTTCCAGAAGCAGATGAGGATATGAGGAGATGAGATAACCAGCAGACAAATGGCAGAATGGCATGGCAGAGAAAGAGAGAAGAGATGGAGGGTCTGAATGCTGAGAGGAGTTTGGCTGGAGGCGGTCAGAGAGGTGTTCGGCTGCTAAGATGGCCCAACTCCAGGGGGAGATCATCTTCCAACTCCATCCCCCTTCCAGCTCCCTATCCATCCTGCTGAGAGCCATCTCCACCACTCAATAAAACTCCACATTCATCCTTCAAGTCCATGTGTGACCTGATTCTTTTGGGACCCTGGACAAGAGCTTGGGTTACAGAAAGCTCTCACACTTGGCCCTCCGCCCTTGTAAAAAGGCAGAGGGTCCACTGAACTGGTTAACACTTAAGCCATCTGTGGACAGCAAGGGTAAAAGTGCACACTGTAACATGCATCCACTTGGGTGTTGGGAGTCACAGACACCCACCAGTAGACACTGCCATGGGGCTGGAGACTGAAAGCACTTGCCCCAGTTCCTGCACCTGCTCCATAAGGGGTTTGAGCCTGCCGTGGCCTAACAGAGAGCCACACCCCCCATTGCATGTCCTGCAAAGGGGCCAGGGAGTTCTCCCGTTTCAATATTATTAACCCATTTAAGCATAAGTCCTATTAATAGAACACAACTGTTATCTGGCCTCCTTACTTTTTAGGACACTTAGGAAAAGTGAATTAGTTCGACTTAGTTTCCCACCATTGACAGCATTAAAATTGAGGTTCAGAAAAACCTGAAAAGGCTCTGTGCTTGGGAACAAAGTGAAAATTCTATCATAATGTTGCATAATCTGCCCCTTTCCAACTAGGGCCAACCAAAGTCAATGTTCTGTTGTCTTCTCAGAAATCCATAGTACCTGAGAATGAAAAGATTTCTTCCTGCCTAACCTGACATTTAAGTGAAGAGAGGGGAGTCACCAAGAGACATGGATATTTGCTGATGTACCCAGGCTAGGCTGCTACCTAGATACCTCATATTCTCAGCCTTCTAAATTTCCTGCCTGATCAGATTCACAGGACCTTTTGGAGGTGAGGGGGATGCATTTCTTCATACCATATGTTCAGTATCAGGCTGTAAATTTTGCTCAAAAAAAAGCAAAATTGTTCTTAGTCTTGTCAAGCCCCAGGATGATTCTTAAGATTGTTCTATTGTCCAAAATTCTCTGGACAACCAGTTGTTCTTTAAAGGATTAATCGATCTCTCAGAGCAGAAGTTGGGGATCTGGTCAGTGCCACATTAGACAATATTCCTGTACCAGACTCTACTTGGTAAGTGCAGCTAGTTGATTGTTGACCTTGTTTATTCATATAGATATCATTTTTGGTAAAAGCCTGCTTTGTCTGCTAACAGGCATATGTAAGGTTTAGGACAGAAAAAAGCAGAAAGCAATGGAATTGAGGCTTTTTGGTTTGTTTTCTCCAAGGTTTCTACTTACTTCCATAGGGATGAGTGACTATGCTGAATCTTCTCCTTTCCTAACAGTGGACTCCAAGTCTTTTGACCCACTGGTGGTAGTAATTATGGATTCCTAAATCAATGCTTCTCTGACGTCATCAGGAGAATCTTCAAAAATTAAAGAAACTGGAGCAGTTTTGTGGTGAGATTTTAAAATAGCAGCTGCAGCTTCAAAGATGGGGTAGCAATCAATTAGGGAATGTAATGATCCAGGACTTAACAGGAAATGCAGTAACCACTGAGAGAAGTGAGGATGTGTTCTCACTTAGCTAATGTTATCACACAGATGATGAGGGCATGGATGATCAGCCATGTGAATAAAGCATACATTTTATGCAGTGGTAGATTGTTTAAGGAAAGAAAAATTTAGGGCCTCTGTAGTAGATGGTTTTGAGGTACATTTTAGGGAAGTGACTAGAGATGCAGAGTGACATGTCATTTTATTTTATAGGATGCAACAAGAATCCCTAGAAAGTGTGGCTGAAATCTCCAGAGTCCCCACATCTTCCACTCCACCCCATTGACCAGTGAGAAAGCAGCATCAGTCATAGTCATCTAATCCCCTTCACCTGTTCACCTGTCCATCCACTCCCCCCCCCCCCCCCTCCCGCCTCAGGAAGTTGTTTTAGGCCTCCTGTGATGAGAGCAATCAGCAAGTGGATTAGGGATTGTCTGCTGAGTGATTTTCCAGGGGAGTATTCTCCAGAGGTTGAGTTGTCTGCCTTGCCAAAAATAAAAAACTAGTGTGCTCAGATTGGGTTTCTTGGTTGATAATGAAAAAATATGTGAAAGCTATAGACCTGCAGTGCATGGCTATAGAGACACAAGAAGTAAGATCTGGAAGGCTAAAGGAAACCTGAGTCAGATTGTTCATCCCTCTGTTCTCCATCAGTACCAGGTGTTTCATGTGTGTATAAATAAATTGCTCTCATGAGCACCCATTCCACCATTCAAAGTCATCACTTTCATGCAACTTTTTTCTTTACATTTCACCTTCGTGAAGATTGGTTTCTTGACCTTTGAGGGGATAGAGACCAAGTAATCATTCCCCTCTGACTAAATAATTCTTCATACAAAACATTCTTAGCAAAATAGTGCCAAGATTCTGCTTCTCCCATCTAAGTAATCCCCTTCACACTTCTTTGTTTTTATTTTAATTGTATCCATTGCTGTTATTTGATTTCTCTTAAGATTAAGAAATAAGACTGAACATAGAAATGGAATAAGATGAGAAATATATGAAAAGGAAAAATAACCTTGTGGTTTTTACCTCCTGTATCTCTAGTTATGAGCAACATGTTGACTCAATTTTTAGTAGTACTATATGGAATTCAACTAATTTCTAAACATAATCATTCTGAGTTAGTGGTATATTCTGAACTGACCTTTTAAAAAAGTTTTACTGTAGTATAATTTATATACAAAGAGGTGTCCGTATTTAAAGTGTAAGTGTTAACAAATATTTGCACCTGATAAACTATTACATACTCAAAATAATAAACATAAACATTATCTCCAAGTGTTTCCTTTCGCCCCTTTGTAATTTCTCTCCCACTTCTTTTGATCCCTCTTCCACACTGACCTGCTTTCTGTCACTAAAGATTAGTATATCTCTCAGTTTATTTAGGTTGCTTTCATTTTGGCAATAATTTTTAAGTTTTCAGGATAAGATCTTGCACATTCTTTGTCTGATTTATCCCTAAGGATTACATTTTCTGATGCTATTGTAAATGATAATTTTTAAATTTCAATTTTAGATTGTGAGCATATACAGTTGATACTTGTACATTGACCTCGTAGCCTTCAAACTTGTTAAATTTACTTACTAGTCCTAGCAAGGATTTTGCAGAGTGCACCAGATTTTTTCTACATAGAAAATGATATATTAGTGATTAAAGAGAATTTCATCTTTTCATTTTCAATGTTAATGCCTTATATTGCCTTTTCTTGCCTTATTGTACTGGCTGGAATCTCTAACACAGTACTGAACAGAAGCAGTGAGAGTGGACATTCTTGTCTTCTCTTAAATTTTAGAGGGAAAACATCTGGTCTTTCACCATTAAGTATGATATTAGCTGTCGGTTTTTCATAAATGTTCTTTACCAGGTTGAGGCTTGCTTGCTCTCTTCCTTCCTTCCTTCCTTCCTTCCTTCCTTCCTTCCTTCCTTCCTTCCTTCCTTCTTCTTTTTTATCTTTCTTTTTTCTTTTTTGGTTTTTGATAAGAACATTCAATACAAGATTTACATCTTAGCTATTTTAAGGACACAAGACCACACTGTGAACTATAGGCACTATACCATATAGTAGGTCTCCATAACTTATTTATCTTGCATAGATGAAATTTTGTACCCTTTAACCATCACCTCCTCATTTTCTCCTCCTCACGATCTTTGTCAACTGCCATTCTACCTTCTGCTTTCATGAGTTTTGACTATTTTAGATTCCACATATAAGTGAGATCATACAGTATTTGTCTTTCTGTGTCTGACTTACTTCACTTAGCGTAATGTCTCCCAGGTTCATACATGTTGTTGCAAATGGCGGGATTGAGGATATTCCTTTTTATTTCCAGTTTGCTAAAGAATGAAGAATGGATGTTGGATTTTGTTAAATGCTTTTGTGCTGCTATTGAAGAGCTCATATGGTTTTTCATTTTTCAGACTTATATGATGATTTGCACTGAGTAATTTCCATGCTAACTACACTAAAATATGATCTGTTGATATTTTGTTAAGAATTTTTGCAATCTATGTTCATGAGAGATTCTGGGTTGTACTTGTCTTTCTTGTAATGTCTTTGTCTGGTTTGGTATTAAAATAATGGTATCCTTATGGAATGAATTGAGACATGTTCCCTCCTCTGCAATTTTCTGGAAGAGTTTGTGTAAAATTAGTATTATCTCTCCCTTAAATGTTTGATGGAATTTACCAGTGTTGCCGTCTGGGCCTATAGTTTTCTTAATTAACTGTTTTTTTTTTAACTGCAAATTCAATTTCCTTAATGGTTATAGAGCAATTCACTAATCTAATTCTTGGGTCACCTTTGGTAATTTTTCTTTCAAACAGCCTATAGGTTTCATTTATGTTGTCGAATTTAATAGCGTAAAACTATTTATAATATTCCTTTATTATTTTCTTAATATCTGTAGAGTCTGAAGTGATGTCACCTCTCCCGTTTCTGTTGCAATTTGTCTTTTCTTTTTTTTTTCCCCGATCACTTTGACTAGACATTTAACAGTTTTATTGATCCCAGAGAACGAGTTTTTAATTTCATTCTTTCTCTATTGTGATTGTTTACTATTTTGTTGATTTCTGTTCTGATCTGCTATTTTCTTTCTTCTGTTTAATTTGTTTTATTCATTCTTAGTAGTTTTTTAAGATGAAAGCTGAATCATTGACCGGAGACTTTTTTCCTTTTATAATATTGGCCTTTAGGCCAGGCGCAGTGGCTCAAGCCTGTAATCCTAGCACTTTGGGAGGCCGAGACGGGTGGATCATGAGGTCAGGAGATCGAGACCATCCTGGCTAACCCGGTGAAACCCCGTCTCTACTAAAAAATACAAAAAACTAGCCGGGCGAGGTGGCGGGCGAGGCTGAGGCAGGAGAATGGTGTGAACCCGGGAGGCAGAGCTTGCAGTGAGCTGAGATCCGGCCACTGCACTATAGCCTGGGGGACAGAGCGAGACTCCGTCTCAAAAAAAAAAAAAAAAAAAAAATAATAATAATAATAAAAATATTGGCCTTTAATCTATAAATATTGAATCTGTTGTATTTCCACTTCCATTCTGTTCAAAATACTTCATAATTTTTTCATTAGTTTTCCTTTGGCCTATAAGTTAGTTAGAAGTGTGGTTGTTATTGTCTAAAGTGTTCTGGTTTTTAAGTAGTTTGACTATAATGTGCCTTGGTATAATTTCCTCCAGGTTTCTTTTGCTTGTGCTTCAATCAGCTTCTTCAATCTGTGGGTTTGGAGTTTTCAACCAAATTTGGAAGAAATTCCAGTTCATTATTTCAAATATATCTAGGTTTTTGTTTCCTCTCCTTCTTTGAGGACTCCAATTAGATGTGTATTAGGTAGCTTTTAGCTTTTCCATAGCTCATTAATCCTCTGTTCATTTTTTTCCCAGTATTTGTGTGAATGTGTGTTTGTGTTTCATTTTCAGTAGGTTATATTGCTACATCTTTCAGTTTTTTTCCTGCAATATTTAGTTTGTCCTTAAACATCCAGTGTATTTATCTCAGACATCATAGTTTTCATCTCTACATATTTGATTTGGACCTTTCGTTATATCTTCTATATCTCTATTTCAGTTTTTCAGTCTTTTCTTTAGCTTCTTGAATATATGGAATAGAGTTCTAATAGCAGTTTTAATGTCCCTGTCTGTTATTTCTATCATTTGTGTCATTTCTGGGTGACTTTCGATTAATTTTTTCCTCATTTTGGGTCATATTTTTCTTCTTCTTTGCATGCATGGTAATTTCTTATTGGCTGCAGACTTTGTGAATTTATACGTTCTAGAATGTTGTTAAGTTGGATGAAAATAGTTTGATCTGTTCAGGTATTGCTTTTTAAGACTTTTAGGTAGAACCAGACCAGCATTTATTTTAGAGCTTATAACTGAGGAAGCATACATTTGAGCACAATGCCCAATCCTCCATGGACTATGAGATTTTCTACCCTGGATATTAGGAATAGCCACCATTCCCAGCCTTGTGTAAGTACCAGTGATTATTTCCTCTAGTTCTGTTGGGTGGTTCTTTCTCTGGTCCCACATGTATGTGCTGATCAGTACTCGGCTGAATACTTGAAAGAAATCTCTTCAAATATTCAGAGTTCTTTGTGTCTGTCTCTTTTGTATTGCTTATTGCTTAAGGCTTGCAAACTTTAGCTGCCTTTGTCTTCTCAGACCCAGTTCATTCTTCCCAGATATTGTCTGGCTCTGCCTGAGTCTCCCTTGCTGCTCAATGGTCTGAAAACTTTTCCCAGGCAGTAAGCTGGGGGAATCTTAAGCTCATCTCATTTGTTTACCACCTCTCAGGGATCACTATCTTTTGTTGCCTGATACTGAATGTCATAAGAACCACTGTTTCTTATTTTTTGTCTAGTTTCTTAGTTGTTTCATATGAGAAAGTACATTTTATCCCTGTTACACCGTAAGTCCACAAAATGCTGATCCCTTTCAAAAGTTCCAAGCATATAAAATTAAAGTGAATTTTTCATATACTTCAAAACTCTGTCTTTATTAAAGGTGATGTATGTTTTTTTTTTTTTTTTTTTTTTTGAGACAGGATCTCACTCTGTCGCTCAGTCTGGAGTGCAATGGTGTGACTGGCTCACTGCAACCTCTGCCTCCTGGGTTCAAGCAATTCTCATGTCTCAGCTTCCCAAGTAGCTGGGACTATAGGCATGTGCCAACACACCTGGCTAATTTTTGTATTTTTAGTAGAGATGGGGTTTTGCCATGTTTCCGAGGCTGGTCTCAAATTCCTGGCCTCAAGTGATCCACCTGCCTCGGCCTCCCAAAGTCCTGGGATTACAGGTGTTAGTCACCTCATCTGGCCTGATTGAATATGTAAATTGTTCAAAATAGGGAGTAGAAGTCCCTCTATCATGACTTAAAACAAAGCAAAGCAAAGCAAAGCAAACCAAAGGAGTCACAGTATCATGCTGCACAACAAGATCCACATTCTTCAGGTGTGAGTCTTAGTTCCAGGACCCTCAGATAAGCTGGGATGGGATCACCTACTCATCTGGAGAGTTTGCTGATTTGAGACAGTCTAAATACATACTACTGACCTTAAGATAGGTGGGAAGTTGAGAAATGATAGAGGAGTTCCTCTTTAATAAAGCATTTCCTAGTGTATGTTCCATAAAACCCCAGTGTTTCACAAGATGTCAATAACTATTTATGAAAAATCCCAACCACAAAATGCCATTTCAAGGTCAAATGAAATTTATGAATAATATTTTGCTTGTTAGGGATTCACAATGCACTTGAACTCTCAAAATTCTCTCAAAATTAACTTTGATTATTCCAGATATACAAAGACTTTTAGATAATTTCTCCTTTTTCTCTGAAAGATTTATGTATATGTTTTTATTTGTAAACAACATACCTGACTACTGTAATCAGAACCAAATCCACATATGTAGTAAAGTCATGAAAATAAAATTTACTTATATCCACAAAGTCATTGAACTGATATTGCTTTCAGTTCAAGTACTCAATGAGAAAATTGTAACCTGAAACAAGAAGAAAATCTTGCTTACAATCTGACTGAAATATCAAAAAGTATTATATGTAGAAAATGCAAGATTTAAACATGTTCAGGGATCATGAATACATTACCTGTTATTATGTCTAGTGCATCCTGAGTACATAGGCATTCAATAAATTCATTCTATCAATAAATATTCATGAACACTTATTATGTGTCACAGCATGTACTAAACACTGGATGCATGAAATTAAATAAAACATAGTCTCTGAATTGCAAGCAGCCTGACATTCATTGCGAATGGCAAGTAAATAAATTATTATTGTTCATTAATCCAGAAGGACCTTTTCATTCTCTCATGCACAGATGTTATTTGAGGACCTAACCATGTGCCAAGCACTGCTCTAGGATCTGAGAATATGGAAGATACAAAAGATATGGAGTCTCTCTTCTTTTTGATTTTCTTTTAAAAACATAATTTATTTATTTTTTAAGAGACAGGGTCTTGCTTTATTATCCAGGGTGGGGTGCAGTGACACAATGACAGCTCACTGCAGCCTTGACAACCTGGGGTCAAGTGATCCTCCTGCCTCAGCCTTCCTGGTAGCTGGGACTCACAGGCATGCACCACCACATCCAGCTAAGAGTCTCTGTTCTAAGAGCTCATGATTTGATGGTGAAGGAAATTTAGAAAGTTATTGCATACTTTAATAAGCAGAACAATAAGCGGAGGTTAGTCAAGTGGAAGAAGACAGGTACTGAAGATGAATATGTACCTCCGCAAAGAGACTTGGCACAGATCGGTCCAGAAGGTGAGAAGGAACATGGTTGTTCACCTATCAAAGGACTGTCAGTCTGGCTGGAACAAAAAGCAGAGGCAAGTGGACAAAGTTGGAGGAAGAGTGCTAAAAATTGAATATTGTTCTGTTAGAAAATAACTTAGACCTTTTCTTCACACCATACTAAAATGTATTCAAAGTAGCTCATAGGTGAAAATGTAAAACATAAAACCATAAAACATATGTAGAAAAACTATAGAAGAAAATCTTTGTGATCTTGGTTTAAGTAAAGATGTCTTAAAACACCAAAAGCACAACCCTTATAAGAAAAAAATAATAAATCGACTTTATCAAAATTAAACTTTTATTATTTAAAAAAATCATTACGAAAATGAAGAGACAAACCACAAACCAGGCAAAAATATTTGCAAATTGTATATCCAATAAAGGGCTTGAGTTTAGGATATATAAAGAACCTTTGCAACTCAGTAATGATAAGCCTGAAAACCCAAATGAAAAATAGACAAATGCTAGGCATGGTGGCTCCCACTTGTAATCCCAGAGGGAGGATTGCTTGAAGCCAGGAATTCAAGACCAGCCTTGGCAATGTAGCTCGACACCATCTCTACAAAATGAAAATAAAATAAAAAAACTAGCCAGGGATGATGGTGTGCACCTGTAGTACTCGCGACTTGGGAGGCTGAGGTGGGAAGGTTGTTTAAGTTCGAGGAGTTGCAGGAGTTCAAGGACAAGGTGAGCTGCGCTCTCTGCGTTACAGCCTGGGCAGCAGAACAAGACTTTCTAAAAAAAAAAAAAAAAGAAAGATTTGAACAGAAATTGCAACAAAAAAAAAAAAAAAAAGGGAAAAAGGAATAGTAAGTTAGCACATGTAAGCACATGGAAAGATCCTCATTATCATTAGTGATTACAGAAATATAGATTAAACCCACAATGAGATCCACTTCATGCCTTCTAAAATGATTACAATAAAAAAGACAATACCAAGTAGTAGTGAGGAAGATATCAGCAGCCTCACATATTGCCTAGAGAATTGTAAAATGGTACACCTTGTACTTTCTTAAAATGTTAAACATACAAGCACCATGTACCTCAGTAATCACACTTCCCCAGATAGCTACTCAAGAGAAATAAAAATACATGCTTATATATGCTTATATGAAGACTCATGGTAGGACTATTTATAATAGCTCCAAGCTGAAACAAACTTAACAAATATCCATTAACTAATGAAATAAATATATGCAGTTATGTCCATACAATGGAATATTATTCATCAATGAAAATAAATACAGGCGACAGCATGGATGAACCTCAAAAACATTATACTAACTGAAGAATAGCCAAGTACCAAAGGATACATATTGTATGATTCCATTTATATGACATTTCTAGGGAAGGCAAAACTGTAGAGGCATAAAGATTAGTAGTTGTCAAGGGCTGGGAGAGGGAGCAGAGACTAGTTGTGGTGATGGTTGCATAGTTTTGTAAAACTAATCAGGTACACTTAGGATGGGTAAATTTTATGATATATAAATTATGCCTTCAAAAAGTGGGTAAACATAAAACAAATTAGTAGATACATATGTGAATGAAACAAACATAGCCAAAGATTGGCAATTGTAGCCAAAGACTGGCAATCTAAGTGTTACGTGTATTGATGTCCGCCATACAAATTTTTTGTTTGTTTGTTTGTTTTGTTTTTTGAGATGGAGTCTTGCTCTGTCGCCCAGGCTGGAGTGCAGTGGCGCAATCTCGGCTCACTGCAAGCTCCACCTCCCAGGTTCATGCCATTCTCCTGCCTCAGGCTCCCGAGTAGCTGGGACTACAGGTGCCTGCCACCAAACCCGGATAATTTTTGTATTTTTAGTAGAGATGGGGTTTCACCATGTTAGCCAGGATGGTCGTGATCTCCTGACCTCGTGATTCACCCGCCTCAGCCTCCTAAAGTGCTGGGATTACAGGTGTGAGCCACCGTGCCCAGAAAACAAATATTAAAACTTTTCTGTCTGTTAAAGGCCTTTGACAAAAATTGAACAGCCCTTCATGCTGAAAACTCTCAATAAACTAGGTATTGATGGGATGTATCTCAAAATAATAAGAATTATTTATGACAAACCCACAGGCAATATCATACTGAATGGGCAAAAACCGGGAGCATTCCCTTTGAAAACTGGCAAAAGACAGGGATGCCCTCTCTCACCACTCCTGCTCAACATAGTGTTGGAAGTTCTGGCCAGGGCAATCAGTCAATACAAAGAAATAAAGGGTATTCAATTAGGAAAAGAGGAAGTCAAATTGTCCCTGTCTATAGATGACGTGATTGCATAGTTAGAAAACCCCAACATCTCAGCCCGAAATCTCCTTAAGCTGATAAACAACTTCAGCAAAGTCTCAGGATACAAAATCGATGTGCAAAAATCACAAGCATTCCTATACACCAAGAATAGACAAAAAGAGAGCCAAATCATGAGTGAACTCCCATTCACAATTGCTTCAAAGAGAATAAAATACCTAGGAATCCAACTTACAAGGGATGTGAAGGACCTCTTCAAGGAGAACTACAAACCACTGTTCAACGAAATAAAAGAGGACACAAACAAATGGAAGAACATTCCATGCTCATGGATAGGAAGAATCAATATTGTGAAAATGGCCATACTGCCCAAGGTAATTTATAGATTTAATGTCATCCCCATCAAGCTATCAATGACTTTCTTCACAGAAGTGGAAAAAACTACTTTAAAGTTCATACAGAACCAAAAAAGGGCCCCCATTGCCAAGACAATCCTAAGCAAAAAGAACAAAGCTGGAGACATCATGCTACCTTGACTTCAAGGTATACTACAAGGCTACAGTAACCAAAACAGCATGGTACTGGTACCAAAACAGAGATACAGACCAATGGAACAGAACAGAGCCCTCAGAAATAACACCACACATCTAAACCATCTGATCTTTGACAAACCTGACAAAAACAAGCAACGGGGAAAGGATTTCCTATTTAATAAATGGTGCTGGGAAAATTGGCTAGCCATATGTAGAAGGCTGAAACTGGATCCCTTCGTTACACCTTATACAAAAATTAATTCAAGATGGATTAAAAACTTAAATGTTAGACCTAAAGCCGTAAAAACCCTAGGCAATACCATTCAGGACATAGGCATGGGCAAGGACTTCATGACTAAAACACCAAAAGCAATGACAACAAAAGCCAAAATAGACAAATGGGATCTAGTTAAACCAAAGAGCTTCTGCACAGCAAAAGAAACTACCATCAGAGTGAACAGGCAACCGACAGAACGGGAGAAAATTTTTGCAATCTACCCATCTGACAAAGGGCTAATATCCAGAATCTACAAAGAACTTTAACAAATTTACAAGAAAAAATCAAACAACCCCATCAAAAAGTGGGCAAAGGATATGAATGACATTTCTCAAAAGAAGACATTTATGCAGCCAACAGACACATGAAAAAATGCTCATCACCACTGGCCATCAGAGAAATGCAAATCAAAACTACAATGAGATACCATCTCACACCAGTTAGGATGGCGATCATTAGAAAGTCAGGAAACAACAGGTGCTGGAGAGGATGTGGAGAAATAGGAAGACTTTTACACTGTTGGTGGGACTGTAAACTAGTTCAACCAATGTGGAAGATAGTGTGGTGATTCCTCAAGGATCTAGAACTAGAAATACCATTTGACCCAGCAATCCCATTACTGGGCATATATCCAAAGAATTATAAATCATGCTCCTATAAAGATACATGCACATGTATGTTTATTGCAGCACTGCTCACAATAGCAAAGGCTCGGAACCATCCCAAATGTTCATCAATGATAGACTGGATTAAGAAAATGTGGCACATATACACCATGGAATACTATGCAGCCATAAAAAAGGATGAGTTCGTGTCCTTTGTAGGGACATGGATGAAGCTGTAAACCATCATTCTGAGTAAACTATCACAAGGACCAAAAACCAAACACAGCATGTTCTCACTCATAGGTGGGAATTGAACAATGAGAACACTTGGACACAGGGTGGGGAACATCACACATCAGGGCCTGTCATGGGGTTGTGGGGAGGTGAGAGGGATAGCATTAGTAGAAATACCTAATGTAAATGATGAGTAAATGGGTGCAGCACACCAACATGACACATGTATACATATGTAACAAACCTGCACGTTGTCCCCATGTACTCTAGAACTTAAAGTATAATAAAAAAAGAAATAAATAAATGAAAATTAAATTCCCCCCCAAAAAATAATTTTGATTCAGGTAAACAAAGTCTAGGTCTCAACCCAATTTCAAAGCTGGATGGATTCAAGAGCTCAAATAATAACTGTTAGGGCCCTATTTTGGCCTCCTCTTTATTCCTGGCCCTGCTTTTCTCTTCCTGTCTTCATTCCATATGCAGGCATTCTCTAGTTGGCAAGTAAAACAATCACCAAAAGCTTCAGGTTCACATCTCCCAACTCAGCAACCCCAAAAGAAAACAACAACAACAACAAAACAAAACAAAATTTTTCTGTCTGTTTTACAATTTTTGTAATAAAATACTGGAGGAAAACCTGCCAAATTCAATTCATTGACAACTTGTTACATAAACAACTGTCAGAATATACAAAGGGTGGATTCCCTATTCCATTGCATCAAATGGTTCACTTTGACCTTTCACTTACAAATTACCCAAAATGCAAAATTCTCCTTTAGAGTTTAGCGTAGTCTTGACCAAAGGTTAACTGATTTTTTAATGTGAATTTCAGTAGAAAGTCATCTAGAGTCACCAGGACCCCTGTGGAAAATGATGCTGATGGCCCACACCTGCTTCCTCTTTCCATTCCCTCTGGCTGTGCCTGGACCACCTGGCAGGGCTTTTTTGGTTCGTTAGGTGCTCTGTTCCTGGTTCACCAGCTTCTTAAATGTTGCTGTTGCATAGGGAACAGCTCTCAGGCCTGCCCTCTTCTCCTTCCCTGGACAGTCTCTGAGTAGTCACATTTGTGTCTGAGCCTTTGTCAGTGGAGACGTAAGCCCCGAGACTACAGTTTCCCTCTTATTTTTCTGGAGAGCAGCAAAAGGGAGGACAAGTGGTGAGATGACATCTATAAAGACTGTAGAAAGGAATCTTCCTAGGATTCCTTTTCTCTTTCCCTGTGCCCTCCAACCCCTGCACCATATTGGTGGAAAGGTGCTGGGTCACCTCTGACTGTTTCCCTTTTCCCTGCACACGGCTTCACATGGCCCACAGGTCTCAGTCCAACCTGGCTTTGTTTTGTCACCCCAGGTGGTTTCTAGATCTTTATTTCAGGAAGCCTGTAGTTACATCCATGTCTAAAAGAATGTGCTGCTGTTCAGGAGTGATTCCCAGAAAAGACATTGCCAAAGGTGTTGTCTGAACTTCATAGTCTGTGTTTACCGTAGAAGCTCAAAGGTATCTGCCCAACACAGGCCCTCAAAACATGTTCAGCACTTACCATTTGTGGCTATGTTACTTCTTCAAGGGTTATGGGGAGTCAAGTTCTCCTTGTTTTTTCATACAAGAATGAAGTAAATGTATCACACAACCCTGCCCCTGATTCAGAAGTGGGGATAGGAAGTGGGAGTATGGAAGAGAGAAAAGTAGGATGCAGTCCAGTGATTCTGAGATTTTCTCACAGAGATGTAATGAAGACGACGTGTATATGAATCCTTTAGCTTTTGTTGCCACGTATGGTAAACAGCACAAAAATCCACAACCACAGCATTTCACAAGATATTGCGGGGACACTTTTTCAACGATCTAATAGTTTCAGAGACTAGAAAACTGACATAGGGTTAACATTGATCTGTTGGCTTGGGATGGAGATAACCTTGGTAAGATGAAAATCCTGTAATTGTGTGACTCGCTCTTTATAAGGAGATTGCGCCAGGATTCCTGGGAGCTTAGATAAGGGTTAGCAGTGATTTGGTTGGGTGCTCATCCTTCAGCCAATTTTGCAACCTGCTGCCCAGCTGTATGCTTCAACTTTATTCAGTGTGTATTTCCTTCTCCTTTTATTGGAACTCATGGCTGCAACCAGTTGTTCAGGGCCATTGGGAAGATGCAGTGAGCTGATGGCAGTGGGCATCAGTGGCCTTTAGCACAGAGGCTCAGCAGGTCTTGTGCTCATTGAAGGTGCTCACAGACTCCTGATGGGCATCACAATTAAAGGCATCAGACATCTGCTGCTTCAGATCACTGGTTACCACCCATCTCTAATAATTATCTTCTTTTCCCCAGGATTCATGCTATTTTCACCCTCTACCTCCTCTTCCTTCCAAATTGAGTTATAGTCCTCTTTATTCCTGTCAGATCCCTGGCTATTCATATTGCTGGACAACTTAGCAACCAGCCAAGTTATAGATGAGGGAAGCAATTGATTCCCTCACCTCCAAATTTTACTGATTTCTCAAATGCATTGGTTGTTCTGTCTTCTCAATCCTTGAGTATCTATCAGGAAGGTATCCTTCTGTGTCACTCCATGTCATATGATTTCCTCTTGCAGCTACAACCCCATGGCTGATGATTACACATCAGCTGGACCAGAAGGTCAAGTTGGGGTGCAGTCATGGAAGTACAGCTACCCCAGTCTGGGCCAGTGTTGCTTCCCCATGATGCCGTTTTGAGTGAATGCATTCTGGTTGATGATTTCCACCCGATCCCTCCTCTCTATTAGGCTGGGGCAAAGCAGAGGGCAGTGATCATGTACTATTTAGCCCTTTTTCTCTCATAGATTCTTTTCTAGTATTCTGCCCTCGGGTCACCGATAAACACTTATTGAATTGAATAATGACTTTTATGCACTATGTGATTCTAAAGTTCTTCCTTCATCTCATCATGATAGAATTACAGAGCTAGAATGAACTTCAGAGAACTTTGAAATTCCCCACCATTTGGAAAAAATGACAAAATCAAGACCCGGAGAAGTTAAATATCTTGTTCCAGGTGCTCAGAGCCTAGTTTCCAGGTTCTTGGTTTGGTGCTCTCCAGAAAGACTGAACGTTTTGGTTTCATTCCATCAAGCATCAACTGCCACAGAAATAGGCTGCAGTGAAGCATACCCAGCATTATATTTATGGAATGCAATGCAGTTAACATTGCAATATTAGCATGCTTTCTGAATAGTTAGTGCATAGTTTTGCAAAGGCAACTGAAGTTTTCTGGGAGACCTGAAAGATATTATTAAATAATAATTATTGACTGATATAGTTTGGATATGTGTTCCCACCCATGTTGAAATGTAATCCCCGGCCGGGCGCGGTGGCTCAAGCCTGTAATCCCAGCACTTTGGGAGGCCCAGACGGGCGGATCACGAGGTCAGGAGGTCGAGACCATCCTGGCTAACACGGTGAAACCCCGTCTCTACTAAAAAAAAAAAAAAAACTAGCTGGGTGAGGTGGCGGGCGCCTGTAGTCCCAGCTACTTGGGGGGTGGAAGCAGGAGAATGGCGTAAACCCGGGAGGCGGAGCTTGCAGTGAGCTGAGATGCGGCCACTACACTCCAGCCTGGGCGACAGAGTGAGACTCTGTATCAAAAAAAAAAAAAAAAAAAAAAGAAATGTAATCCCCAATGTTGGAGATGGGGCCTGGTGGGAGGTGTTTGGATCACTGGGGCAGATTCCTCATGAATGATGGACTATCTCCTTGGTGGGTAAGTGAGCTCTTTTTCTGATTTCATATGAGATCTGGTTGTTCAAAAGTGTGGGGCCCCTCCCACCCCATTCTCTCTCTCTTGCTCCTGCTCTGGCCATGTGATGGGCCTGCTCCTGTTTCACATTCTGCCATGAGTAAGATCTTCCTGAGGCCCCCACAGAAGCAGATGCCAGCACTACACTTCCTGTGCAGCCTGCAGAACTGTGAGCCAATTAAACCTCTTTTCTTATAAGTTACCCACTCTCAGGCATTTCTTTATAGCAATGCAAGAATGGCCTAATACAAGGACTCATTCAGAACTCATCAGGAGACTTGCCTTGGAAATTTTGCAATTTATTACTCATGATTGTCATTATGATGCTGTTAGAACTGAAAGTTTGAAGGATTATATCTTAAAATCTTTTTGGAGAGAAGCTTGGAACAATGAAAATTTTTCAGTAGTTAACAGTACGAATCACACAACCATCTGGAAAGTATCCTGAAATACTCAGAACACTTTTTTAGGGACCCGATTACTGGATAAACCTGAGAATGCAGAGCCAAGTGAGAGCATCTCTTTGTATATTGTGTGAGTGACAGAGAGAAGGCAAGAAAATGGAGCAGCCACAGGAAAGTCACCATCCTGTGAGTATTACAAGGAGACAGAATGAAAGCAGAGAAAAAATGCCAAGAGCCATCAATCATCAGCAGAGGCTGAGTGGGAGATTCAAATCAGAAAATCAGAAAGTTCATGGTCATTAGCTGCTTTTCTCTCAAACTAAAAATAAGAGGCAGCTCCGCTGAAGCTAGAAAAGTAGAAACTGGAAAAGAAGTTCTGCAGTTTGCTTCATTGACCTTTATCTGTGTGTAAACATAAGTCAACCCCTGCAAATCACCCTGGATGTTGTCCCTGGTTGTGAAAGGTCAGGCTGGAAAATGTGGCATTACAGAATCACTGTGAGTCTTGATAAGTCCCTCTCAAGCAACAAGCTTCTCCTTTTAGAATGCCCCTGTCCTCAGGTAGGTGAGCTATGCACAGTTATTTCAGGAAGTCTTATTTGTAAAATGTGGCCATCAAGATCTTGATAAAACTTTGTCAGTGGCTGAATGAGATAGCAGTGGGGAGGGTCTCAGCCGGGAAAGCAGGTTCTGCTTTTGAGTTCTCTCTGATCTCTGTTCATAAGGCTTCTTATTATGATGGTGTGTATTGGATAAGTTATGGGACCTGCCTGTCCTGCCCATTTTCTTACCCTCACATGGATGGAATGGGTGATCTCAGAGGTCTCTTCTCATTCTAACATTCTACAACACTTTTTTTCTGTGCCTTTTCTGTGGATTGTGGTAATATGTGATCCACAGGTAAAAACCAAGTTCCTGCTCTCTTGGGACCTTTATTTGGCCATTGGCAATTCACCTGGTTTCTACAGTCCCATTAACCTCACCGAGTCATTCCTGCATCCCTAAGTTCCTATTTCATGTACTGTTTTTGTGTTAACAGACAGGAAAAGGTCTGATCATATAAACAAATACCTTTTAATAGGTTAGCTAACTAATGTGTTACCTTCCCAAATGGGGGAAATAAAATGCCTTGTCTAGGATAAGACATACTAATGTCAGAAACTTGAGGAAATAGTATAGGGGTATGTGTGGGTATGGGCAGCGGCAGGGAAGAGGGCTGTGCTTGCATGGAAGAACATCTGTGATCAATCAGGCTCAACTCACCAAGTTGCTGCCTGTTCGGCTATACACAAACTTATCAGGTCTAGGCACTCAGATAAACTGTTACTATAACACTTGAACAAAGCCATGTTTATAAGCCAAGAGTGACGGTCAGTTAACCAGCAACCATTTTTCAGACTCTTTGGTTGCAGAGACCTACTCAAATTAGCTCATGTGAAGTGGGTTTAAGAATTTATGTTGAATAAGGGGAGGATATTAATTAATTAATTAATTTTAAAATAATGGACCCAGGTGACAGTAGAAGAGCTGGAGAGAACTATCTAGAATGTGGGATAAGCAACATTTAGTGCCTGGTGTTTCCAGAAGGCCTCTTGGAACCCTGGTGGCAGCAGCTCCCGGGTCTCCAGTTCTGTGCTTTGCTCTCGGTGGGCTTGGTTCCCCTCCTCACGTCTCTTTTCTGTCCTGCTACCAGCTGACTCCTCCTTCCTCATGCTTTCTGCTTCTCCTAATGTGAGCTTGCTCAGTCTGTTTGGATTTTTTTAGGTACAGTTCCCACCGGTCACACACAAATTGTTTTCCACGTTTTTTGGTTCAAATTTCTGGGAAATTTTGTCTGATTGACTCAGTTTACTGTTTTGAGCAAGGCCACCAAGATCCTTGGCCAAATGTCAGAGTGTGGCCTTTCATGTCGTCTGGGACTGAGTGGGCATGTGAAAATTGATACGGTCACATGAAAAATCATGGCCGCCTATTCAGTAGAGGCTGTGGGTAGAGAAGTGTCCTTTATAACTGTTGGCTGGGCACAGTCGCTCACTCCTGTAATTGCATCACTTTGGGAGGCTGAGGCAGGTGGGCAGATTGCTTGAGCTCAGGAGTTTGAGACCAGCCTGGCCAACATGGTGAAACCCCATCTCTACTAAAAACACAAAAATTGGCATTAGCTGGGTATGGTGGTGGGCATCTATAATCCCAGGTACTTGGGAGACTGAGGCAGGAGAATCACTTAAACCCAGGAGGTGGACGTTGCAGTGAGCTGAGATTGAGTCACTGCATTCCAGCCTGGGTGACAGAGTGAGACTCCATCTCAAAATAAATAAATAAATAAATAATAATAGAAACACAAGTGTCCCTATTAGAGGGAGGGCAAACAGTGTCTCTACACCCAGGGTGCCTGTCACAATAAATAAAAACATCTCCAATCACAATTTTATTTTACCTACATAATAACATTGTGAGGTAGGCTTGTCAGGGATAGTTCCCATTTTATGAATGAGAAGAAAGAAGTTGTGACTTATAGAGATTGGTAAGGTTGACATCTGATCTGAACTTTTGATATCCTTTTCAGTCTTTGAGATTGAGATTTGGATTCTAGTCCAGCTATCTATCTCCTCACTTGTATCAAACACCCTTTTTACACATGGGCAGAGACCCAGAGAAGTCACCATAAGTTTTCCACTACAGAATTTATCTATTTTATTTATTTGAAACAAAGAAACAACAGATTTTGTTAAACCCTGGGAAGGTAGCAGGCACTCACTGTTTTAACAATGCTGGCTGAATTACACACTATTCTATTTTTCCTTATCACATTTTTTTCTTCCCCTAATAACTTGAGGTCACAGAATAAAAATTTGAGACTATACAACAGGATTTTCTTAAGAGTCTTTGGCTGTCTTGTGTTCTTGACTCTCAACTTCACAAGAACAAGGGTTGGTTCATTCCAACCAACTTCCCATAGTAATCTCAAATATTTCATGGCCTTGGTGCTGAGGAAAAGTGCACAGAGCAGAAACTTTTCAAGACAGCACAGCTTTATCAGAGCTGATCAACCACTGGACAGTCAGGAGAGATTCCTGACAAGAGATTCAGCCAAGTGAGCCTGAGGTTTTCACTCCAGCCACTGTCACCACAGTTGGTTCTTTCTTTTGGTAATTTGATCTTCCTTACTATGTCAAAATCTTGAGGTCCTCATAACTCCACAACAAATACAGCCCAAACATAGTTTTAAACTTGGAGGATGACTTCCACTTGCAAGTTTACCTCTTAGAGACTTGAATTTGGAACAGCCGTGATGTCTATTTTTTGTCAATATCTTGTGTCTCTTGTGGGAATTTCCTCAAACCCTTCTCTTTTTCAGTCTCTCCTTACACAGACTGCATGGGGCACATATAGGTGCACATTGCTGCCCATGAACATGGAGCTGCTGGCTTGACAGCTTAAAACAGACGAGCAATTGTAGAACTTCCATAAACCAATGTTCATGGCAAAGTGGAAATTATTTGCCAATGTGAACCAAGTTAAGAGCTTAGGTGGAGTATACCAAAATAAGATTCACCTCGTTTTAAAAAACAAATCAGATCATATGCAATAATCTGGAGATCAGGAAATTCAACAGTTGGAAACTACTTGTGATGGAAAATGTTAACAATGTTCCTGAACTCTACATACAAGAAAGAAGTGAAGGAGAAGAAAGTAGAGTATGGAACACAAAGCAAGCTGCAGTCAGGAGTCGAGATTCCTGAATTCCAGCCATACTTGTGCTTAGTTAACTACTTAAGCTAAGTGTTTTTGGTGATAAAATTAAATCTTTTGACTCGGTGGTTGCTAAAGTCTCCTTCAATTCAGTGATGTTATAAAATTCGTGACAGGAAAACCAATTTTGTTTGTTGCCATATTTTCTCCCTTTGGTCTGATTGCAACTTCTGAGATCCTAAGTAAAGCCTCATTAGCTGGTGTTGAGAAGGTTATTCACAGTATCCCCTAATCATCTTCAACATCTTGTTCTGTTCTTTTTATCTTCTCTCCTTTTTACCCCCAAGAATTTGAGACTACACCTGACACACTTATAAACTGGATATCCAGAGAAGTGATACATTTTAAAAAACTGAAATCACCTTTAAACATTTGGGAAAATGTATTTAATTCTAGGAAATGAAAAACCAATCTGACTTACACTTGACTATGCATAATAATTTAAAGGCGGCAAGGATTGTTTGTTGGAGCTCGGAAGAAAAGGTAGGCAAGAGCTATATTTATGTGCTTATCTTGCCTTTAAATTAATTCCCCCTCCCCCACTTCTTGCCTGAGCCCTTTGGTTGCCATAGAAACTGGCATGGCCTCCAGCTGAGATTCCTGTGAGACTTAATTGCATTCCAAATTTCATAAACTCTCTATTAACCTTTGCCTGACAGATATGTGTATGATGCAAAATGAGTTACATTAATGGTTTAAAGTGATTTATACATTCAGGTTTCGTGTGCCTAATGTTCTCTTTCAGTCAGTTAAACATACTTATAAATAATTGTGATAGTGTTATTGTTGATATGTTTCTTTTTTTATAGAAATAAAATAGGTCTGTGTATATTAATATATATACACATAATATATTAAATACCAGATTTAATATATACATGTCTAAAAGCTAAGGGCATTTTTAAGGGAGGGTTTAGAACAGAAGCTGAGTACGTCTGTATATATTTGAATATATATAGATATAATATGTCTTTATACACCTTTCTCTATACTATACATGCTTGCACGTGTCAGGCATTGTACTTAGCATTTAACATATGTTAATATATTTAATTCTCATAACAACTCTGGGTTGCAGGTACAATGATTGCCACCACTTTACAGTTGAGGGAACTCTAGAGAGACTTAAAGAGTTAGAAGTCCCACAACTCCTAAGTGGCAGAAATGGGATTGGAATCCAGACCTGTTTGACTCTAGAGCCCTTAAGCCTTCTGTGTTAGTTCCTTTTGCATTGCCAGAAAGGAATACCAGAGGTGGGTAATTTATAAAGAAAAGAAGTTTGTTTTGGCTCATGCTTCTACAGACTATACAAGGAGCACGGTACCACTATCTGCTTCTGGTGAGGCCTCAGGAAGCCTACAATCATGGCTGAAGGTGAAGGGGAGCAGGTGTGTCACATGGTGAGAGCCAGGCTCGTTAAACAGCCAGCTCTCACATGAACTAACAGAGTGAAAACTCACTCATTACCACAAGGATGGTACCAAGCCATTCATCAGGAATCCCATGACCCAAACACCTCCCGCTGGGGGTCACCTTTCAACATGAGATTTGGAAAGGACAAGCCTCCAAACAATATCACATTCCCCTGTGTATCCATTTGGTGAGTTTCCAGGCAATTCCTCTAGAACCCATTGTGGGCTGTATGTAAAGTTCCAGAAAAAGTCTCATTTTCTAGGGGAATCATTCATTCACTGCTGTCATCAGATTCTAGTCTTGGGGAAGGGGAAATGAATAAATAAGACAAAGTCCTTGCTCTCAAGGAGAGTGTGGAGTGGGAGTGGAGGGTTAAAAGAAGGGAACAGACATGTAAGTAAAAATTTCAAGTTGCTAAGATTTACGAGACAGATGTCACTAGTATATAGCCCCAACCTCACTACACAGTCATGTTCAAAGGCACAATAGTTTAAGTGTAGAATGACTGAAAAGCAATTTCAACTCTATGGAAGGTTCTTTAAGAATGCCAAAGCACAACAGGGTCAAAATAATTTAATTGTACATTTAAAAATAACTAAATGTATAATTGGACTGTTTGTAACACAAAGATAAATGCTTGAGATGATGGATACTACATTTACTCTGATGTGATTATTATGAATTATATACCTCTATCAAAAGATTTCCAGTGCAACCCACAAATATATACACCTACTATGTACCCACAAAAATTAAAAAAAAAAAAAAGAATGCTAAAAGCAGTCTCATTTATACAATGTAACAAAACATCCACTTCCTCTCCTACTTGCATGCCTCACATCTGCAAAGTTGCTATGGTACAGAGGTACCCTTTTGGCGTAGAAATATCTAACTATTCCAGCACTATTTGTTGAAAGCTCTTTCCTCTTTCACTGAAAACTTTGCCAAATTCTCCCTCAAAGTTGGCTCATGCAGGATTCTTTGATGCTCTCCAGTTCCCTCTCAGGTAATCTTTCTACTATATAGATCAGCATAGCCTCTCTGATTGCTTTCACCATCTTTGTTCTTCCATTACCTAAAGTTTATATCATGGAGAATCGCTTATAAACTGGTAAGAAGCTGAGTTTTCTATTGAAAGGAGGGATGGATTAAAGAGAAGACAGCAGATATGACTCAATATCTTTTAAAAAAACTCTTTGCATGGAGGAATAAACTGAGTGCTGTGAGAATCAGAGAAGGGCAGCAGACATTCTCACATGGGGAGGGCGTGAGAAAGATTCACAGAAGCTGAACTTGAAGGATGAGGGAATGTTTTCCAGGTGGTGAGTGGGAAAGAAGCAAAGGAGAAACATGTGCTGAAGTTCATAGGCATGCATAGACATGGCGTATTTGAGGAATGGATGATTCTTTCTGAGATAAATCCCAAACATGTAAAAGCAGGAGGAAAATATTAACTGGCCATTTTATAAAAGCAAAGAAAGTGGAACTAAGACGATCAGAGAGAATACACTGCAATCTTTTTCTCTTTACTGCTAAGGGGATAGAGGCCCAACAAATGCATTTTACCTAAATCCTCTCATTCTGTAAGACTACTTGCTTTGAAAGCTTGCAGCTGCTTCCTCCAGCCCTGTTCAAAGGGTCCCAGGGCATGGGGTCTGTATTAGTCTGTTTTCACACTGCTGATGAAGATATACCCTAGACTGGGCAATTTACAAAAGAAGGAGGCTTGCTGGACTTACAGTTCCACATGGCTAGGGAGGCCTCACAATTATGATGACAGGTGAAAGGCATATCTCACACGGTGGCAGACAAAAGAGAACTTGTGCTGGGAAACTCCCATTTTTAAAACCATTAGATCGCATGAGACTCATTCACTATCATGAGAACAGCATAGGAAAGACCCGCCCCCATAATTCAATCACCTTCCACCAGGTTCCTCCCATGACATATGGGGATTGTGGGAGTGACAATTTCAGATGAGATTTGGGTGGGGACACAGCCAAACCATATCAGGGTCTGCCACTTTGGCAAAGGTTGTTCTAGCATCAAACAGGAAGGTCTTTTTAACAAGTTTTGTCCAGATAAATTCATTATTTATACTGAGTCAACTAATTTAGTAGAGATACATCTTTAAGTCAGATACATCTGGATTATTAACCTTTTAACTGGTTGGAGTACAACATTGAATTGTTATTTTTCAATTGTCACAGCCCCCCCATTGACCTATGTTGACCTATGTTGAACCTCCGTTTCATGCTGGATAGCAGATCCCTTAATGACATCTTAGGAAAATTTTACAATTTCCTGGGTACATTGATTATTGGAAATCTGATCTTTTTGAAATTCTAATCTCATATCTGATTTAAAAATTTCTCTCTATCATAGGAAAGGCTTGTGGCTCCAGGGACGGCAGTGTATATGTGTATGTCAGGGTAGAGGATGCATGATGTGATCTTTTATTCTATATTTCTCTCCCTCACATCGGGGGTGAAAATGAACTCAGTTAACCCTTCCTACTCCCCTCTTCTGGGCTCAAACCCTTCATTGTGTTGGAACAGAGACGAGGGAGGAAGAGGACAAGAATTCCTTATTTAACTGACTGGTTTTGTTGTTCTCTCTGTTGGTTGTTGATACTTCTCTGTCCAACACTGACTGCCTGATCACTGATGCTCACTGGATGTCCAGTGTCTAAATTTTTGATGTCATGGGGGTAGAGGCTCCAAGGGGGAAGCCTCCCCGGGGCTGGTTCCTTGGCATTTGGAGATCTGGCTTTAGTTCAATCATCCTCAATTTCCCTGCTCCCAGCTCCTGCTCCAGGCCATCCACTTCATATCCTGTTGCTGCTGTGGTTTCCTTCTGTACTTGAGACTCTGGGTGGCTTCCAGTAAAATGATTTAAGTGTAACTACTTTGAGCAATGTCTATTTGACCCATGATACCTCACATACTTTTTTATCAATTCAGACAGTGAGAGCAAAGCAGCTTGGAAATTAAAGAAATTGAAATCAAACACACAGGAAAAGAAGAAGTAAAATTACCTTATACTTGGAGACAACATGATTATCTATTTAGAAATTCTACAGGATCTACAAAAGAGCTGCTATAATAAATGAGTTCATTAAGGTTGCTGGACATGAGGTCAATATACAAAAACTAGTTACGGTTCTATGTACTAAGAATTAGCAATTGCAAATCAAAATATCATTTATAGTAATATCAAAACGCAGGAAATACTTAGGAATAAATTTGACAATAGATGTGAAAGACCTGTACACTAAAAACTATAAAGCATTGCTGAGATCAATTAAAGAAGATCTTAGTTGAATGGGGAATATATATCATGTTCATGAGTCAAAACATAATATTGTTAAAACAACATTCTCTTAAGTAATCTGTAGGTTCAACACACTCAAATTGCAATTCCAGAAGGACTTTTTTGTAGACATTGACAGATTGATTTTAAAATATATATGAAAATTCACGGGGCTTTGAATAGTCATATCAAATTTAAAAAATACGAACAAAGTTGAATGGCCATCACTACCTGATTTCAAGGCTTAGTATTATAGGTAGTTACAATAATCAAAACAATGTGTTACTGGTGTAAGGATAAAAGATCAATGAAGCAAAACAGAGAATCCAGAAATAATCAGTACATAGAAACCTATTTTTGGTAATGATGCTATGACAAGCAAATTAGGAAACAATGATCTTTTCAAAAAGTGTCTCTGCAATAGATATTCATATGCAAAAACTACAACAAAATAAAAGCAAAAACAAAAACCAGAATGTTGATCTCTACCTCATATCATATATAAAAATCAACTCAAAATGGATTATAAACCCATTGTCAAATCTAAAACTGCCAAACTTCTGGAGAAAAACATAGGTGAGAAAATCTTAGTGACCAGAGATTTGCAAAATTTTAAGTATTATACAAAGCATGAACTCTAATTATAACAACTGTTAAAAAAAAAATGAAAAGATGAGCCACAGATTGGGAAAACATGTTTGTAAAATATATATTAAACAAAGGACGTTCACCTAGAATATATGAAGATATCTTACAACTCAAAAATAAAAAGAGGGACAACCCAATTAAAAATGGTGAAGATTTAAACATACTCTTCACCAAAGAAGATAAAAGGATGGCAAATAAGCACATATAAAGAGGCTTACTAACTTTAGACTTTAGGGAAATGCAAATTAAATCCACAGTGAGATACCCCTACACTCTCATATTAGAATGGCTGAAATGGATCTCATTGAAGATGGTGGCGCAATCTGTGTCCGGCATTTTCAGAAGAGCCTTTATGTGGACAGTCTTAGGGGCACCTGAAGAGAATGAGCCAGTGGTTGCTGAGACTGTAAAAGAGGTGAAAAAAGAACTTATCCCGGTGTGTCCACCCTTACAAAGTCAAACATATACACCACCTGAAGGTCTCCAGAGTCGTTTGGAATCATGTTAAAGAAGTTTTTGGCTCATTTCTTCCTAGTAATTGGTGAGACATTCCTCTGGAAAATGGTTGTTCACAGTTCAAGCTCTTGGCACATTTAGCTGATGACTTGGGTCATGTAGTCCCTAACTCCGGACTCAGTTGTGCAGGATTAGAGATGTTCTTGGTTTCTGTAATGTCCCTATTCAAGATAGATCTAAATTTTATGAACTCAACGCCAGTAATCTGCCCCCCCAATTTGAAAATCACTTGGAGTTATTAAGCTATTCGGAAGAGAAATACATTGAAATCATTTTATCACCATGAGCAAGGGGGCTGCTTATTAGATTTTTTTTTTTTTGAGACAGAGTCTCTGTCGCCCAGGCTGGAGTGCAGTGGCGCGATTTCGGCTCACTGCAAGCTCCGCCTCCCGGGTTCCTGCCATTCTCCTGCCTCAGCCTCCCGGGTAGCTGGGACTACAGGCACCCGCCACCACGCTGGGCTAACTTTTGTATTTTTAGTAGAGACGGGGTTTCACCGTGTTAGCCAGGATGTTCTCCTGACCTCCTGATCCGCCTGCCTCGGCCTCCCAAAGTGCTGGGATTACAGGCGTGAACCACCGTGCCCGGCCACGGGAGCTGCTTATTAGACTTTTTGATACTTTATCATGTGAAATACTATCAGAACCGTTCTCTAAACCCACTTTTTCTATAGAGGAATGTATCATGTCTTTTTTTTCTCATATTATGAATGGATAAAGAATAACAGGATTTTGTATTTTCATATTTGCTGAAATCATTTTTTAAATGAAATTAGGTCATTAATAATTTCTGAAAAACTTTGAGAGGACACTGTCATTAACTTGGATGTAAGACAGGAGGACATTACAAGTTCAGATCCTTCATAGGCATAAAGTAATAGTTGTAAGAAAATATTTTCATCCTGTTAGGACTCATATCTAAGATAGGTTACTGTATATTGCAAATATATGAATAAACTTGTATTACATAGATACCTATGAAAGAAACATGAAAGTATGTTGTACATTATGGACCATTCTAGATTACTTTGTTTTGGAATTAAAGGTTTGTTAAACTGTTAAAAAGTGGCTGAAATGAAAGCAACTGACTATACCAATTTTGTCTGAATCTGTGAAGTAACTGGAAGCCTCATACACTGCTGGTGGGAATGTGAAGTGTTGTTATTGCTTTAGAAAACTATTTAAAAGTTAAGCATACACTTACCATACGCTCCAGTCATTCCACTCTTAGGTACTTATCCAAGAGAAAAAAAAGCATATGTCCAAACAAAAACTGTGCATAAATATTCATAGTGATTCACTACGTAATAGTCCCAAACTGAAAACAACCCAAGTGGTCCATCAACAGGTAAGTGGGTAGGCAACTTGTGCTACAGCTTCACAATGGAATATTGCTCAGCTGTAACAAGGGATGAACTCTTGATACACATAAGAATATGGATGAATCTCAAAATAATTATGCTGAGAGAAGAAATGAAACTATCTTTGCAGATTATGACAGTGAGAGAAGTCTAGCATGGCTGACTCCATCTTGCTTCTACCTTCACAGACTGGCTGTCTTTGCTCACCCCTGAGGATAGACCAAGCTAAGCACTGGAATAATTTAGTTTACGGTTAAACTTTGAAGCAAGGTCCCTTCCTAAAATGAACCTTCTTGCTCAGGTCCCTCCCTAAAATGAACCTTCTTGCTCAGGGACTGAAACCACCTTTGTAATACTAATGAAAGGTCACAAGATTAGAGTTATGGGAGACACCTTAATTCTTCTGAAATGCAGGTGTACTTAAATGATAACCAGCTATTGTCCCCTAGCTTGATTTTCTATAATCTCTTGTTACTCAAGTCATGTGGTCAGAGGTCACAAGATTTATTACTTCCCTTATTGATCCTATATATAACATCACTATTGTAGAACCTAAGATAGGTCTTTTGAGATGTTTTTTAGACTTTTGCATTCTGGCAACTGACTGACTCCATCTGGTCCTGAGACTCATGACTCAACTGGTACTGTGGATCTCACTGAGAGATGGATTCAGTGCACAAGGACTATTTTCTACACTCCTATGATTTCATCCTCAACCAATCAGAAGCACTCATTCCCTAGGCCCCTGCCCATCAAATCATTTATAAAAACACTAATCTCTGAGTTCTCAGGGAGACTGATTTGAATAATAACTCCAGTTCTTTTGCATGGCTAGCTCTGCATTAATTAAACTATTTCTTTACTGCAATACCATGATCTTAGTGAATTGGTTTTGTCTGTGCAGCGGGCAAGAATAACCCATTAGGGGATTACAGAAAGCCAAACAAAACAAGTATATAGTTTATAATTCCATTTATGTAAATTTTTGGAAAATGCAGATGAATTGAGAGTAATAGCAGATCAGTGGTTGCTTAAGAAAAAAGTGGAGAGGAAAGAGAGACATTGAGGGATGTAGGAAGGGATTATAAAGAGACATAAGAAAACTTTTCAGGGTGATGAGTATGCTCATTACATTGATTGTGGTTTTGCTGGTGTGCATATATGTCAAGAATCATCAAAACATGTATAGTAAATATGCATAGTTTGTTATATGCTAATTATATCTCAGTAAAGCGGGGGAAGAGTTTTAAGAAGAAAAATATTGTGCATTATATGATACTATTTTTATGATACTATTTTCATAAAAATCACATCACACATATATGTATACATTAATAAAGGATTGGAAGAATGTATTCTAACATGTGATGTGAGTTCCTGAATATTCCAAATTTTCTATAATAATCATTTATTTCTTTGTAATGAGAACCAATTAAAATCATTAGCCTGGTGAGTAGAGCATAGACAGCATTCTCATACTCTAAGACAATGAACAAGACTCTTTGAATTAACTGTAGAACCTTAAAGACTATCTGGTCTCTTCCCCTTATTTTAAAAAAGAAACTGAGGCCGAGGACAGGGAACAGATTTACCAAAAGGTACGGAATAAAGTAATGATACTACTCAGACTAGAATGCAAATATGGGGACTTCTTTATAGAATTTGTTCCACTGTATTATATTTTCTTTTAAATTGCATTTCTCCTATTTTGACTTAATTTTAGACTTATAGAAAATTTGTAAATTCAGTATATTTCTTATATGCCTTTCACCCAGCCTTCTGTATTGTTAACATATTGTATAACCACATAACAATTATGAAAACTAAGAAATTAACATTGATATAGTCCTATTAATATAACTTAGACTTTATTCAGGTCTCATCCTTTTTTTAAAAATTTTTTATTTTTACTAACATCCTTATTTTCCTCTTCCAGAAACTTGATGCCACATTGCTTTTAATTGTCTCTTCTGCAATCTGTGACAGTTTCTCGGTTTTTCCTGGTCTTTTATGATCTTAACAACTGTAAAGAATTCAGGTCAGATGTTTTGTAGAACATTTCTCAATTTGGGCTTGTCTAATATGTTTCATGATTAGACTGAGGTTTTGCATTTTGGGAAGGATACCAGAAAGGCAATGTTCCCTTTTTGTTGCATCACATCCTTAGAGGGTGTATGACATCAATAAGTTTTGTTACTAGTGATGCTAACCTTGATTGTTTGGTTAGGTGGTGTTTGCTCCTTTCTCCACTGTGTGGTTATTGTTTTTTCCTTGCAACTAGTAAGTATTTATTTTGGAGAAGATACATTGTGACTATGAAAATATTCCATTTCTTTTTAAATCTTTGCCCATGAATTTTAGTTGCTGTCGGTGGATTATTGTTGAGGTACTCTAATGATGACATACTATTTTCTTCATACTTTCTACATTTAATAATTGGAATTTTTCTGGAAGAAACAGTGGTTCTTCCTTTTCCAATTTATTTCTTTATTCATTAAAAAATTAATATCAGTATGGACTCATAAATATTTATATTATTCTTTTTATTCTAATCCCAAACTATCATTCTTTATTTTTTTCAAACTATTCAAACTTTGGCTATTGGGAGCACTTTTGGGTTGGCTCATGTGCCTTTCATCACGTCTTCATCATTGTTTTTTGTTTTGTTTTGTTTTTTTTTGGGACAGTCTGGCACTGGCACCCAGGCTGGAGTACAGTGGCACGATCTTAGCTCACTGCAACCTCCGCCTCCTGGGTTCAAGCGATTCTCCTGCCTCAGCCTCTTGAGTACCTGGGACTACAGGCATGCGCCACCACCCCTGGCTAATTTTTGTGTTTTTAGTAGAGACGGGTATTTGCCATGTTGACCAGATGGTCTCGATCTCTTGACCTTGTGATCCACCCCCTCGGCCTCCCAAAGTGCTGGGATTGCAGGCGTGAGCCACCGTGCCTGGCCATCTTCATCATGTTTTCGAACACTTCTTTACTTTCTGATATCAGAAAATGAACCATGCTTATTTTTATATTTTCCCTGATACAGCCCTGAAATTAACTATTACGTACTTCTCCAAGGAGCTCTAGTTCTTTTTATTGGAGAATGAGATTTAGAAACCAAGATCTGCTCACTTATGAGTTCATTATTATTGGAGTGTTGCTGTTTCTAGGCTCTCCCAGTGGGCAGACCTAGAAAATACGTTTGCTATTTGTTGTATGTATGTATGTATATCTACAACCCATGTGGCATTTATTTGAATTGTGTGAGCCTATTTTTATTGGTTAAATTGAATAATTTAAAACTTTTAATGGATAAAGTAAAATTTAGTCATGACTGAACAGATATTCATTATCTGGTGGTTTGTGCTCTTTCTTCAAATTATTTACCATTAAGAGGTTACTGATATTTTTCACTCCAGTCTCTCCTTTATATATCAAATAGCTATCTTATGTTTGTTTAGAGTGATTTTAGCTAGTGCTTGAGTATGAGAAAGGAATTCTTTTCATTTAGAAAGCATATCCTTAAACCCTGATTCACATATTAGGAACTGTCTTTTTCAAGTTACAAATGAAGCAGAACACTGCAAATAGAAAGAAGTCCAAATAGCAAAACCCAAGTATCTCCAGAAGTTTCCTTGAGAACAAAGTAAAAATTTTAAGTTGAACTCTATGAAGGTTAGAAGCAGTCAAATATTGTCAATTTCATATGGTTCAAAAGGATGGAAGTAGAGGTAGAAGCCTGTTGGGAAACTGATCAGTCTCTGCTACCTCTAGGCCTTTACTATCCCAGAGGAACCCTCAGCTGGAAGATATAACCTTCCTTGTGAATACCAGGATAAACCAAACATACCCATAGAAGAAAGACAGCTGGATAGGAAGACATCAAAACTGCTTCCACAGTAAAAAGCACACGAGAAGAACATGGACTGTCATAGGTGTCCTCACTTCTGTGTGTTCACAGCACAGTTTTCAATACTGGCATTTATGCCAGAAGCTTTATTGAGATCAAGTAGCATGGAAATTAACAACAATAATAATTTTACTTATATAGTTTATAATATATAATTAAATATATCACACATAATTGTATATAATCAAATATATTGCATATAATTACTTAGAATAATTACAATAATTATAATTGTCATATATGTATAATATATGTATGTATAATATTTTAATTGCAATAATTATAATACAGTGTAGCCTCACGTTGACACAGAAAGCATCCAACTTTATTGTGATATTTGAATACTCTTTTAGTGCTGTCATTATTAGAACAGAACCAGTTCTACCCTGACCACACTCTCTTACACAGTCACATTGCAAAGTTCTTGCTTGTTGTTACAAATACGTAATTTTTTACTGGCATCAACTTAATCCTGTAACTCTTATCCTTGACTTTCAATATGTTATACTCGATATTAAAATCGCATTACATGACCTGCGAAGCTTGCAATTGAGTCTGACTGATACTGCTGTAACAGTATAGATACTCAGTGTTAGTACAAATTTTAGGGTGATCAAAGTTGAACACAAGTGTGGAGGGTTTGAGACAATCAATAAATGACTTGTGAAAATTCTCTCTTGAATTAGTGGCAATGGTGACAGCCAAGCCCAGTCTTCCCAACAATAAATCTAGTACTCTTTCTTGTGGATTAGAGTCCTCAAAATAATTTTCTGTAGCACATTGGAGTATCAAATATGTGAATTTTTCTCAAGGTGGTAGGAATGTCTTCCAGTTGAATGAGACAAAGTCCATGTCTTCAAAAAGCTTATAATATAGTGTATAATTTTACAAACTAAACTACCTTTGGCTGATTACTTAACTCCAATGAACTTCAGTTTGGCTCTCTGTAAATAACAATAGCTAACATTTACTGCACTTACTCTTTGCCAGAAATTGCACTAGGAGAAACTCATGCTAACCTTATGCAATCAGTATTATTATTATTCTCTTTTTAAAGACTCAAGTCATTAATACTTGAGGGTATTGCTATACTGGCAAATGTCTAATAACCAGTTTTCCCAAAATATGCTTATGTACATACACAAATTATTATAATTTTATTGTTCAGAATTTGTAGCCACATTTAAAAACTAGTAAAAATACTCTTCATTGTGAATTCCACATAGCTAACTGATTCTGCCAGAATTTTTTGTTGATTTTTGTCTAATTCTTGTATCCTTAGCCAAATGTTGTAATTCAACAATGATCTGACAGATGAAGTTGCATCCAATGCTCTAATTCTTTTATTAGATGTCATTAATACTTAATGACAATACATTTATTGTCATTAAGTATTATATTTGGCCCACTGTTAGCCTATTTCTCATATGCATACAAATTCATTAAACTAAATATATGTCATGTATTGGAACTTTACTTATTCCATTTGTCAATGATTTCTTTGCTGAATCAGAGAATAATATTTGAATATTGAGAAAATATATTCTTAATGTTTTGTGTCATTCATAATGTAATGGCTATAGATGTGACACAGTAAGAAGAGGTAAATCCATAGAGATAGCAGATTGGTGGTTGCCTGGGGGTGAGGGGAGGGGGAAATGGGGAGTACCAGCTTTATGGGTATGAGGTTTTATGTTGGAATGATGAAAATGTTTTGGAACTAGATAGAGGTAGTGATTTCACCACATTGTGAATGTACTAAATGCCACTGATAAGTACATTTTTAAGTCCTTAATTCTATATTTCATGAATTTAATGTCAATTTAAGAAAAACCTCTGTTAGATTCTTATAAAGATATTATGGGAAAAATAAGGAGATACTCTCTGAAGCATAAGGAGTATCACAAATGTGGTTCTCATACTTGTAAAAATGTATTTGCATAAGGTCTCATTCCCTCAGGTCCCTACCAAGGCATCATCTGATATTATAAATACACCTAGACATGTGGGATTTTATTTATTTTATTTTTTTTCTTAGTTATCTCTCTCAGCAAGAGTTTGAATTTTAATCTAACTCTTTGGGGTTTAAATCAAACTAGATTATACTCGATAACATTTAGTAAAAGTGGAAGAGCATGCATGGATCATATTTGACATGCCAGGAGCTCCTTTGTTGTTTTGCTCTATACCTTCACTATGTAAGCAGGTGACATTTTATGCTTAACTATATAGTTGACTTCACTGTTTTCTCTTATGACATGTGGGAATTGGTTTGGATAGTTAGGCAAACTTTCAAGCAATTATTTTAGTGGGGTGAAGAGAAACTACTTTAGAACTGTAGTGAGTTCAGAAAAATGTAAATGCTTTTTGGTTTATTTTGCTTACTTTCAAAATAAAAGCATTTTTATTGAGTCCTTTAGGAAAAATGTATATTCCTACAACCAGCTTGCGAAACTACACAGAAGACTACCAATGAGAAAAATGGTCATTTTGTGGGGTATTTTTTTTTTTTTCCTACTAGAAATGTTTCATAATCTTTGAGACATAGCACTACTGGGGAGGTTTTATATCTTTTTATTTAAAAAAGTGATTGAAGACCATAAGAAGAAACCAGGTAGGCTTCACATATCCTTTATATGTCTATAATTGTATATTATTGATAATAAGACTGAAACTTCGTCTAATTTATATCTAATTGTGATTCTAACACTTGGCATACCCAACTCCTATGGAATTTGGCCATCAGGGTAAAGTTACATAAACAACAGAGAAGGTACAAAATAAATCAGGAAACGTGTAGTCCCTATGAATATCTATCCTTGTGTAAACAGGGAATTTGAACTTTATTTTTTTTCTCTTCTTACCTGAAGAACTGGGAAGTGAATGATTTTTGTGGTGCAGTGTTTATATATTTCAGCAGCCTCTGCTCCTAGAGGGAATTCACCAGGTCTAGGAGAATGTCAGAGCACTGTTTTATCTGAGAACAAATGTTAAAGAAATGTCTTACTATAGCTGAAATAAAATCTTAAAATCACTTTCAATCTTTTTCTAACTTTATTTTTTTTATTAAGTCTCCTAGGTGGAAAAACATGAACCTCTGATTAGCTACATGAAAATGCTAACTTCTTGTGGAAGTATATTAGTTTCTTGACTCCAAAACTTCCCAAAAAATATACATTGAAACCTACAGAAACCGAGGCTAAAATTCGATGCTTTATTCTGCTGTTTGATCCTTTCTTCTTACCAATCCTCAAAGTACAACTTAAATTCATCATCATTGTCCATTTCTGCTTCACTTAAACATTTATTGACCACTGAGGGATGTACAAGAATATGACATAAAACACAATCCTTTAAGTAAATGATTTTACAGTTTAGTTGGGGAGTAGTTGTACCAGGTTGGATTATATTCTCAAATTCATGATCTTCCTGGAATATTAAAATGTGAATTTTATTTGGAAATAGGGTAATTGTAGATATAATTAGGTATGATGTGGTCATATTGCAGGAGGGTGGGCCTGTATTCCAATGTGACTGGTGTCCTCATGACAACAGGAGTAGAGACACAGAGACAAAAATCGTGGGAAGGATGCATGTGAAGATAGAGGCTGAGATTGGAATGATGTATCTGCAAGCCAAATAATGCCAGGGTTTACTGTCAACACCAGAAGCTTAGAGAAACACATGGAACAAATTTTCCTCTAGAGCCTATAAAGGCTGTATGAGTCTGCCTACACCTTGATTTTGGGTTTTAGACCCCAGAACTGTGAGAGAATACATTTCTGTTGTTTTAAGCCATGAAGTTTGTGGTTCTTGCTTATAGCAGCCATAGAAAACTAATATAATAGTCATAAAAATAAAGCTGTTATATCAAATACTGTGATGTTCCAGGTTCTGGTCCTTTGAGTTCCTTCCCACTCTAAGGTATTGCTAAGTATTATCACTATTGTCCCCAGAAGAGCAAATGGAGAGTCAGAGAAGCCTAACAACTTGCTAATGTCACTCAGCAAGTAGCTGTAACCCTTGTCAGTATGTCTCTATGGACCAGTTTCTTCAATATGGGAGGATGGCCCATATAAGCAGGCAAAAGGCAAAACGACAGGCAAGAAGGGAGCAGGCCCCCAAGCTGGGAATAGTCCAGATGTTCACGAATAGCACTGGTACAGCATGAATTGTGGTACATCCATGTGATGGAATACTACTCAGCAATACTACAGCAAACATCTATAGCATGCAACAGTATGGATGAATCTTAAATGCGATATTCTGAGTGAAGCAAGCCATACACAAGGGAGTGCATACTATATGATTCCAATTATATGAACTCGTAGAATAGGCAGAACCTATGGTGAAAAAAATTGAAATGGTGATTGCCTATTGTGTGGAAGACGGTTTGCTGGAAACTGGGCACTGAGATCCCCATTCAGTGGTTCAGGGTGGCAGTAGCCTGCTCACTGCTCTGGGTACCCATATACGTATACACAGCTGGGAGTGGAAGAGACTGTAAGTGTCACAGGAACAGGCAGGAAAGAGTCCTATGTACCAGTTTTGCTAGCCATTGTTTCTAGTGCCTAGCACTGTCTTGGCACATAACAGTCCCTCAATAAATATTTGTGAAACAAGAGAACCCACTCACAAACTGGGTATGCCTACATACTGATGTTCATTATCCCTGAATTCCTGCAATGTGTGCCACGTAATTAAGCACTTGATTATATACCATATGTCAGTGTTCTCTAATGTGTGGCATTTTATTACCCCAATCATCCATACTAATGCAGTGAGAGAAGGAGTGAGAGAGAGCAAGAAAGAGAAAGGATGTGTGATTTGAAAAGTTCTGAGATGATTACAGAGATTGTGTAGCAAACCAATAGAATGGCTGTGCAGACTGTGCCAGTGATTCTAGAATTGCTGAAAGTTTGCAATGATAGTTCAAAACAAGTAAATAAATGTTTCTAGCACTGTGCTGGGCACTGGGGGAGAATACAAGAGGGGTAGAATACATGGTCTTAGAGCTGAAGGACTTCATCTCCCCACTGGAAAATAAGGTAAGTGATGATGTCATCAGCACACTGCCAGGAAATGTGGCTGGAATATCACTGCTCTGCTTCCTGTCTGCTCATGGTGGACATCCCCACTCAGCCATGGCGTCCTGGGACTCTTTCTTACCAGGCCCCAAACTAGCTCAGGATGTTTTCCTGCATGGTCCTTGAGTGAGCCACACTAAACAACTGGAATCAGTAGGCGAGATGAACACTGAAAACGCCAAAAGTTGAAGGAGGGCAGTTATGATGAGATCGACATGGGTTTCAGGGGTCTGGGAAGGCTTCATGGAAATGGTGAATTGATGAGAACACAAATTATGTCTTCACTCAAGGGCTCTGTACCAGTGGCAGATCTGAAGGTCTCATACTAAAAGCCAACAGCATCCTAGGTAACTTCAGTTCAGCATCCCTCAAGGGCCCGGCTGTCGATTGGCTCCATTTCTATAATTTCTGGTGCTGACTCTTCTCCAAACCAAAGCTGCCCCTTGCTGAGGTGAACCACGACCTTGCAGGGGATGGGCCTGGGTTACAGTGGCTGGATACAACCCAGCCAAGGTTTTCCGTCTGCCTGGCTAGTGTGCTTGAGCACTGACTTCCCCAAGTGAAGCGTCTCTGAAAGGGGAGAAATCGAGTGCTGCTGCCACCCCTCTTCACTCTGCAGAATCAGAGCAAGTGGAACTTCTTTGTGCCCAGAGCAAGCGGAACTTCTTTGTGCCCAGAACAGCCCCAAGCTATGTGGTGTGTCGGTATTACAGCACAATCAAAGGACTGAGCCTCCTACTACTCTGCTTACCGTCTAAGTTTTTTAAAGGCAGAATCTGGAAAGATGGTACCACCACTCAAGAAAAGGGGTTGTTTTGGTTTGTTTAGAGGCACATCTGCTAGGAAAACAAAACAAAACAAAACACAGAATTTGTCTGTTCAAAGTTTGGGCCTCAAAAGGTTTTTGGAACTACAGAATCTTGTCAAATAAGGAAAGGTGAAGTCTTTTCCTTTCAACTTTAAGAAAATGCAGGATCCTTTTGCTTCAGCCAGTACCAAGCCCAAGTTAATAGTTCAATTTCATACTTTGCCTTTCTCCCAGAAGTATGTAAGATGGTTTGAAATGAAAAACAAATATGAAGATTATTGAGGAAGAAATGAAACCCAAAATGTGAGGAGATTTGTCTCAGGAGATATTTTCTTTCTTGCTCTTTGGTGTTCTTGGGGGATTTTTCCAAAAGCCCAGCACTACAATCTCACCACTCCCATCTGTGCCCTGAACTCCCCACCTGCGCTCTCATCTTCCCCTCTGACACCTCACCAGAACATTTATATTTTAAAATAGGATGTTTGTTGACCCAAAGGAGATATTTCCTATTGTATTCTGAGGTTTTGAGTGAAAGTCAGGGCGGAAAAAAGTTTATTGTCATAGTCTTCACTAGACCAACACATCACAGGGCCACAGTTAACTCTGCTCATGGTTAAGACTGATCTTGACTTTGATTTCTGAAACTCCTGCATGCACACTTTTCCACTTGGGTCAGTGTTTTGTATTGGGAGAAAAAAAACCTCATTCTCTGCAGTAAAACTTTCCCCAACTTCTTTTTACTGACTTAATGGCTTTTTCTAGAACAGATGACTAGATGAGGCCAGAAAACAGTTTGGCCATAAAGGACATATTGATTCCATCAGATTTGCCAGAACACAACTGCAGAGAAAAGTCTAAAAAAATGACTCGAGAAATCAAGATGCTGCCGAAGCAATTTCTTGGCCAGGAATCTTTTAGCTGTTGCTTGTTTTAAATTCTTTCATTTTGCATTTCGGGAAGGGAGTCTCAAATTAAAGCCAAAATCCTAAATGCAAAAAGATAAATGCCATTTGCTATGAATTCTGATTATTTCTCTTGAATGAGTAACCAAGAGCCAATTTCTCACATAATAATAATTTTGCATATTAATGAGAAACAGAATTGATTGGGTTCTATAGAGGCCATTTCTAGCTGAGTTAAAGGAAAAATACCTTAGAGGCAACAAGGACCTTAGAAAGCACCTAATTTAATCCCTTCATTTTATAGGAACAGAGAGGGTGAAAGCCTTGCCCTTGCTGACTGGGTGCTCAGGGAGGACTTTGATCTGCATCAAAATGTATCTCAAGCAGGTGTATCAATCCTAACTTTCCATTACTAATAAGGCTCTTTGCTATTATTTGCGTGGGCCTGTGACAAGGACAAGATTTTATTCCTTAGAACTAAGAGTAGAAAACAAATAATGCCACATGTGCAACATTGCCACCCAAGAGGACTTCTTTGTTAACATTCAAAAACCCATTTTGAATGTAAACAAAGAGTGCTATTTGAGCCGGTTTACCTAGTGTTGTAGCCAGTCTTAGCTTTAGAAAAGAGAGTTTTGTGATCTCTGCATACCATGGAAGTCTAAATCAACAGACACAGACACTGAACCCAGGGCAAGGCCCTGTCAGAATAAAACATGGAAATGGTGTTGAGATCATATCAACAAAACTATAAAGTAAACATTACAAGGGTTTGCTGCAATGGGATAGTGTGTGTGGTGAGGGCACACAGCGTTCCTCAGGCTGACCTGCCCCCGGATATGAAACACCATCCCTCCCAGCAGGCTGGAAAGCTGCAGCCACACCAGGCACTGAACTGAGACCCCTTGAGGCCACAGGCCACAGCTTCTTCCTCTCCCACCATCTAGGAAGGGCAGATTGCCTGTGGTCAGGACACAAATAAATGGCCAATTACTTTCCAAGCTAGTCTAATCTTGAGTGTAATAATCCAGCTAATGGACTAACTTTAGAATGCTGCAAATGATAAACCTCATGTTTTCATTGGCATTTTTGTTGTGGAAACAGATTTGCTCCCCACACACTATTCTATAATATACATATTGCTTATCCATTATGTATTTTTAAATTATTATTTTACTTTAAGGTTTATACTGAAATATTGGTAACATTACTTCTGTTGTCATCTATTATTTAATGAGTGTATTCCAGCTGGACAGAAAGACAGGGCTATCTGTTTCCCGTCTGACTCATTGTTGCTAACAGTTGTCAGGGAAGCAAAAATATTCAGTCTATTGATGTACTGCAGCTGTGCAACTTTGGATATTGTATTTCTACTGAAAAAAGAGCTGGTGACTTTTTCTAATGCCTCTGCCATTAAGAAAAGACAGTTTATTGTCATGGGATGCCAATTATCAGTTTTTTAAAAGGGTTAAAAATCTATGATGAATTGAATTACTCTCTTGCTACACCATTGAGTTGTGTTGAAAGGAGCTTTAGATTATCAAAATCATTGTCAAACTTCATGTAGAAGTTTTCCTGCTAACTCCAAACACCCAGCTTCCAAACCAAAGACTAATGTTTTATTCACTGAACAAGTTTTTCTATTATTAAAACACTTTATTGAGATGTATTTGCATATATTTCATACAATTAAATGTTTTTAATATATTTACAGACTTCTGTAGTCATCACCACAATCAATTTTAGAACATTTTCATTACCCTAGAAAGATGTCCCATTCTCCTTAACTACCACCACCCCCTATTTCCCCAACTTACCCCAAGGTGTAGGCAATCACTAATTTTCTTTCTGTCTCAATTGCTTTGCCTATTCTGGGAGTTTCATATAAAAGAAATTATACAATATGTGGTCCAGTGTGACTAAGTTCTTTTCATTAGCATAATATGTTTACAGTTTATTCATACTGTAGCATGTATCACTACTTCGTTCATTTTTTGTGGTTGTATGCCATTGTACAGGTATACCACATTTTATTTATCCATTCACCTATGAAGGGAGATTTTGGTTGTTTTCATTTTTGGCTATTAAGACTCATGCTGCTATGAACATACATATGTAAGTTTTTCTGTGAACATGTGTTTTCATTTCCCTTGGGTATATATCTAGGAGTAGAATTGCTGTGTCATGTGGTAATTCTATCTTTAACCTTTTGAAAAACGGTCAGACTACTTTCCAAAATGGCTGTACCACTGGACATTCCCAACAGTGATGTACGGGGGTTCCAATTTTTCTACATCTTCCCCGCTTGTTATCATCTGTCTTTTTTTTCTTATAGCCATCCTAGTGAGTGTGTAGTGGACAGCTTCTTAAATCTATTTTTGAAGTGTTGTAATTATGTCCTTAAGCCCAGATGGATTCTGTGTCAGGGAGAGAGGATACGGGTAGCACCAGGCACTGCATGAGGGTGGTGACTGCTCACAGTCCTGTACCCAGGGCTTAGAAGAAGGCCAGGCACATTGTAGGCATGTGAAACTTTTGTAGAATAAATTACTAAATAAGTCCATGGAGAGCCTGCTGTATGCTAGCACCAGTATGGATGCAGAGGTGCAAATGACATGACCCTGCTCCTAAGGAGCTTATATTCTAGAAGGAAGTAGAATGCCATCATTCCTGAAAGAAAGTGACTGATGATAGGGAGAGGTACATAGTAGGGGAAACTGTACTCATTTCTAAGCCACCAAAGTATAAAGGGTGAAAGCTTGAGCTCCTTTGATCTTAGCCTTATTTGTGAAGTCTGGCTTCCAGGAAATGGAGGGGAAGAACCACCAGTTATCCCAACTGCATGAGTGAGGAAGCCTTCCATCAACAGTTGAAACCTCTCAGACATGAGAGCATCTTGTGTGTGTGTGTGTGTGTGTGTGTGTGTGTGTGTGTCTGTGGGCTCAGAATATAACATGATTCTTCTCCTTAAGCTCAGGTTTTTAGTGATTTGCCCATTCTCTTTCTTCCTTTCTTCTTTTTTCCTCTCTCTTTCTCACCCTCTCTGTTTTATCCCCTGGCCCCTTCTCTCTCAATCATCTGTCTACCCATCTTTTCTCAACCCCTCTCCAACTTTGCTCTCACAAGCTCCAGGGTATATTTTATACAAATTTCTTCAGCTTTAATACATAATAACCAATCTAAGTGAATAAACCATCATTTTCTTCTTTTTATTATTTTACTTTAAGTTCTAGGGTACATGTACACAATATGCAGATTTGTTACATAGGTATACATGTACCATGTTGGTTTGCTGCACCCATCAACTCATCATTTACATTTGGTATTTCTCCTAACGCAATCCCTCCCCCACTCCTCACCCACCAACAGGCCCTGGTGTGTGATGTTCCCCTCTCTGTCTCCCTGTGTTCTCATTGTTCAACTCCAACTTACGCGTTAGAATATGCAGTGTTTGGTTTTCTGTCCTTGTGATAGTTTGCAGAGAATGATGGTTTCCAGCTTCATCCATGTCCCTGCAAAGGGCATGAACTCATCCTTTTTTATGGCTGCAGAGTATTCCATCATGTATATGTGCCACATTTTCTTTATCCAGTCTATTATTGATAGACATTTGGGGTAGTTCCAAGTCATTGCTATTGTGAATAGTGCCACAGTAAACATACGTGTGCATGTGTCTCTATAGTAGCACGAATTATAATCCTTTGGGTATATACCCAGTAATGGGATTACTGGGTCAGGTGGTATTTCTAGTTCTAGATCCTTGAGGAATCACCATAGTGTTTTATACAATGGGTGAACTAATTTACACTCCCACCAACAGTGTAAAAGCGTTCCTATTTCTCCACATTCTCTCCAGCAACTGTTGTTTCCTGACATTTTAGTGATCATCATTCTAACTGGTGTGAGATGATATCTCACTGTGGTTTCGATTTGCATTTCTCTGATAACCAGGATGAGCATTTTTTCATGTCTGTTGGCTGCATAAATGTCTTCTTTTGAGAAGTGTCTGTTCATGTCCTTTGCCCACTTTTTGATGAGTTGTTTTTTTCTTGTAAATTTGTTTAAGTTGTTTGTAGATTCTGGATATTAGCCCTTTGTCAGATGGATAGATTGCAAAAATTTTCTGCCATTCTGTGGGTTACCTATTCACTCTGATGATAATTTCTTTTGCTGTGCAGAAGCTCTTTAATTAGATCTTATTTGTCTATTTTGGCTTTTGTTGCCATAGCTTTTGGTGTGTTAGTCATGAAGTCTTTGCCCATGCCTATGTCCTGAATGGTATTGCTACATTTTCGCCTAGGGTTTTTTTTTTTTTTTTTTTTTTTTTATGGTTTTAGGACTTACATTTAAGTCTTTAATCCATCTTGAGTTAATTTTTGTGTAAGGTGTAAAGAAGAGATCCAGTTTCAGCTTTCTACAAATGGCTAGCCAGTTTTCCCAGCACCATTTATTAAGTAGGGAATCCTTTCCCTATTGCTTGTTTTTGTCAGGTTTGTCAAAGATAAGATGGTTGTAGATGTGTGGTGTTATTTCTGAGCCCTCTGTTCTGTCCCATTGGTCTATATCTCTGTTTTGGCACCAGTACCGTGCTGTTTTGGTGACTGTACCTTGTAGCATAGTTTGAAGTCAGGTAGTGTGATGCCTCCAGCTTTGTTCTTTTGGCTTAGGATTGTCTTGGCAATGCAGGCTCTTTTTTGGTTCTATATGTACTTTAAAGTAGTTTTTTTCTAATTCTGGGAAAAAAGTCATTGGTAGCTTGATGGGGATAGCATTGAATCTATAAATTACCTTGGGCAGTATGGCCATTTTCACAATATTGATTCTTTCTATCCATGAGCATGGAATGTTCTTCCATTTGTTTGTATCCCCTTTTATTTCATTGAGCAGTGGTTTATAGGTATCCTTGAAGAGGTCCTTCACATCCCTTGTAAGCTGGAATCCTAGGTATTTTATTCTCTTTGTAGCAATTGTGAATGGGAGTTCACTCATGATTTGCCTCTGTTTGTCTGTTCTTGGTGTATAGGTATGCTTGTAATTTTGGCACATTGATTTTGTAGCCTGAGCCTTTGCTGAAGTTGCTTATCAGCTTAAGGAGATTTTGGTCTTAGATGATGGGGTTTTCTAAATATACAATCATGTCATCTGCAAAGAGAGACAATTTGACTTCCTCTTTTCCTAATTGAATACCCTTTATTTCTTTGTCTTGACTGATTGCCCTGGCCAGAACTTCCAATACTATGTTGAATAGGATTGGTGAGAGAGGGCATCCTTGTCTTGTGCCAGTTTTAAAAGAGAATGCTTCCAGCTTTTGCCCATTCAGTATGATATTGGCTGTGGGTTTGTCATAAATAGCTCTTACTGTTTTGAAATACATTCCATCAATACCCAGTTTATTGAGACTTTTTAGCATGGAAGGCTGTTGAATTATGTTGAAGGCCTTTTCTGCATCTATTGAGATAATCACGTGGTTTTTGTCTTTGGTTCTGTTTATATGATGGATTATGTTTATTGATTTGCATATGTTGAACCAGGCTTGCATCCCAGGGATGAAGTCAACTTGATCGTGGTGGATAAGTTTTTTGATGTGCTGCTGGATTCTGTTTGCCAGTGTTTTATGGAGGGTTTTTGCATCGATGTTCATCAGGGATATTGGCCTAAAATTCACCTTTTTTGTTGTGTCTCTGCCAGGCTTTGGTACCAGTATGATGCTGGCCTCATAAATGAGTTAGGTAGTATACCTGATATAAATGATGAATTGATGGGTGCTGACGAGTTGATGGGTGCAGCACACCAACATGGCACATGTATACATATGTAACCTGCACGTTATGCACATGTACCCTAGAACTTAAAGTATAATAAAAAAAAAAAAAAAAAAAAGGATTCCCTCTTTTTGTATTGATTGGAATAGTTTCAGAAGGAATGGTTCCAGCTCCTCTTTGTACCTCTGGTAGAATTTGGCTGTGAATCCATCTGGTCCTGGACTTTTTTTGGTTGGTAGGCTTAATTATTGCCTCAGTTTCAGAGCCTGTTTTTGGTCTATTCAGGGATTCAACTTCTTCCTGGTTTAGTCTTAGGAGGGTGTATGTGTCCAGAAATTTATCCATTTCTTTTAGGTTTTCTAGTTTATTTGCTAGAGGTGTCTATAGTATTCTCTGATGGTGGTTTGTATTTCTGTGGGGTCGGTGGTGATATCCCCTTTATCGTTTTTTATTGCGCCTATTTGATTCTTCTCTCTTTTCTTCTTTATTAGTCTTGCTAGTGGTCTATCAATTTTGTTGATCTTTTCAAATAACCAGCTACTGGATTCACTGATTTTTTGAAAGGTTTTTGTGTCTCCATCTCCTTCAGTTCTGCTCTGATCTTCGTTATTTCTTGCCTTCTGCTAGCTTTGGATGTGTTTGCTCTTGCCTCTCTATTTCTTTTAATTGTGATGTTAGGGTGTCAATTTTAGATCTTTCCTGCTTTCTCTTGTGGGCATTTAGTGCTATAAATTTCCCTCTACACACTGCTTTAAATGTGTCCCAGAGATTCTGGTATGTTGTGTCTTTGTTCTCATTGGTTTCAAAGAACATCTTTATTTCTGCCTTGATTTCGTTATTTACCCAGTAGTCATTCAGGAGCAGGTTGTTCATTTTCCATGTATTTGAGCAGTTTTGAGTGAGTTTCTTAATCCTGAGTTCTAGTTTGATTGCAATGTGGTCTGAGACACAGTTTGTTATAATTTCTGTTCTTTTACATTTGCTGAGGAGTGCTTTACTTCCAACTATGTGGTCAATCTTGGAATAAGTGCGATGTGGCGCTGAGAAGAATGTATATTCTGTTGATTTGGGGTGGAGAGTTCTGTAGATGTCTATTAGGTCTGCTTGGTGCCAAGCTGAGTTCAATTCCTGGATATCCTTGTTAACTTTCTGTTTCATTGATCTGTCTAATGTTGACAGTGGGGTGTTAAAGTCTCCCATTATTATTGTGTGGGAGTCTAAGTCTCTTTATAGGTCTCTAAGGGCTTGCTTTATGAATCTGGGTGCTCCTGCATATATATTTAGGAGAGTTAGCTCTTCTTGTTGAATCAATCCCTTTACTATTGTGTAATGGCCTTCTTTGTCTCTTTTGATCTTTGTTTGTTTAAAGTCTGTTTTATCAGAGACTAGTATTGCAACCCCTGCATTGTTTTGTTTTCCATTTTCTTGGTAGATCTTCCTCCATCCCTTTATTTTGAGCCTATGTGTGTCTCTGCACATGAGGTGGGTCTCCTGAATACAGCACACTGATGGGTCTTGATTCTTTATCCAATTTGCCAGTCTGTGTCTTTTAATTGGGGCATTTAGCCCATTTACATTTAAGTTTAATATTGTT
>NC_045442.1:55442190-55513090 GCF_002776525.5 Piliocolobus tephrosceles | reverse complement strand
AACAATATTAAACTTAAATGTAAATGGGCTAAATGCCCCAATTAAAAAACACAGACTGGCAAATTGGATAAAGAATCAAGACCCATCAGTGTGCTGTATTCAGGAGACTCATCTCATGTGCAGAGACACACATAGGCTCAAAATAAAGGGATGGAGGAAGATCTACCAAGAAAATGGAAAACAAAACAATGCAGGGGTTGCAATACTAGTCTCTGATAAAACAGACCTTAAACAAACAAAGATCCAAAGAGACAAAGAAGGCCATTACATAATGGTAAAGGGATTGATTCAACAAGAAGAGCTAACTCTCCTAAATATATATGCACCCAATACAGGAGCACCCAGATTCGTAAAGCAAGTCCTTAGAGACCTACAAAGCAAGTCCTTAGAGACATACAAAGAGACTTAGACTACCACACAATAATAATGGGAGACTTTAACACCCCACTGTCAACATTAGACAGATCAATGAAACAGAAAGTTAACAAGGATATCCAGGAATTGAACTCAGCTTGGCACCAAGCAGACCTAATAGACATCTACAGAACTCTCCACCCCAAATCAACAGAATATACATTCTTCTTCTTGACAAAAACAAGAAATGGGGGAAAGGATTCCCTATTTAATAAATGGTGCTGGGAAAACTGGCTGGCCATGTGTAGAAAGCTGAAACTGGATCCCTTCCTTACACCGTATACAAAAATTAATTCAAGATGGATTAAAGACTTAAATGTTAGACCTAAAACCATAAAAATCCTAGAAGAAAACCAAGGCAACACCATTCAGGACATAGGCATGGGCAAGGACTTCATGTCTAAATCACCAAAAGCAAAACCATTCAGGACATAGGCATGGGCAAGGACTTCATGTCTAAAACACCAAAAGCAATGCCACAAAAGCCAAAATTGACACATGGGATCTAATTAAACTAAAGAGCTTCTGCACAGCAAAAACATAACAAAACAAAACAAACAAACAAACAAACAAAAACTACCATCAGAGTGAAGAGGCAACCTACAGAATGGGAGAACATTTTTACAATCTACCCATCTGACAAAGGGCTAATATCCAGAATCTACAAAGAACTTAAATAAATTTACAAGAAAAAATCAAACAACCCAATCAAAAAGTGGGCAAAGGATATGAACAGACACTTCTAAAAAAAAAAGACATTTATGCAGCCAACAGACACATGAAAAAATGCTCATCATCACTGGTCATCAGAGAAATGGAAATGAAAACCTCAATGAGATACCATCTTACACCAGTTAGAATGATTATCACTTAAAAGTCAGGAAACAACAGGTGCTGGAGAGGATGTGGAGAAATAGGAACACTTTTACACTGTTGGTGGGAGTGTAAACTAGTTCAACCACTGTGGATGACAGTGTGGCGATTCCTCAAGGATCTAGAACTAGAAATACCATTTGACCCAGCCATCCCATCACTGGGTATATACCCAAAGGATTATAAATCATGCTGCTATAAAGACACACACACACACGTATATTTATTGTGGCACTATTCACAATAGCAAAGACTTGGAACCAACCCAAATGTCCAATAATGATAGGCTGAATTAAGAAAATGTGGCACATATACACCACAGAATACTATTCAGCCATAAAAAAGGATGAGTTCATGTCCTCTGTAGGGACATGGATGAAGCTGTAAACCATCATTCTGAGCAAACTATCGCAAGGACCGAAAACCAAACACAGCCTGTTCTCACTCATAGGTGGGACTTGAACAATGAGAACACCTGGACACAGGGTGGGAAACATCACACACCAGGGTCTTTTGTGGGGTTTGGGGGAGGGGGAGGGATAGTATTAGGAGAAATACCTAATGTAAATGACGAGTTAATGGGTGCAGCACACCAACATGGCACATGTATACATATATAACAAACCTGCACGTTGTCCACATGTACTCTAGAACTTAAAGTATAATAATAATAAAAAAAAAAACTTAAAAGTGGTCTAGTGCAAAAGCCACTTCTGCTTCTGTTGGTTTGTTTAATTTGTACCACCCAAAATAAGCAGATGGATCAGGTGGCAGTGTCTGGGCTCTCAATATTTTTTTTCTGTAATAACAATCTCTTTAAAAAGTCTCTCAATGAATTACGACTCTGAGGGCTCAAATATTCATCATGCATTATCTTATTTTAAAAAAGCAGCACCCACTTTTTGTTGAAATGTAAAACAATATATAAGGGTTTTAGTCTATTCAGGCTGCTATAACAAAAATACCATAAACTGGCTGCCTTATATACAACATAAATTTGTTTTTTGCACTTCTGGAGGCTAGGAAGCTGAAGATGAAGACACCAGCAGATTCAGTGTCCGTTGAGGACCATTCCTCAATGATGGTGTCTTCTCACAGTGGAAGAGACAAATAGCCTCCCTTAGGCCTTTTTTATAAACACATTAATCTATCTCACTGAGGACTGATATCAACACATGGATTTTGCAGAGACGCAAACATTCAGACCATAGCATAAGGATATAAATTAGTACTTTGTTTTTAAAGGTCACAGTAAGTTTTGCATTTCAATATAAACAACGATTTCTAGTGGCTGCGGCAGTGCATAGAAAGGCTGACCAGGGTTTGATAAAGTGGTGTGGCTTACTGCAGAGCTTGAGTTGGTGATGGGTACACATGTATAAGGCTAGTGAGTTATCAGGAAAATGTGGGGATTTAGCCAGGGTTTCTCACATTCTAATATGTTGTACTATACTTAGCTGCCATGGAGGGAGCAAAACAAATTTGCATTTTGAGTGGACTGCGTAGCTAATTTGATCGATGCATCAAATCTTCCAATCCCCCTCCTGGCCATAGGGATAACCATGTCACTCAAGTGGGGCCAATCAGAAGCCTTCTCTGGGATTATGTTGAGTTTTGATGCCTGCAAAAACTATGTTCTTTTTCTCTGGTAGGGTTGCAGAATTACCAGTGGCCCTGTTCCTGCCACCCAGGGAAGGTCTGTCTGCAGAAGGAGGTCATGAGGCTGGTCAACATGTAAAAATGAGCTGAGCTGAGGTAAGAGAGATATACTGAGTTCAGTCCCAGTTCTAAGTCCTGAGGCTCAGGTTTCTGAAGTTCATCCTTAAATTGTATAAACATTAACTTTTCAAAAATTGCTCTGCTATAGAAAACTCATTAATATTTTTACTTCAGCTATGATCCAGTGAAACTATCAACTGCTTAAATTACTACTACACATAAAGAAGTGCATTAGCTCAGTATCTTAGTCAGCTTTGGCTGCTATAATGAAATACCACAGACTACGTGGCTTAAACAACAGACATTTATTTCTCCTGGTTCTAGAGATTGGGAAGTTTAAGATCAAGGTGCCAGCACGGTCATTGTCTAGTGAGGGCTCTCTCCTTGGTTGGCAGATGACTATCTTGTGTGTCCTTACATGGCAGAGAGACAGAGAGAGAGAGATAGAGGAGAGGGAGTGGAAACAAGTGAGATCTGGTCTGTTTCTCTTTTAATAAGGACACTGATCCCATCTTGGGGTCCCTACCCTCACAACCTCATCTAAACCTAATGATCTCCCAAAGAGCTCACCTCCAAATACTATCACGTTGGGGGATAGGGCTTCAACACATGAATTTTGGGGTGTGGGGGCACAAACATTTATTCCCTAACACTTGGGAAGAGATTTGAGTAAAATAGAGGAAGGCAGGAGAAAGGGAAGAAGGAAGAAATTAATGAACAAAGAGAAGAAGGTAAAGAAAAAAGATGAAATTTCTATTCCCCTCAGAAACTTTTCCTTTCAATTGCATTGGTCAATAAATTCTCTCTCACTCTTTCTCTCTTGTTTAACCTATTTTAAGTTTGGTTTCTGTCACTTTCATCTGAAAGAACCCTGGTTAATTCACTATCCTTTGGAGGTGTTACAAAGATTATTCTATTGCATGAAATCACATAATTAAAGAATTAGGAATACCTTTTTATTGGAAATTTTCCCACCTTAATTGTTCAAATTGTATCCTTATCCAGTGAGTCTCTCTCATCAAGTGCAATAAATCCTGATTGTAATCTGTTTCCTTCCTCCAATAAATATGAGTAAGATATCATCCTGAGAGCTTCAGAGGAGAATTGATAAAAATTCAAAAGGGAATATTAAAACATAATCACTAAATAAAAACATGAGTTTACAGGTTCTAAAAAATGCCACTTAGAGATGAAAATAATATAAATGTGGAAAGATGTAACCTTCTAGGGAACATCCTTCATTTTCTAACAAAGTTAATTGTACATTCTATCTCAGTAGAACTGAACTCTTTCTCCTATATTTTTCTCCTCAATTTTTTTTTCATGTTAATGTCCTACTCTGTTTCATGAAGAGGATGTTATTAATAATTTGTCATTACATTATAAATGTATCATCTCCAAGTCTGGGGTTGATTAATGTTCCCTCTCATGTTAAGATCCTGCCAGCTGGTTTCTTGCTTAGGCAATAGAAAAGCGAACTAAGAGAGTGATGAATGAAGCTATGGAATTTTAAAAATGACTAAATCTTTCTGGCCTTGAGATAAAAAAGAGAAAGAAAATTGGAACTGTTAGACTGTTTTGAAAAAAATAAGAAACAAGTAGCAGATGAAATCAAATTCTAAACAAAATTAAAGTGTATAAAGTAAGTTGATGAATGCAATTACAAAAATATTAAAGATTGTTCTCAGTTTGGAGAACACTTAGGAGAGTATATGCTTCTCCCTCAGTGCATTACGTTTGCCCGATCCTGCAAAAATGACACATGTCCAGCTTGCTTATCATCCCCCTTCTTATAGAAAACTGTCTTTTGACTCAAAGTAGTCCAAATGTGCCCCATTTTAAGCATGGACACATCAGACAACCCACTGTATTGCAAAGAGGAGAAAGAGAAGTGCAGGGCAGAGGAAGGCCAGTGCAGGCCTGCTGCTCAACAGGAAGTTTTTTTTTTCCCCCTTCCCCTTTTTTCTCCTCTCCTTTTTTTGCTTCCCAATTACCTTCAGTCTCAAATTGTAGATTGCACGCCCTAGGATCCTATGACTAGGATGAGGATGGTGTAGTGGGAACAGAAAGGGTTTGTATTTTACCCCACCAGGCTGTGAATTCCAGCTCTTACACTTGCTAGTTAGTTGCAAATTTCTTAGCCTCTCTGAACCTGTGTTGTATAAACACAGGGACATACAGAGTGGAATAACAGACATTGGAGACTCCAAAAGGTAAGAGGATGAGAAGGGAGTAAGGGATGAAATACTACCTATTCGGTACAAGGTACACTATATGAGTGATGGGTATAATAAAAGCCCAGACTTCACCACTGCATAAAAGATGTATGTAATACAACTGCACTTGTATCCCTAAATCCGTAAAGTAAGTTTAAAAAATCCGAGGATGGCAGTATATATTCCCTGTGCTATGCAGATGTAAACAGTTGTGAAGCGCTTTATAATGCTACAGGTGAAAGATGATTTCTTTATTTTAAAAATTGTATCTGGCTCTGAGCTCACTTTTCAAGTTCTCTAAAAGTTCAATGTTAAGACAATGGGGTAGAAGCCATGGATTTCAACCTATTATTGTCACTACTGGAATTTCAGAAGATGGGTGACTTCAATCATAGTAGAGACCACTGCTACACTGGCCAGAAGGACCCTCACTAATGTTCCACAGAGGCCCTGGCAGCTTCTCCACCCCAGAGGCTCTGACTCTCTGTAGGGCTTATAGCCTTCCATTCCTGCCCCCTCCAAAGTCCCACGGGAGCCACTTTCAGGGCTTAGATTCCATTCCCTTCAGCCCTTGAAGATTACACCTCCCTTTTTAGAAATGTTCCATAAACAAAGGAAAATCGCATCCTAAAAGACAATGAAGCTGGTGAGGACATAGAGGAATAAGAGCCCTTATATGTTGCTGATGGGAATATAAAATGGTGCAACTGCTGTGGAAAAAAATTTGGCGGTTCCTCAAAAAGGTAAACATGGGAGGGGCGGAGCAAGATGGCCGAATAGGAACCACTCCAGTCTCCAACTCCCAGCGCGAGCAACACAGAAGACTGGTGATTTCTGCATTTTCAACTGAGGTACTGGGGTCATCTCACTATGGAGTGCCGGACAATCGGTGCTGGTCAGCTGCTGCAGCCCGACCAGGGAGAGCTGAAGCAGGGTGAGGCATCGCCTCACCTGGGAAGCGCAAGGGGGAAGGGAATCCCTTTTCCTAGCCAGGGGAACTGAGACACACAACACCTGGAAAATCGGGTAATTCCCACCCCAATACTGCACTGTAAGCAAACGGGTACACCAAGAGAATATACCCCACACCTGGCCAGGAGGGTCCCACACCCACGGAGCCTCCCTCCTTGCTAACACAGCAGTCTGCCCCGATCTAACCGCAAGGCAGCAGTGAGGCTGGGGGAGGGGCGCCCGCCATTGCTGAGGCTTAAGTAGGTAAACAAAGCCGCTGGGAAGCTCGAACTGGGTGGAGCTCACAGCAGCTCAAGGAAACCTGCCTGTCTCTGTAGACTCCACCTCTGGGGACAGGGCACAGCTAAAAAATAACAAGAGAAGCAGCAGAGGCCTGTGCAGACACGAACAACTCTGTCTGACAGCTTTGAAGAGAGCAGTGGATCTCCCAACACCGAAGTTGAGATCTGAGAAGGGACAGACTGCCTGCTCAAGTGGGTCCCTGACCCCTGAGTACCCTAACTGGGAGACATCCCCCACTAGGGGCAGTCTTGACACCCCACACCTCACAGGGTGGAGTACATCCCTGAGAGGAAGCTTCCAAAGTAAGAATCAGACAGGTACACTCGCTGTTCAGCAATATTCTATCTTCTGCAACCTCTGCTGCTGATATCCAGGCAAACAGGGTCTGGAGTGGACCTCAAGCAATCTCCAACAGACCTACAGCTGAAGGTCCTGACTATTAGAAGGAAAACTATCAAACAGGAAGAACACCTGTACCAAAACCCCAGCAGTACATCACCATCATCAAAGACCAGAGGCAGATAAAACCATGAAGATGGGGAAGAAGCAGGGCAGAAAAGCTGGAAATTCAAAAAATAAGAGCGCATCTCCCCCTGCAAAGGAGCGCAGCTCATCGCCAGCAACGGATCAAAGCTGGTCAGAGAATGACTTTGAGGAAATGAGAGAAGAAGGCTTCAGTCCTTCAAACTTCTCAGAGCTAAAGGAGGAATTATGTACCCAGCGCAAAGAAACTAAAAATCTTGAAAAAAGAGTGGAAGAATCGACAGCTAGACTAATTAATGCAGAGAAGGTCATAAACGAAATGACAGAGATGAAAACCATGACACGAGAAATACGTGACAAATGCACAAGCTTCAGTAACTGACTCTATCAACTGGAAGAAAGAGTATCAGCGATTGAGGATCAAATGAGTGAAATGAAGCGAGAAGGGAAACCAAAAGAAAAAAGAAGAAGAAGAAATGAACAAAGCCTGCAAGAAGTATGGGATTATGTAAAAAGACCAAATCTACGTCTGATTGGGGTGCCTGAAAGTGAGGCGGAGAATGGAAACAAGTAGGAAAACACTCTTCAGGATATCATCCAGGAGAACTTTCCCAACCTAGTAGGGCAGGCCAACATTCAAATTCAGGAAATACAGAGAACGCCACAACGATACTCCTCCAGAAGAGCAACCCCAAGACACATAATTGCCAGATTCACCAAAGTTGAAATGAAGGAAAAAATCTTAAGGGCAGCCAGAGAGATAGGTCGGGTTACCCACAAAGGGAAGCCCATCAGATGGACAGCAGATCTCTTGGCAGAAACTCTACAAGCCAGAAGAGAGTGAGGGCCAATATTCAATGTTCTTAAAGAAAAGAATTTTAAACCCAAAATTTCATATCCAGCCAAACTAAGTTTCATAAGTGAAGGAGAAATAAAATCCTTTACAGATAAGCAAATGCTTAGAGATTTTGTCACCACCAGGCCTTCCTTACAAGAGACCCTGAAGGAAGCCCTAAACATGGAAAGGAACAACCGGTACCAGCCATTGCAAAAACATGCCAAAATGTAAAGACCATCGAGGCTAGGAAGAAACTGCATCAACTAATGAGCAAAATAACCAGTTAATATCATAATGGCAGGATCAAGTTCACACATAACAATATTAACCTTAAATGTAAATGGACTAAATGCTCCAATTAAAAGACACAGACTGGCAAACTGGATAAAGAGTCAAGACCCATCAGTCTGCTGTCTTCAGGAGACCCATCTCACATGCAGAGACATACATAGGCTCAAAATAAAAGGATGGAGGAAGATCTACCAAGCAAATGGAGAACAAAAAAAAGCAGGGGTTGCAATCCTAGTCTCTGATAAAACAGACTTTAAACCATCAAAGATCAAAAGAGACAAAGAAGGCCATTACATAATGGTAAAGGGATCAATCCAACAGGAAGAGCTAACTATCCTAAATATATATGCACCTAATACAGGAGCACCCAGATTCATAAAGCAAGTCCTTAGAGACTTACAAAGAGACTTAGACTCCCATACAATAATAATGGGAGACTTCAACACTCCACTGTCAACATTAGACAGATCAACGAGACAGAAAGTTAACAAGGATATCCAGGAATTAAACTCATCTCTGCACCAAGCAGACCTAATAGACATCTATAGAACTCTCCACCCCGAGTCAACAGAATATACATTCTTCTCAGCACCACATCACACTTATTCCAAAATTGACCACATAATTGGAAGTAAAGCACTCCTCAGCAAATGTAAAAGAACAGAAATTATAACAAACTGTCTCTCTGACCACAGTGCAATCAAACTAGAACTCAGGACTAAGAAATTCAATCAAAACCGCTCAACTACATGGAAACTGAACAACCTGCTCCTGAATGACTACTGGGTACATAACGAAATGAAAGCAGAAATAAAGATGTTCTTTGAATCCAATGAGAACAAAGATACAACATACCAGAATCTCTGGGACACATTTAAAGCAGTATGTAGAGGGAAATTTATAGCACTAAGTGCCCACAAGAGAAAGCAGGAAAGATCTAAAATTGACACTCTAACATCACAATTAAAAGAACTAGAGAGGCAAGAGCAAACACATTCAAAAGCTAGCAGAAGGCAAGAAATAACTAAGATCAGAGCAGAACTGAAGGAGATAGAGACACAAAAAACCCTCCAAAAAATCAATGAATCCAGGAGTTGGTTTTTTGAAAAGATCAACAAAATTGACAGACCGCTAGCAAGATTAATAAAGAAGAAAAGAGAGAGGAATCAAATAGACGCAATAAAAAATGATAAAGGGGATATCACCACCGACCCCACAGAAATACAAACTACCATCAGAGAATACTATAAACACCTCTATGCAAATCAACTAGAAAATCTAGAAGAAATGGATAATTTCCGGGACACTTACACTCTCCCAAGACTAAACCAGGAAGAAGTTGAATCCCTGAATAGACCAATAGCAGCCTCTGAAATTGAGGCAACAATTAATAGCCTACCCACCAAAAAAAGTCCAGGACCAGATGGATTCACAGCTGAATTCTACCAGAGGTACAAGGAGGAGCTGGTACCATTCCTTCTGAAACTATTCCAATCAATAGAAAAAGAGGGAATCCTTCCTAACTCATTTTATGAGGCCAACATCATCCTGATACCAAAGCCTGGCAGAGACACAACAAAAAAAGAGAATTTTAGACCAATCTCCCTGATGAACATCGATGCAAAAATCCTCAATAAAATACTGGCAAACCGGATTCAGCAGCACATCAAAAAGCTTATCCACCATGATCAAGTGGGCTTCATCCCTGGGATGCAAGGCTGGTTCAACATTCGCAAATCAATCAACGTAATCCGGCATATAAACAGAACCAAAGACAAGAACCACATGATTATCTCAATAGATGCAGAAAAGGCTTTTGACAAAATTCAACAGCCCTTCATGCTAAAAACGCTCAATAAAATCGGTATTGATGGAACGTACCTCAAAATAATAAGAGCTATTTATGACAAACCCACAGCTGATATCATACTGAATGGGCAAAAACTGGAAAAATTCCCTTTGAAACCTGGCACAAGACAGGGATGCCCTCTCTCACCACTCCTATTCAACATAGTGTTGGAAGTTCTGGCTAGGGCAATCAGGCAAGAGAAAGAAATCAAGGGTATTCAGTTAGGAAAAGAAGAAGTCAAATTGTCCCTGTTTGCAGATGACATGATTGTATATTTAGAAAACCCCATCGTCTCAGCCCAAAATCTCCTTAAGCTGATAAGCAACTTCAGCAAAGTCTCAGGATACAAAATTAATGTGCAAAAATCACAAGCATTCTTATACACCAGTAACAGACAAGCAGAGAGCCAAATCAGGAATGAACTTCCATTCACAATTGCTTCAAAGAGAATAAAATACCTAAGAATCCAACTTACAAGGGATGTAAAGGACCTCTTCAAGGAGAACTACAAACCACTGCTCAGTGAAATCAAAGAGGACACAAACAAATGGAAGAACATTCCATGCTCATGGATAGGAAGAATCAATATCGTGAAAATGGCCATACTGCCCAAGGTTATTTATAGATTCAATGCCATCCTCATCAAGCTACCAATGACTTTCTTCACAGAATTGGAAAAAACTGCTTTAAAGTTCATATGGAACCAAAAAAGAGCCCACATTGCCAAGACAATCCTAAGTCAAAAGGACAAAGCTGGAGGCATCATGCTACCTGACTTCAAACTATACTACAAGGCTACAGTAACCAAAACAGCATGGTACTGGTACCAAAACAGAGATATAGACCAATGGAACAGAACAGAGCCCTCAGAAATAATACCTCACATCTACAGCCATCTGATCTTTGACAAACCTGAGAAAAACAAGAAATGGGGAAAGGATTCCCTATTTAATCAATGGTGCTGGAAAAATTGGCTAGCCATAAGTAGAAAGCTGAAACTGGATCCTTTCCTTACTCCTTATACGAAGATTAATTCAAGATGGATTAGAGACTTAAATGTTAGACCTAATACCATAAAAACCCTAGAAGAAAATCTAGGTAGTACCATTCAGGACATAGGCATGGGCAAGGACTTCATGTCTAAAACACCAAAAGCAATGGCAACAAAAGCCAAAATTGACAAATGGGATCTAATTAAACTAAAGAGCTTCTGCACAGCAAAAGAAACTACCATGAGAGTGAACAGGCAACCTACAGAATGGGAGAACATTTTTGCAATCTACTCATCTGACAAAGGGCTAATATCCAGAATCTACAAAGAACTCAATCAAATATACAAGAAAAAAACAACCCCATCAAAAAGTGGGGAAAGGATATGAACAGACATTTCTCAAAAGAAGACATTCATACAGCCAACAGACACATGAAAAAATGCTCATCATCACTCGCCATCAGTGAAATGCAAATCAAAACCACAATGAGATACCATCTCACACCAGTTAGAATGGCAATCATTAAAAAATCAGGAAACAACAGGTGCTGGAGAGGATGTGGAGAAATAGGAACACTTTTACACTGTTGGTGGGATTGTAAACTAGTCCAACCATTATGGAAAACAGTATGGCAATTCCTCAAGGATCTAGAACTAGATGTACCATATGACCCAGCCATCCCACTACTGGGTATATACCCAAAGGATTATAAATTATGCTACTACAAAGACACATGCACACGTATGTTTATTGCGGCACTATTCACAATAGCAAAGACTTGGAATCAACCCAAATGTCCATCAGTGACAGACTGGATTAAGAAAATGTGGCACATATACACCATGGAATACTATGCAGCCATAAAAAAGGATGAGTTTGCGTCCTTTGTAGGGACATGGATGCAGCTGGAAACCATCATTCTTAGCAAACTATCACAAGAAGAGAAAACCAAACACTGCACGTTCTCACTCATAGGTGGGAACTGAACAATGAGATCACTTGGACTCGGGAAGGGGAACATCACACACTGGGGCCTATCATGGGGTGGGGGGGAGGGATTGCATTGGGGAGTTATACCTGATATAAATGATGAATTGATGGGTGCTGACGAGTTGATGGGTGCAGCACACCAACATGGCACAAGTATACATATGTAACAAACCTGCATGTTATGCACATGTACCCTAGAACTTAAAGAATAATAATAAAAAAAAAAGGTAAACATGGAATTACTCTACAGCCCAGTAATTTCACTCCTAGGAAAATATGCCCAAGGAAAATGGAAACACACATCCACACAAAACTTGTACATGAATATTCTTGATGACATTATTTGTAATAGGTGAAAAGTGGAAATAACCCAAATGTCCATCAACTGAGGAAAGAATAAACAAAATGTAGTATGTTCTTACAATGGAATATTATTCAGTCATAAAAAGGAACGGATACTGATACATGCTACAACATAGATGCAACTTGAAAACATTATGTTAAATGAAAGAAACCAAAGGCTACAGGTTACATGATTCCATTTAAATGAAATGTCCAGAGTGAACAAATCCATAGAGATCAAAATTGCCTAAGGCTGAGGAGACGGAGGGAATGTGAGTGACTGCTAATGGGTATGAAGTTTCTTTTTGGCTGTGTTGGAATGAAATAGTGGTAATGGTTGCACAACCTTGTGAATATACTAAAAACCATTGAATTTGTCACTTTAAAATGGTGAAATGTATGGTACATGTTACAGCCCAATTTAAACAAGTGAATTATTTAGAACAGAGTGAGCATCACTTCTTGAGTACCCGCTGACTTGCAGAAGGTACTTTTAGTGCAGACCTTATCCAGTAACAATGATCGATTACTAGATTTCTTTTCCCATTTTGATTTTCATAATAAAAGAGCAAGACTATATTTTATTATCTCTTATTATCTCTGTTTTATATATGAAAAATGGAAGAGGCATAGAGAAGTTAAGTGACTTGACTGAAATTTCTCAGCCAGTGGACTATAACTATGGACCTGAGACTGATGCTGTATCTTTGGGATGACAGGTCTTGTGAATTCCACTCCGGGGCTTCTACACTACCAGTTGCCCTGGCCTGAGCCCAGTATAATCTCAGTTACCATCTCAGGAGGTTTGCCTTCTTGGTGAATCTAACTGCTGAAAATCAAGGTCACTCAGGATGAGAGGGGACAGGATTATAGAAAATAAGAATGGTGGCTCCCACACTGACCTACAGTGAACCCACGCCTGGGCCGTCACACTGGGGTAGAGGATAATAAATTGGTTTGGGGAAATACATTGGAAGGGCATGAAAGAACCTAGTTTTGAGGCACCCCTTCTGACCTTGGGTGAAGAAATGGGGAATGAAAGCTGCCAAATAGAGAGCTAGAGACCTGCTCATGCATCCCTTCCCAAGCTCTTGTATTGCAGCCACCTACTTTTTAGGCTTCCCCTTCTGCAAACCCCTAAGCCTAACCGTCAGGATTTCGGGAAATGTCAGTTTTCGGGAAATGATCTGTAGGAAAATTCTCAAGTTGTGTTGTTGTTTGCCATTTGGAAAGTGAAATGCTCAGCAAACTAATTGTCGTGATGGATTTGCTAGCCAGTGAGAAATTAGCATCAAGGTTTTGTTTAAGAGGATGTTGCGCCAACAGAATGCCTGCCAACATTGCCTTTCTCTAATGAAAAGCAGAGTGTGCTTCTGGGTAGCTCTGAAGACTGCAAATTATTTCTTTCTCTTTGAAGTGCCTCACAAGTTAAAATATTCTCCTTGGTTTGTTGCATGTTAATAAAGTGCATTAGTTGGGCGATGGATCCAAGTACTGACAGGTAATTTGAACTATGAAAAAAGCCACAGAGATGAAAATAAACTTGTCTCAGTGGTACACTAATGAGATGGAGAAAGCTAAAGCCTTGCTTTTCCGATAGCTTTTCCTGTCCTGTCAGATACCTGGTCCCGGTATTGAACTTGGCATTTCCATAACAATTAGATTCTAAGTATTACTTGTCATTTGTCTGGAAAATGCTAAAATTCCTGCAACTTCTTCCAGGAGAGAAGTGGGAAGGAGGAAGATGGGTCAAGCAGAGCATTCATGATGATGCCTTAGAGAAAAGAAGTACAAATAGGGCCTTTTCATAACTCCTAAAGGATTGAACAGGGTACTATAAAAGCAACAGAATAGAGTAAAGCCCAGGTATTCATTTGTTTGTCAACCTGAAACAATGAGAGTCAGAAAATATGATTGAGTTGATTCCAGCACAAAATTTAGAAATGACCACCAAGAAAGAGATTCCAAAAGAACAGGATAAGTGTTCCCAAGTGGGGAAGTTAAGGTTTCACTTATGTAGGCAGAAACTGAGAATTTTAACAGGTTCAACATTTTCCATTCAAGTCCAGTGTATATGTTATAGCGATTTGATTGGTTTTAGCTTGCTGCATTTCAAGGAAGATTGCTTTAACATTCTTTGAGGAGGGGTAATGATCAGAGGGGGCTCTTATCTCTGACGCCATTCGGCTATTTCTAATCGTTTACAGGAAAAAGCAGAAGTTGCAGCTGCATGCTGCTTGACTTAGGCCACATAGTTATATTCCTCTCAAAGCTCAAAATAATTCAGCATTCCAACAGCTTTAAGTTTGAATTATATAATCTCACATTTTCATGCCACAAACATTATTGAACATCTATTGTGCATCAGACACTGTTCTAGGCACTGGAGAGACAACTAATGAGACAGAACAGTCTCCTGCCTTCAAGATCTCATAGTCTCTAAGTCACATTTTTAGAATTGATTCACTTTCAGAATTGTTATAAAATTGGGGCCGTATTTGAGTCTTCAATCAACAGACTTTTAGAAAGTGATAATTTGGCTTTTGTCAGGAAAATCTGGACAGAGACAGAAATATCTATAAAGTGCTCTGGGAGAATGAAGGAGGGAGGGATTGTGTAGACAGAGGGAACAAATGGAATATTCTGGACAAAGATACGGGGAACTTGTATGTCAGTGAGATATGATAAGCAGCTCTCTTGGGGCTCAAGACAAAGAGTGGTGGGGAGTCACTGGTGACACAGCTGCAAAGGTAAGAAGACTTCTGGTTAAAGTAAAATACAAAAATAGAAGTAAACTCTACTTTGGTGGAAAGGACAAGAGGAATGACTTTGCCTCCTGTGGGAGGAAAATTTTCTGTTAAAAGCACATCTTAAGACATTACTAAAATTTACTTCCAAATTCACATTTATCCACCCACTTTTGGCTTTTGGTGCCTGCAAGCTGGCTGTGAAATAGGTTTTGGCAGGAGTAAAATAGCTATGATTATAGAAATCTATCATCATGATAGAGCAAAGGAATTGCTAATGGTCACAAGGATATATATAATATATATATTTATTAAAACATGTAGTTTCTATACTATAGTCTTTTAGTTAAACAAAAAAGAAAAGCCTGCAGTGGAGCTCAGGAGAAAATACAAACTACAAAGAGAAATCGATGTGAAGGACACACTCAGGTGGCCCAGAGGTCTTGTCTTTGAGCATCTGTTGATTATTGGAGCCACTGTGCCTGATATTCACCTGAACTTCACCTTTAGTACCAAAGAGTGGCTGCCATTCTGAATTTGTCTGAATTATTAGGTTGCTGAAAAAGTAATTGCTGTTTTTGCCATTCAAAGTAATTGCAAAAAGTGATATTATATTTGCACCAACCTAATACTTGCTTTCCTTCTGTTCTTGCCTACCTCCAATAGGGAGGGTTTGGGGCACCGCTCTTCCCAGTCCTAATCACACACCTATTTATTTTATTAGTCTCCTATAGTCATTCCTGTCTCTTGTGAGTATGAATCTCAGTCCAAAAACTCAGCTTTGAATGCAACTTTAGGCTAACATGACAATAATTCTGAGCCTCTAGCCCTGCAGCCAAGGGAGAAATTAAATTTCAGTCCCTACTGGAGTTCTCTCCTTAAAGAATTGCCCACTGACCCGGTGCCCTCTCCCACTGATTGCTGGACACATTGGGGGAATGATGACCATTCCCTGCTGATAGTCCCAGGGCATTGCCAGGGGCTGCCCACTGCTCTCCAGGCCTAGTGGTCTCTCTTTCCACTTGGCCCTCTGTGTCCCTAGAAATAGGAAGAATTATCTTCTTCTCTCTGGTGCCTTTTTCAGAGATGTTTGTTTTTCTCCCCCTGGAATACAAAACATATAGGCTTATAAATGAGTTTAGGCTTTGGAAAATAACAGCAAGGAAGGGAAGGATCTTAAAGGCCGTTTCTTTCCTTCCACCATAAATTCCTTCTGGGCAGAAAGCGCAGAGCCTGCTTGTCTGTGGTTACTCCCCTTTTCCTAATCTGATTTCTCAAGGCAAGAGTGACAGCAAATGGTGGTGGAGGAGCAACGCAGAACCACTGACACTTGCTTCATTTCCAAAAGGCAGACACAACCTGTAAACCAAAGTGTCTGAGGCAGATCTCAGTACATTTAGAGGTTTATTTTGGTAAAGTTGAGGACACACCTGGGAAAAAGAAACACAAGTTACAGTAGAATCTGTGGCCTGTGGGGCTTTTTCCAAAGAAGGTTTTGAGGGCTTCAATATTTAAAGAGGAAAGAATGGGCAGAAAGGGAGGGAGGAAAGAGGGAAAAAAAGGGGATTAGATAGTGAGACAAGTGGGTACATTCTTTGAGGCTTTGATTAGCAATCACAGAATCCACATTTTACACAAGAGAAGAGAGGATTGGGGGAAAAAGTCAATTAGGCATTCATTTGTCTTGTGTTCTTCGCAGATCTACATTTTACAATATGATAATGTAAACATGTGAAATTACAGCTATCTCTTTGGGAACAAAAGGAAGGTTTGCTTTTGTTTTTGTTGACTCAGTTTTGAGGCTTAAATTTTCCATTTGGCATAATGAGTTTGGAATCCTGACATTTTATTTTCCTTTTATAAACCCAGATGTCCATCAATGGATTGATGGATAAACACAACAGATGTATCCATATAATATAAATGGTATATTCATCCATAGAAAGGAATGAAGTACTGATGTATGCTGCAACATGGATGAACCTTGAAAACATTATGTTAAGTGAAAGGAGCCAATTACAGAATATCTTATATTGTGTGATTGCATTGAAATGAAATGTCCAGAATGGGCAAATCTATAGAGGCAGACAGTGGACTAGTGCTTGCCTAGGTTAAGGAGGTTGAAGGATGACTGATGAAAGATAAGGAATTTCTTCCTGTAGTGATGAAGACATTCTGCAATTGATTATGGTGCTCGTTTCACAGTCTTTGAATATACTGAAAAAGAAAGCTATTGAATTGTATAGTATGTGAATTATACCCCAATAAAACTATTATCAAGAAAAAAAGGTGTAGGGCTGTAATTTGCTGATCCCAGATCTATGCACTAACTCAAAGAAATGAATGTTATATTTTGGCCATATATTTTATTAATGTTAATGCTTCTTCATCAGGTATTGCTGAAAACTGGCTGTTCTTTCAAGTTAATCACTTTCCTAGGATGCCAAACGATCATTTTCCAAGTATCTCTCATAATACTTGGGCCTTTGACTTTCTCTACAGGCTCTTGAAAGAAAGGAGGGATAATCATTTCAACTTTTGCCCATAGAGGTTACTCTGAATGCTGGAGCGCCTACTTTAATTTGCTACATTTGTGTGACTTTGATAATATCTAGACCATGAAGCATGAATCATGCATTTGGAAGAGGTCCTAGAAACAATCTAGCCCAGGTGATTTCAAACATATTCAGTAGAATCTGGAGCTAGATGGCAGGGGCCTCAGGCAATAACAGGAGGGAACTGGGACAGGTGATAAATTGGTCAGGGTGGGTTCCTACATTTTTTTCAATCAGAGCAGCCCAGGTTTCATCTGATGTGTGTGTTTGGCTTCAGCAAGATTTTATTTGAAGAATCCAGCAGCTAACAAATATTTAAGACTCTTCTGATTTTTAGTTGTATAGAAAAAGGAAATGAGGCTCAGGGAAAAGACTTTTCAAAGTCTGTACATCCATTTGATGGCAGTGCAGGGTCCGGAATCATAGACTCCTAAGGATGGGCAGGGTGGTCGGGGTGATTTAATCCAACCCAAACTGAAGCTGGATTCCTCATGGTATACCACTCCTCCCTAATGAAGGGAAGAGAACATAACAGGTGAGCATGTAGCTCAAGAGCTATGTGGCTGGTGTTAAAACCCTATCTCACCACACATCAGCTATGTGACCTTGAGCAAGAAAATCAGCCCTGCTTAACCTTGGTTTCTTCATCTGTAAAATGGGGGCAAATGGCAGTGTCAGCCTCAGAAGATGAAATGGAATGATGCCAAGTATCTGGCATATAATAGAGGTCCAATAAGTATTAACCACTATTATCAGGAGTAACGCAGACTCTCCATGTACTTTGGTCTCCACAAGTTCCCCAGGGCTAAGAGGCGGCACTCCTGTGAAGCCTTCTCCTCCCAAACCAAATCAACCCAAGTTGATTTCACACAGCCAGCTGTTAAGACATGTCACTCCCATTGTGCATTTCTACAGTTGGAATAGCCGACCTCACTGTAAGATTTTTCATTTGTTTCTGTTCAATTTCACTTACTTTTTGAGTCACTTATTTGAAATTGTGTGTTATTTTCCAATATCAAGTAGAAAGGCCTTGGCCAAGTCTGTCTGATAGCTTGGTCCCATTAGGAATCCACACTCAGTCTTGGAGTTTCTGCTGAACATGTTTAAGGATACTGTTAGGTGGATGGTTCTAAACAACCCCTTTGTGTGGTCCATGATTTGGATTGTGGCTTGTTGCTTACTCATTTTTTTTTTTCCATCTCTCTCCTGCTTTGCTCTTTTCATCTGAGGCCCAGTATCAAGTACTTTCCTGCTATTTTTGCTATATATTTTCCTAATGAGATCTGGGATGTTTCTCCACTCCCCCACCCATACTCCACAGCATGTAGGCACATCTCTACAGACCCCTTCTAGGTTTAACACCTGTGAACTTCCAAGTAAGACATAGCAACACCACCTGATCCTGCTTGCTGGCCACAGAATCTGTTTATTTAACTCTAACTTTATTTAACTCTCTGTGCAGGACTTTCTGTTTAATATCCAATGTTAAGCCTTTGGCCTACTAAATTGTGTTCATCATTTCTCTTCTTTCATCACTCTTTAGTTCTGATATCAAAAAAGTCTTAATTTTTAAGATGCTCTCTATGGTCATGTACCACATAAAAATGTTGGGTCAATGATGGACTGCATATATGATGGTGGTCTCATAAGATTAAAATACTGTATTTTTATTATGCCTTTTATATGTTTAGGTATACAAATGTTCATCATTGTGTTACAATTTCCTACAGTATTCAGTATAGCAGTATGCTGAAGAGGTTTGTAGCCTAAGGGCAATAGGCTACAACATTTAGCCTAGGTATGTAGTAAGTTATACCATCTAGGTTTGTGTAAGTACATCCTATGTCATTCATGTGACAAAATTGCCTAATGACACATTTTTCAGAACAGATCTTGGTTGTTAGGTGACACATGACTACACATTTCGAAAAATGGAAAACTCATTCATTCCAACATGATGAATGTATGCCAAAATTGTAATGGAAATTCCACTATTCATTGGATTTGCATTGTATTTTATGTGCGCGCACACACACACACACACTCACACAGACGAGTTTTTAAAATAAGCCTGCAGATGAATCTTCACCCACTCTGCTAACAATTTCTTTTTAGTTAGTTCCTTGTGCCACTGAAAATGTGCTTATTAAACAGCTTAATGTATTGCTTTTTTTTTTTTTTAAAGGCACCAATTGATTTCCTTAGCATTTTAATTATTGGCTTTGTTAGCTTTACAGAAAGTTAGATTTGGAGGGATCATTAAGGACAGGCCATTAATTTTTATTATTTTATAGTTGGGAACAATGAGGTCCAGAAATTATAAATCTGAGCCAAGATCTTACAACATTGAGGATCACAGCTGGGATCAAGTCCTCTGCATCTCAGTTAATTCTTAGTACATTCCATATCTGTCCAGATTCTGTATCTGGACTGGCTACATTACATTACATACATATACATTACATACATAATGTATTACATTACATACATACATTACATACATAATGTATTACATTACATACAGCTGGGTAGCTGTTTTAAAAACAGCAATAGGCCAGTTGTGGTGGATCGTGCCTGTAATCCCAGCACTTTGGGAGGCCGATGGGGGCAGATCCCTTGAACCCAGGAGTTCAAGACCAGCCTGGCCAAAATGGTAAAACCCCATCTCTACTAAAAATTCAAAACTTAGATGGGTTTGGTGGTGCACACCTGTAATCCTAGCTACTAGGGGACTGAGGCAGGAGAATCACTTGAACTTGTGAGGTGGAGGTTGTAGTGAGCTGAGATGGCACCACTGCACTCCAGCCTGGGCAACAGAGTGAGACTCTGTCTCAATAACAAACCAACAAAACCCCAGCAACAAACAAACATATTCCCTGGGAAACGACATATTCTGAGTTAGACCTGGTCTGGAATGGAGTTATGGAATATGTATTTTAAAATAGTTATCACATGACTATGATGCACTTAATTTAGGAACAAGTAACTATTCAGGAATGCTACCTAGAGCAGAACCCAGTCCAATTATTGGCCACAAAGTTATAAAGGATCGTAAATTATATAAAACTTCCTCACCACAATTTCTACGAAGGGAGTAAAAGCATAGCCTAGGTGGCTTTACCCAGATTCTGCCCAACTGCCCAAATTGGAAGACCAAGAAAAATGCTGATTAGTATGAATGCAAAATGATATGAAGGTACAGACTACAAGAATTTTGGCTGGACAAAGAATTCAGCATAGAAAATTGCACAGTGGGCCTGCAAAAATGTGTGTAGTGAGCACTCACTCCCCAGTGCCTTTGGTCTAATAACAAAGTTGAGGTCTTAGCAGTTTGCCCTTCTTCAAACGCCAGGAGTTGTAGTTGCTGATTTGCCTACCTCTACCCTAGTCCTTAACTTTTCCTTTTTCTTGCCAGTTCTTTCAAGTAAAGTGCACCCCACGGCGGAATGAGTACTCTGTTATTATCATCTCAGGTCTTGATTGCAGGCCTTGTTGAGACCAAACTGAGCCAGAGTACAGCTTAGAAACTATAAATCATGTTACAAGTGTTGGGTAACATTATGTTTCACTGTCATCTATCGAATTTATGAGTAGGGTCAAATATTGTCAGTTGCTACCATTGCAAATTATCACCATCAATCCTGCAGAGCATAACATTTCGAAACATCTGAGAAGATTGGAAGGTGTTTATTGATATGAGTGATCCCTAAAACATTGAAAAGATGACTGTAGAATTATCATTCCATCATCTTTATCAGAGTTATTTAAGAGAGAAACGAAGGAGCACATGAGGGGAATTTCAGAGTGCTTAGTTTTTTTTTTTTTTTATTTGCTTGATTAAACTCAAAATAGTGAGGGGATCAGTAGGAAAACTCTAATGTCTTTACATTTGTGCTTCTTACATGTAATTACTAATAATACATGAATGTCCCTGCAATGGAAGGTGAATGCATGTCATTAGGAAATTCCATACATATTGGTAGTAAAATTTTTTCCAATGGTTGAAAATTTAATTTTTGCTCCTTTACTAAGAAAGCTGGCAGTAACTTAGACAAAACTAACCACGCTCTAATTTTACAATTAAATAAAGAAAACTGAGCCACTGAGAAGTTAAGTGTCTCATTCAAGGACCAGTTTCTGGTTTACTCATAATTCAGCATTTGTTTCCATCCTACTGAAGTCTCTGTAGGAAAAGGTGAAGAACTTAATATTTTGAAATTCTGTCAGATGTTTGTTTACAAGACAATAAGGAATGTTTTCGACAGCACCAGCAAGTTATTTTTCTTATTTTATTTTTAAAGTAACATATTATATTTCTGCACTTTGCAACTGGGTCAGCTAATGTTTAGAATGAGCAGACGTTCAGCAGTCTTTGAATATTGTGATATGGTCCCTCATCAGCTTTGAAGGTGAGACAATTTTGGCTTCACTATTTTCTCCTTGTGAAAGTATTAACTCAACAGATTATAAGTAATTAAAACTGTTGTCGATTCAGCAATGTTAATAGAGCATAAAATTCACAGTGACTACCAATTTTTCCCTCTGGAGAAAATTATACCTGCGCCAAGTGAACTTCAAGGTCGTTTGAACTTTGATACATATTTATACATAAAGGATTAGTGTGTTGAAGAGGAGGCCTGGTCTATCCAAAAGGACTCAGGTGTCAATTTCTTTCCATCTCAAGTAACTCTCTGTGAGGAGAGAATGTTGGTTTTTATGACCACATTTATCTGAAGGTTCTACAGAGTTCAAATTATGTATTGTGCAGCTTTGGCTGGGTATGAAATCAGATGTGGTCTGATTATTGGTTCATGCTATCAAAGGTTTTTAGTTACTTTTCCTTCCTTAACTTTGTCTAATACAATAATAGGTGTTTGTTGGCTTCTTAAGGCCCCTGGGGAAAAATTAATGTATTTTTTTCTTCTTGTAACCGGTTCTATGGTTTGATCATCCCTGTTCAGAAAACTGTTTTTTGATGTCTTACCTAAATCTCTCTTTCTGTGGTATAAGTCTTTCTTCTCATTTCTGGATAAATATGAACAGTTACTGAGCAACCCATAAATGATATTTAACAAGCTTACTTCATTGTCTTATTTTAAGGGGAAAAGGGCTTATTTATTCCAGGAAAGCAAATTTTATGTGATTTGTTTTATAAAAATTTTGAATTGAACTTTGGCAGGTGATAGGTTAAGTCATGGTTAAGACATGGTTAACTGGCTCCCTGTCCCACCACTGAACACTTGTTGGTTATGAGAGTCACTGGCTAAGGCTGTGTCCCACAGGCTTGGCATTTCATACCCAGAGACACTCCCAGCTGGGAGAAACCATAAGCAATGGGTGTGCCTGCCCCACCCCACCTCTGGCTGCAACCCAGAGGGAAAGTGGGCCTCCCACTTTTTAGATGCTTCCAATGACTCACTAGTTCAATAAAATTGTGAACTCACGAGTTCAATAAACCAGTTAAGAGTGATGATACAGCCCAGACATTTGGTGATGCTTTAAGCTTCTTGGCCACTCTTGTAGAATCTTTGGCAACTTAGGCAGGTAGCAAGCACTATTGCCCACCAAACTTATGCTTTCACTGTTCCTAGTGAAAAAAGAATTTGATGGTAAGAATCAAAAAGGTGCATATATGAGGCGCTTTAATAAAAAAGAAAAATTTAACCTTTTACGCAGTATTTTATATTCAAGAACATTGTCTCTCAATCGTGCAGTGCCTTCTATAAGTTAAATGTGCACACTTTATGTCTTGGACATTCTACTTCTCATTCTTACTCAGACACCAGGAGGGATCTTCAAAGATGCTCACTGCAGCATTGTTCATAGTAGTAAAAAATGGCAAACAATTGAAAAGTGTCCATCAATAGAGGGACAATTATATAAATTATGGTACAGCAATAAACTATATAAACTAAACAATGTAGATTTTTTAAACTGACACAAAAAATATCCTCAATGTATACTGTTGAGTGCAAATAGCAAATTATAAAACTATATAACTATAGAACAGTTTGAGAATTTTCTTTAAAAGACTACATCTCATATTTTACCTATGTGGAGATGTATACAAGTCGATAGTAAAATTTAGAAGGATAAATGCCAAACCGATAAAGTGAATCTCTCTGGTAGCTGTCGCTGGTGGTCAAGTAGAACTCTAGTCTTTTCCTTGAAGCTTTAACTTTACAATAAAATGTTATGGTTGTGGTGGTTGTGGCAGAATTTGAAGGTAGCCCCCGAGGGACTCTTCCCCCTAGTGTACACATCTTGCATAGTCCCTGGAATGGTGAATTCGATGGATTTCATTCCCAGGATTAGATTATGTCCTGTGGCACAGTAGACTTTAGGAAAAGGAGAGACTTCTCCTGGATAGGTCTAACCTAATCACACAAGCCCTTACCATCTGAGTTTAGAGGTCAGAGGTGGAAGAAGTCAGAGATTCAAAGTAAGAAGAGTATTCTATTTGAGGAATTCTCTTTGTTGGAGGGGGACATATGTCAATGAAAACAGTCTTTAAGATCTGGGAAGAGCCCCTGCCAACAGCCAGCAAACAGGGACCTCAGTCTTATGACAGCAAGGAACTGAATTCTGTACCAAATGTGTGACGTTGGAAGAGGAACCTGAGCTCTAGGTGAGATAAGCGGTGTGGCTGACACCTTGACTTTAGCCTTATGATACTACAGACATTGAAATGTGCATAATTTTTTACTGGGGCATTCTACTTCTCATTATTACTCAGACACCAGGATAGTGCAGCCACACCATGCCCAGATACCTGCCCTACAGAAACCATAAGATAATAAATGGATATTATTTTAAGCTGCTAAGTTGGTAGTAATTTGCTATGCAGCAATAGAAAATGAATACAAATGTATTTGAGTATTAGTTGTTTAATGATAAATAATGTGATGTTATCTTAATAATGAAAGTTTAGCTATCCTTAATAATTCTTAGTAGGTTATGAGTATTAATTGCCCTTATAAAACAGATCTTGGGAGCTGTGCATCATTTGTTGTAGAAGAGAATAGAGGACTTGTGTGTGGATCGGATTTAGGCTCTCAGAAACTATCCTAGGCTACCAGTGTACTGTGGACCCATCCTTTGAGAATCAGCACCTTAGAGATCTTCTAATCAAAGCCCCTGGAAGTTGACACTAATTTGTAAGTGGTCACCTAGTTGGATTGAGAATCCTCAATGCTGACAGGCTGCTCATGGCTACACAAAGGACTTCATTCCGTTTCAGACAGCTCTAATTGCTGTAAATTTATCTCTTAGAATTTGTCTTCTTGCCACATTTACTTTGGACCTCAGCTTTGCCCTGGGGACTGCATGTGCTCTCTTATAAATACTCTGAAACCGCATTCATGTGTCCCATAACCTCAAAGTTGAAGATTTTATATGATCTCCTTATTAATCCTCAAAATAAAAAATAAAATATCAAAAATCTTGCCTCTACAGGGCTCTCATTCCATTGGATAAGTGACTCTACTACATAAACTGACTATTAACTTCCCAGGATCATCCCTCAATGGAGATCCACATTGCCCAAGTGTTTGGAGAAGCTCAGTGTCAAAGCAACCACGTGACTGAAAGTTTTATGAATCATTTAATATGCACTTTCAGTCCCATCAGAATAGGAGAAAGCAAAGGTTTGTCCAAAATAACTAACAACAAGTCATTTCCACTCTAGTTAGCAAATGTTTTATATTTGACTGCTTACACAGTGCTGTTGTGGCCACAGCCATGTCATACAGTAGAACCAAAGTGTCTCAGAAATGAAAGGAATTAGAAGCTTTTACAATTTAATTATCTTCTCAATACTTTAATTCTTTTTAAAACAATCTTGACTTTTGCTTGAACATATCTGCTGACAAGGAATTCATGGCTTAATGAGGCATCCAGGTTTATTTTATTTTATTTTTTTAATTGACAAATAAAAATTGTATATTTATGGTGTACAATATAATGTTTTGAAACATGTATACATTGTGCAATGGCTAAATCGAGATAATTAACACATACTTTTTTTTTGCAGTAAGAATACTTGAAATCTACTAATTTTCAAGTATATAATTCATTGTTATTAACTATAGTCATCATGTTGTACAATAAATCTATTGAACATATTCTCTGTCTCACTGAAATTTTTTATTCTTTGAGCAACATTTCCCCAGAACCCCCACTACAACCCCCTCCCACCAACCCTTGGTAAGTATCATTCTACTCTCTGCTTCTGTGAGTTTGACTTTTTAAGATTCTACATATAAGTGAGATACAGTAATTATTTTTCTGTGTCTGGCTTGTTTAACATAGTGTTCTGCAGGTTCATCCATATTGTTACAAATGACAGGATGACCTTCATTTTTAATGTTGAATAGTATTCCACTGTGTATATATACCACAGTTTCTTTATCCATTCAGCCATTGATGAACACTCCAGGTTGATTCCATAAAAAAATTGAAATCTGTTTTCTTTTAACTCCTTTAAATTTATGATCCCTGTCCTGTCTTGAGTTCAAATGTAGATTTGTCTAATTCATTTTCCTTTCAGGCAGTTGAAGCCAACTGTCACATTCCCTTAAGTTTCCTGTTCTCAAAGGAAATAGCTATAATTCTTTATATTAATTTTTTAATTAAAGAAAAATTTAATTAATTAAAAAATAAATAATTTAATTAAGTATTAATATTTAATTAAAGGAGCCCAAGGTGATAGAAACTCTGTGTGTGTGTGTGTGTGTGTGTGTGTGTGTGTGTGTGGTTTGGCATGCCTGTTTCATTCCAGACCCTCTTCCTCTTGGATAGACCAACCATGGTGAGTGGGTAGCATGTTACTGTTCAAGAGCATGGCAGGCTTCTGGTCTGACCCTCACAAAGCAGAATGAAGTCCTCCTGGCACACTCTTGAGAAAGGACAACCCCTAAGGAAGGAAATTCTGTCATTTGCAACAACATAGATGGAACTGGAAGACATTGTTCTAAGTGAAATAAGCCAGGCACAGAAATACAAATACTGTATGATCTCACTTACATGTGGAATCTAAAAAGTTAATCTCATAGAAGTAGAGAGTAGAATGGTGGCTACCAGGGGCGTGGAGGAAGGGATGGGAAAAGGAAGATGTTGATTAAAGGGTACAGAGTTTCAGTTCGACTAGAGCAATAAGTTTCAGTGATCTACTCCACTGCATAGTGACCACAATTAACATTAATAATGTAATACATATTTCAAAGTTGCCAAAATAGCTTTTTAACATTCTCATCACGTGTACACACATGATAAGTTGGTGTGGTGATGGATATGTTAATCAGCTTGATTGTATCTTTCTATAACGGACACATAGATCAAATCCTCACATTATACCCCACAAATACACATATTGTTCTTTATCAATTAAAAAAAAGAAAGGCTAACTGTTGACCTCTCCAGAGTACTCAGGGCAGATGGTTCCAGCAGAAAGCTGCCTGAAGTTTAGGGGTGAAGGTAGCTGCTATTATTATTAAATATATACACTTTTCTTTTTCTCAGAGAGGATTTTTTTTTGTCTAGAAGCCAGCCAGCAGATTTCCTCTTCTATTTCTTTGGCCAGAACTGGGTAGCCCTGATCACCCTACCCCTAAGCCATATTACTTGTTGAATAACTGAAGGGATTCTGCATTAGTTAATTCTCACATTGCTATGGAGAAATACCTGAGATTGGGTAATTTATATAAAAAAAGAGATTTAATTGACTCACAGTTCTGCATGACTGGGAAGCCCTCAAAAAACTTGCAATTATGGTGGAAGGGGAAGCAAATACGTCCTCCTTCACAAGGTGGCTGGAGAAAGTACAAGCAGGGCCAATGCCAGACACAAAACTATCAGATCTCTTGAGATTCATTAACTATCATGAGAACAGCATGGGAGAGACTGCATCCATGATCCAATTACCTCCACCTGGTCCTGCCCTTGACATATGGGAATTATGAGGATTATAATTCAAGATGAGATTTGGGTGAGGACACAGCCAAACCATATCAGATTTCATATATCAGTTCTCAAACATTATATTTTATGTGTTACAATTTGTCTTTTTAACGTACCTAGTGTATTTTAATGATACAAGCTAAATACAGGCCTCACATGTCACATCAGCAGCCAGTGACCACAACTGCCTGACTGAACGGGATAAAGTCCTAATTCTCTGAAGATGGATGCCCACCTAAGAACATGGATTGACAAATGGGTGTAGCATGCACAACCTGTCAAACAGTCTCAGGTTGCCAGGCTGTTCAAGTTGCCAGCTGATGTCTTTTCTTCAGCCAGATAAAATTTGGCTTTTGGTACCTGAGAAAGTATTTATTTTGAAATCACATCACTGTGCCCATGCTCAGCCCAGCTTTACAGATATATTCATTAGTTAAAATCACAACATTAGAAAAATATGTAACTCTGAAAGTAAAAGTGTTCTGTAATTCCAACTGCAGAAATAACGCAGTGTTAACAGCATGGTATAGTGTTTTTTTTTTTTTTTTTTTTGAGTCGGAGTTTCACTCTTGTTGCCCAGGCTGGAGTGCAATGGTGCAATGTCGGCTTACCGCAACCTCTGCCTCCCAGCTTCAAGCAATTCTCCTGCCTCAGCCTCCCGAGTATCTGGGATTACAAGGATGTGCCATCATGCCTGACTAATTTTGTATTTTTAGTAGTGACAGGGTTTCTCCATGTTGGTCAGGCTGGTCTTGAACTCCTGACCTCAGGTGATCCACCCTCCTCAGCCTCCCAAAGTGCTGGGATTATAGGCATGAGCCATTGTCTCTGACTGTTTTTTTTTTTTTTTTTTTTTTTTTACTTTAAGTTCTGGGATACATGTGCAGAATGTGCAGGTTTGTTACATAGGTATACATGTGCAATGGTGGTTTGCTGCACCCATCAACCCATCATCTAGGTTTTAAGCCCCACATGCATTAGGTATTTGTCCTAATGCTCTCCCTTCCCTTGTTCCCCACCCCCCAACAGGCCCAGGTGTGTGATGTTCCCCTCCCTGTGTCCATGTGTTCTCATTGTTCAACTCCCACTTTTGAGTGAGAACATACAGTGCTTGGTTTTCTGTTCCTATGTTAGTTTGCAAGAATGATCGTTTCCAGCTTCATCCATGTCCCTACAAAGGACATGAACTGCCTAGTATTTTTTTTTTATGGCTGCCTAGTATTCCATGGTGTATGTGTGCCACATTTTTTTTTACCCAGTCTATCATTGATGGGCATCTGGGTTGGTTCCAAGTCTTTGCTATTGTAAACAGTGCTGCAATAAACATACATGTGCATGTATCTTTATAGTAGAATGATTTATAATCCTTTGGGTATATACCCATTAATGGGATTGCTGGGTCAAATGGTATTCTGGGTCTAGATCCTTGAGGAATCGTCACACTGTCTTCCACACTGATTGAAGTTTAAAAGCGTTCTATTTCTCCACATCCTCGTAAGCATCTGTTGTTTCCTGACTTTTTAATGATTTCCATTCTAACTGGCATGAGATGATATCTCATTGTGGTTTTGATTTGCATTTTTCTAATGATCAGTGATGATGAACATTTTTTTTTCATTTGTTTGTTGGATGCTTAAATGTCTTCTTTTGAGAAGTGTTTGTTCATATCCTTCATCCACTTTTTGATGGGATTGCTTGTTTTTTTCTTGTAAATTTGTTTTAGTTCCTTGTAGATTCTGGATATTAGACCTTTGTCAGATGGATAGATAGCAAAATTTTTCTCCCATTCTGTAGGTTGTCTGTTCACTCTGATGATAGTTTCTTTTGCTGTGTAGAAGCTCTTTAGTTTAAGTAAATACCATTTGTCAATTTTGATCCTTCTAGATATTATTTGTATACACTAACATATATATGATACAATATATGATACAATATTTTTTTGGTCAGTGTTGGTCCGTGGAAGCTCTATTATATTTCAAATGTGATAGTTACTCTCCAAAGGTATCCCCTAGTGAACCACACCTCCTGGTATTGATGTCACATCACATTGAATCAGCACTGGTGTTGTGACTCACATCAGCCAAGAGAATGAAGGAGAAGGGTCACTGTGGCAGTCTTCAGAAGACCTGGTGACTTCTCCTTTTGTGCTCTTTGGAGACCTGAGCCATCATGTAAGAAGCTCAATGACTCTCCTGGGAAGACCACAAGGAGAGACCATGTGGAAAGGCAGTAGAGAAGGAGAAGTCCTGAGACCACATGGAGAGAGAAGCCCAGTGTCCCAGTGTCCCTGCTGAAGCCCGCGTTCCATTCTTCCTTGTTGTGGCCACAAACATGTGAGCAAAGCCATTTTGAATGTTCCATTCCCAGCTGTGACTGGACCCCATGGGTGAGCATCAGAAGAATGCTCATGTCCAGCTGTCTCAGTCAAGCCATAGAACTATAAGAAATGTTATAAGATAAACATTGGCATATTAAAATTCTAGTGTTTCACTTATAAGTGGGAGCTGAACAGTGAGAACATATGGACACTAGGAGGGGAACCAACACGTGCTGGGGCCTGTTAGGTGGGTAGGGGGATGTGTGTAGTGGGGAGGGAGAGCATCAGGATAAATAGCTAATGTGTGCAGGGCTTAATACCTAGGCGATGGGTTGAGAGGTGCAGCAAATCACCATGGCACATGTTTACCTATGTGACAAACCTGCACGTCCTGCACATGTATCCTGGAATGTAAAATTAAATTAAATTAAAAAAAACCCCAAATTTAGAGTTTACTTGAGCAGACAGAAAATCATGAATTGGGCAGCTTCAGACCACAGGTGGTTCAGGGATTTGCCAAAGGGGCAGGTGAAGAAATCTTTTAGAAGGTGAATACAAAAGCAAGGCAAATAAAATACTTGATTGGTTAAAGTAGCCTTATTTGGATCATTCCAGTAGAAAGTCCAGAGTGAAAGGTTAGTTGGCAGTTTCTGACTGGTTAAGCCTGGTTACACCGAATCTAATGGCTTCCCAATTAGTGATGTTAACAGAAATAGTAAAATATTATTTTAAGCCACTCTGTTTTATGGTGGTTTATTATGTATCAAGAGATAACTAAAATAATAATACAATAGATACCCATAAGACTACCAACCAAATCAAGAACTGGGACACTAACAATGACTTGCATCTACCTACATGCTTCTGCTCATCCCATTGCCCAGCCTTCTGCATAGAGGGAAGCTGGGTGAAAGGTACACAGGACTCCTTGTATTATTTTGCAACTTCCTATGAGTGTATTACTATGTCAAAATATAAAGTTCTTTTAAAGGAGAAAATTGTAGTATGATACTTAGACAATACTCATCACCGATAAATGTTAGTTTCCTTCCCTTCATTTGTCCTCATCTCAATTTCCTAGTTCTTAGGCTAAATGTAAAGTATGTTTGTCAGGTAACTCCAGTTATTAATGAATGAGGACTTCAAAAGAGGCTTACCTCTTCCTTGCTGCCTGGTGAGAAATGAGCAGAAGACAGAATAATCAGAAGCACAGGGCATAGGCCCTTGTCAAGTCTAAAGGCTGATCCTTCAGGGCTCCTGGCCTGGAGTACGTGGTGTCAGCTAGGATACTGCTGCATGCAAGCTCCTGAAGACTGTCATTAGTTCTTTAATTATCTCCCTTTCTGCAAATAAAGAGCATGAAAATGCACTGGGCAGCTCTATTTATTCTGCTGAGGTAACTTCCTGTATAGTCAACAAAATCAGACACCTGTAAATACTTTTACAATGCAGATCTGCACTGTAGGGAAAAACAGTTTAATTGCTGTAAAGCACTTTATCTGAGTGCTCTCCTTAATTCTCCATTACCCCATGTGTCACCAGGTCCCACAACACATTTCTTCCTCCCCTGTTCTCTAACCTGGGCCTTGGATGCTTAAGTCAGAGTTCCCCAGAGGTACGGAACCAACAGGATATGTGCACATATATGAAAGGGAGTTTGTTAGGGAGAATTGGCTTACATGATTACAAGGTGAAGTCCCACGATAGGCCATCTATAAGCTGGGGAAGAGAGAAACTGGTAGTGGCTCAGCCTGAGTCTAAAATCCTCAAAACCAGGGAAGCTGATAGTGCAGCCTTCAGTCTGTGGACAAAGGCCCTGAAAGCCCCTGGCAAACCACTGGTAGAAGATCAAGAATCCAAAGGCCAAAGAATCTGGAGTCTGATGTTCAAGGGCAGGAGGAATGGAAGGAATCATCCACCACAGTTAAAAAGGAAGCCAGAAGACTCAGCAAGAAACCTTATCCCACCTTCTTCTGCCTGCTTTGTTGTAGCCATGCTGGCAGCCAATTGAAGGGTGCCCACAACCATTGAGGGCGGGCCTTCCTCTCCCAGTCCACTGACTCAAATGCCAGTCTCCTCTGGCAATACTCTTGCAGACACACCGGGAAACAATAGTTTACCAGCCATCTAGGCATCCTTCAATCCAATCAAGTTGACACCTAATATTAACCATCACAGACGCAGTGGAACAATTTGTTGAATGCCTGTTGTGTACTGAGCACACAATAGACCACAGAATAGCTATGTGCTATCACCTTCATTTTATAGATGAGAAAATTGGGGCTGGGAATGGGAAGCAAATAAGCAGCATTGCCAAGATTTGATCTCACGTTCATTGAACTGTTGAGCCTATAACGTCCTGTCTGCTTTGCCCCGTCTCCTCTCACATAGCAGTGGTAAAGATCAAAGGGATTGGGTTGATCTCAGTGGGTTAAATGTAGCATTTGTGATTGATGATTTGCAATGTCCTTATTGTGACTTTCTGAGTCAGGACTGTGTCATTGAGTCTTGTCATAGTGACTAGTATCCCACCCTCAGAAAAAAACAGAATTTCAGATAAGGAAGGATCCTCTATTTTAATGCTTATACTTGTTTCCTAAAGGGAGGGAGTCAAGGAAGATGGGAAAACCAAAGGGAATAATAGACTCAGATCACCTCTCAGCACAGAGGGAGCTTAGCTTTTTGGCTTAAATTCCAGCCCTACCATTTATTTATTCTGAGATGTTGGGCCTTAGAAGCTGTATGGCACCTGTTTTCTGTAAAATGGCTACCAAAACAAAAGGCAGTGTCCACTAATGCAGGTTTTCCCGAGTAGCCTGATGAAAATCATTTCAAATTCAGATTTCCAGGTCCTTCCTCTAGAAAATTTCAGTCAGAAGATTGGAGGTTGAGCCCAAATGAGGCTGGCCAAGATATATCATGTAGATCCCTTCATTGAGCCAGAAGTAAGTACCCCATTGATCTCAGTGTTATAGAATCCAAAGACAGGGTAGGCCTGGTCCATTGGCCCCCTCACTCAGGAACAAAGATAGTCATTTTTAAAGACCACAATGTGCTTCCACCCCTAAATCCCAGGTAGACTAATGCTTGGCCAAAACCAAGTATTTTCCTGAATTTATTGCTGCAGAACCCAAATGTTCTTCCATCCCCAAATCCCATGTAGATTAATGCTTGGCCAAAGCCAAATATTTTCCTGAATTTATTGCTGCAGAAATCAAATGTCTTGGAGAAATACATGAATAGGTCTTTAGACCAGAAATAGGACCTATTCAGCTGGCACATAATTGGATATCTGAGACATATTTATCTGGAACTGGAAAGGAGGCCTGAACAGGAAAAAGTGCTAACAAACACTAAAGATCAACACAGAAAGAACATAAAAAATTTCTTACTATCTGTAGAAAATTAAAATAATAAAAGTAATTTCTAATATTTATTGAGTAGCTAGTCATTGCTGAAACTGCTTTCCATGAAAGGGAGGAATTTTTCTAATTGTAAAAATTAACTCTGTCTCTCATTTTCACTGAAAATGCCTCCAAGGGCAAATGAATGCAGCCTGAAGCAGCCTGCACCAATAGAAAAAAACTGACCTTGATATTGCCCTTTCAGAATTAGACAAGACTAACTTTTCAGCACACAGCTTGCTGTACTCTCTGGTTCGATGGCAAAGGTTTCAAAAAGGAATATTTTACATGCATGTCCTGTACATCATCTTCTCATCCTCAAAAAGCAAACATAACAATAACAACAACAACAACAAAACCCAAATGCCATAATTTCATTGTGTAACAGATACAAAGTGAACACAATTGACAGTAGATCATGGTCTGGAAGAAAAAGTAATTACATTAAGATATGATATATCTGACCCATAGCTCTTGCTGTCATCTCAGGAATGGAAGTGGGACTAGATCACAATAATCCTAACGCCCTTGGGGTAATAATTTTTATCCCATGCATACTTCACATTGGCACTGCTTTTGAATGTGCTACCTGGAGGTGGGAGGAAGCTCCATTTAGATGCAGATTACAGCCTCGGGATGAATATTCACTTGAAAATCTGTACTTGGGTATTAAGCATAAGAAATGTACTTTATGATAAAATTTGAATTATTAATAATTATAAATTAAGTGGAAGAGGATTTTAAATATTAAAACATAAAAGAGAATAAAATAATTCTTATAAATACCATGGAAATGGATGGCCTGTACCCTCAAGGAGAACTGGGAAGAATGGTCCTGAGAAGATGGTATTTCTCAGGCTACTATCCTATGGGTGGTTATGGCTGAATAAGAATCTTATGCTTTTACATAGCATAATGCTATGTTTCATAATGCTATGTTTCTTAATGCTATGTAAAAGCACTTGAGATAATCAAAATTAAAAGAGCTCCAAGTAGTTGTAAATATGAGCTCAGTGGTCTGAAGATGAAGAACTCTACGAGTTCTACCTGACTCCAGTGTCATGCTCATGCAGGGCTGGAAGACTAGTCTGCCTGGGGCACACTGCTGCCCCACTGGCAATTCCACCCTCTTGAGCAATGAGGCCAACACACATACCATCTAGGTGCCTGAGGACTGGCTTACCCAGCATCAATATCACCAGAAAAGCCATGCCACAGCTCCACAAACAACTGTAGCCTAGGCCACTAAGCACTTATAGACACGGCTGATGTTGATTACAGTTGAAGAAATCATATAGAAACCACACTAGTGTTCTCACCAGGAACCAAAGGCAAAGCACCCTACCCAACTGACACTACAGGACGTATCTACAGAAAAAAGCTTTTTCCTATGAAAACTGCTCCATAAAATTGGAAGAAGTGAGTGTTCCACCACATGCACAGATATTGACATAGGGACACAAGAAACATGAAAAAGCAAAGACACATAACACCTCCCCAAAATCACAGTAATTTGCTAGTAACAGACCCTTCAAAAAGGAAATCTATGAAATGCCTGAAAAAGAATTCAAGATAATAATCTTAAGGAAGCTCAGTGAGATACAAGAGAGCATAACAGACAACTGAAATACCAGAGAACATAGATAGACAATTCAACAAAATCAAGAAAACAAGTCATGGTAAGTGAGAAATTCAACAAAGAGATAGACATGAAAAGAATGAAACAGAGATCTTGGAACTAAAGAATTCAGTGAATGAAATAAAAAATACACTTGAAAGCTTAGTAATAGACAGGATCAAGCAGACGAATACATTTCTGAACATGAGGGCAGTTTTAAAATAACCCATTAGTGGGGTGGAGAGGGGGATGACTCCTGGGTAATCACCAAACTTCACAGTTATTCAATGGGCCCTAGTGAAACAGCGGGCCTTAATAAGCACATTCTTTCCCCTTTAGGCACACTAAGATAGGGAAGCTAAAAGCAGGTTGGAGTGGAGGGATGCCTGCAGCTGCAGAAAGGTGTATGGGCACAGACACAGAAAATCTCCCTCCCAGATAAGCAAATCGAAGAAACACAGACTAAAAGTCTGATAAAAACTCTGCTCTATACAGATTGCACACCTAGTCCCAACTAAATCTTCAGGCCCTAGGAGGCTAGGACATCGCCTCCTCACTAGACCCCTCGTCATTAGCCCGTTTATAAAAACCTTGACATTTTTACTACAACTTGGCAACCCGCTTGGGATCCCTGTCTATAACAGAGAGCTGTGTTTTCCTTTTGCCTATTAAACTCTTGCTCCAAACTTTAAAAAACAAAACAAAACAACAAAAACCCATTAGTCAAATAAATACATGAATGAAAAAATTTAAAAAATAAAAAATTTTATGTGACATATGGGGCACCATTAACTGAATAAACATTCACATTATGGTAATTACAAAAGGAGACAAGATGGGAAAAGGCATATAAACCCTATCTAATGAAATAGTAGTTGAAGCTGGGCATGGTGGCTCATGCCTGAAACCCCTGCAATTTGGGAGGCTGAGGCAGGTGAATCACCTGAGGCCTGGAGTTCGAGACCAGCCTGGCCAACATGGTGAAGCCCCATCTCTACAAAAAACACAAAAAGTAGCCAGGTGTGGTGGCAGACACCTATAATCCCAGCTACTCAGGATGCTGAGGCAGGAAAATTGCTTGAACCCAGGAGGCAGAGGTTGCAGTGAGCTGAGATTGCACCACTACACACCAGTCTAAACGACAGAGCAAGACTCCCTCTAAAAAAACAAATAAACAAAAAGTAACAGTAGTTGAAAACTCCTCAAGTCTTGGAAGAGATATAGACATCCAGATACAGGAAGCTTAAAAATTCCCAAACAGATTCAACCCCACAATTTCCTCTCCTAAGCACGTTGCAGTCACATTATCAAAAGACAAAGAATTTTTAAAACAGCAAGAAAAAAGCATCAAGTCACATATAAGGGACTCTCCATCAGGCTAATATATTTCTTAGCAGAAAACTTCTAGACCAAGAGAGAATGGGATAATATATTCAAAGAGTTGAAGGGAAAAAAAAAACCTGTTAGCCAAGAATACTATACCCAACACAGCTGTCCTTCAGAAATGAAGGAGAAATAGTCTTTCCAAGACAAGCAAAAATTGAGGGAATTCAACACCACTAGACTGGCCCTGTGCTAAGGGAGTCCTTCAACTGGAAGAAAAATGATAATATCTACCATCAGGAAAACACATGAAAATATGAAACTCACATGAGAAATGGAAAGAAATCAAGTATTATCATTGCAGAATATAAACAAAACACAAAGCTAAACAATAAGAGAAGAAGAAAGGAACAAAGGATACATAAAACAACCAGAAAACAATGAACAAAATGACAAAGTAAGTCCTCACCTATTAATAACAACTTTGAATGTAAATGGTTTACATTTCACAATGGAAAGAGATAGACTGTTTAAGTGGATTAAAATAAAACAAGATCCGACTGTATGCTCATTTCACATGTAGTGACACACAGAGACTGAAAGTGAAGGGATGGAAAAAATATATTCTGTGCATATGGAAACATTATTTCAGACAAAATAGACTTTAAGTCAAAAACATAAAAGGTCACAGAGAAGGCTGTTAATTAATGATAAAGGGATCAATTCAGTAAGGGGCTTCAACAATTATAAATATATATGTATTCAATACTACAGCACCCAAATATATTAACCAACCAAATGTTATTACAGCTAAAGAGAGAGAGACCCCAATAAAATAGTAGCTGGGGACCTCAACACCCTACTCTCAGCATTGGACAGATCATCTAGACAGAAAATTAACAAAGAAACATTGGATTTAAACTATACAGAAGACCTAATGGATCTAAGAGACATCTACAGAACACATTATCCCATAGCTACAAAATCTACGTTTTCTATCTGCACATGGAATGTTTTCCAGGCTCAACCATATGTTAGTACACAATTTTCAACAATTAAAAAATTTGGAATCATATCAAGTATCTTCTCAGATCACAATGGAATAAAACTAGAAATCAATAACAAGAGGAACTTTGGAAACTACAAATTCATGAAAACCATACAACATGTTCCTGAATGACCAATGGGCCTATGATGAAATTCAGAATAAAATTTTAAGAAAATATTGAAACAAATGAAAATAGAAACACAATATACCCAAGCCTATGGGATACAGCAAAAGCAGTACTAAGAGGGAAGTTAATAGCAATAAATGCCTACATTAAAAAAAAAGTAGAAATATTTCAAATAACCTAATCAGACATCTCAGGGAACCAGAAAAGCAAGAACAAACCAAATCCCAAATTAGTAGATGAAAAGAAATAAAAAAGATCAGAGTAGAACTAAACAAAATAGAGAAAAATAACTCAGAATATACTATATCAATGCAATAAAAAATTGGTATATAAAGAGATAAAATGGATAAAACATTAGTTAGACTAAGAAATAGAGTATATTCAAATCAATGAAATTAGAAACAAAAAAGGAGACATTACAATTGATATCACAGAAATACAAAGGGTTATTAAAGACTACTTTGAACAGTTGAAAATATATCTACAGTGTTGGTGGGTTACCACTTTGGCTACCCATGCCATGCACTCATTCTGGGTGCATGTAGTGGTATAGCCTGTATAATTTATTTGGCTCTAAATGGTGTCAGTGGGGTCTGATTTCCTTAGTGATTTAGGGTGTGGTTGTTAGTAGGAGCTGTGGTGAAGTTTTGATAGTGATGGGGATGTCAGGTGTGCCAGTCCTTGCGCCCCAGTGATGGCATCGACAAGCTGGATGTGTCTGTCTTTGGGCCCCAGAGTGGCAAACACTGGCACCTGTGTTATTGGGCCCATGTGGGCCAATTCTTGAGATTACAGGTGGTTTGCTTAGGTGCAGGCAGTGGCAGTGACGAGCAAGGTGAGTGGGCAGGTCCTTGGGTCACTGGGTAGTGGGCATAGCATGGGCAATGGCAGTAGTTGTGGTGGGACAGCCTTCTGATTCTCGAGTGGCCCATGCTGGTGTTAGCAGTGGCTGTAATGGGCTGGGTATGTCAGTCTCTGGGCCAGCAGGTGGTGCATGTAGGTGGGGGCCCACTGTGGCGGTAGCACTAGGCAAGGTGGCCACATCTTCAGGCCTTTGAGAGGAGTGCTCTACTGCCACTTGTGGAGGATGAGATGGGGTGATCTCTAGGCCCACAAATAGCATGTTCAGGCACTGGTTGAGGGTAGTGCAGCCAGGTCTGGCAGGCATGTTCATAGGACTCCTCACAGTGCATATGAATGCTGACTTTCGTATGCAGAGGTGGGTTAATTCCCAGGCCTCTGGTGAAGTGCTTTGGTGAGACAGGCAGTGGAAGTGGTGAGTGGGGGTGCCTGCCCACAGGACACATGCAATTGCTCTTTATCCCTGCAGCTGGGGTGGGTGGGGTTGTTCTCGGAGGCAGCAGCCTAGGTAGGCACCTAGGGAGTGCCTAATTTGGCACCAGGCAGTGGTTGTGGGTGAGGGAGCTGTCCTCAAGTCACATGTAAATGTGCAGAGGCCTCACTGCTATAGATGGTGGGGTTATTGCACATGGCTCATGCTACCATCCTGATGGCAGCAACCAGTGGTGGTGGTGGATATGGGTAGGGAAGTCTGTCTTCAATGCACATGCAATGTGCGGCAGTCACACAGCTAGGGTCAGTGGAATTGCTGCTAGTAGCTTGCACTTTGGCCCCGGTAGCAGCAGCCAGCAGCAGCAGCTTAGGTAGAGGAGTCTGTCCTCAGGACATGTGCAAATTCATGTGGCCAGTACCACTGCTGAGGGAGGAAGAGTGACTGCCAGAGGGGTGGGTGCACTTTGGCCATGGTGGCAGCCAACAGTTCGGGATGACAATAGGGCTCCAGGGAGGTGGAGATGCAAGGGGTATTGAGCTCTAGGGCAGGATGCAGTCTGGCGAGGGCTGATCTCTCAAAATGATACCATGCTGTAGCTGCTTAGGTCTTGGGAGGTGTATAGAACACCAAATGAGCCCGTCTCTGGAATGATACTGTTGAGCAGTCTCCAGGCAGCTCCTTATGTTAGTCTCAGGGTCCATAGGGGTCAAGGGACTCTGCTGTGGCTAGGATTGCAGGAGTTCTTGGCGGGAATAGACTGCTGGGAATTTCTCACTTACTCTTTCTCTGAACTGAGGAGGCTCTCAGGGCTCCCAGCCAATCCTTGCTGAGCAGGCTGCTTCTCTTCCCTCTCCTTTCTTCCCTTGGGAGTTTTCTGTCACTTTCTGTTGAATTCCAGTGTTCTCTTAGGTGATCTATTCAAAGGGTAATTATCTACTTTCTATTTTGGTTCTCTTTTGTGAAGGAGGCTAGTGCCAGATGCCTCTAGTCAGTCATCCTGAAGCCCCCAGAAATTTTGTTTTCTTTTTTTTCCTACAAGGAACAAGTATATGCCAAGAAATGAGAAAACCTAGAGGAATGGATAAATTCCTGAACACATACTACCTACCAAGATTGAACTAGGAATAAACAAACAGAAAAAAAATCAAAAGAGAGTTTTTAAAAGAATTCTTTCAGCAGAGAATAAGCACTGATGTAGGAGCTGAGCTTCAATTCTTACATCGAAAATACATTAAGACAATTACAAACATTTAAAAAAATTGAATTGGGAAGAATTAAAAAACCTGAACAGATTAATAATGATTATTAATAAGTAATGAGATTGAATCAATAATAAAAAGTCCCCCAACAAAGAAAAGCCTAAGACCAGATGATTTAATTGCTAAATTCTACCAAACATTTAAAGAAGAACTACACCAATTATTCTCAAGATATTCCAAAACATTGAAGAACAGACAATTTTTCCTAACTTATTCTACAATTATTCTCAAATCAAAACCAGATAAGGACACAACAACATCAGCAACAACAAACTATAGGCCAATATCCCTGATGAACACAGACTCAGAAATACTCAACAAAACACTAGCAAACTAAATCCAACAATACATTAAAAAGGTAAATCACTATAATCAAGTGGGATTCATCCCAGTGATACAAGGGTGGTTCAATATACCCAAATCAATGAATGTCGTATCAACAAAATGAAGGACAGCAATCGTATAATCATCTCAATACACACAGAAAAGTCATTTGAAAAAATTCAACATCCCTTCATGACAAAAACTCTCAATGAATTAGGTATAGAAGGAACATACTTCAACACAATAAAGGCCATATATGACAAAACTATATATAACATTATACTGAGTGGAAAAAGCCAAAAGCTTTTTCTCTGAGAACTAAAACAAAACAAGATGCCCACTTTTATTGAACATAGTATTGGAAGTCCTAGCCAGAGAATTTAAGCAAGAGAAAGACATAAAAGGCATCCAAATTGAAAAGAAGTAAGTCAAACTGTTTCTCCTGGCAGATGACAAGATCTCATATGCAGAAAAAAAACAAAGATTTCAGCATCAGCAACATCTTTTAGAACTAATAAACAAATTCAGTAAAGTTACAGGATGCAAAATCAGCATAGGAAAATCAGTAGCATTTCTATACACTAATAACAAAATTGCTAAAAAAGAAATGGAAAAAAGAAATTTAATTTATAATACTTATAAAAACACTTAGAAATAAATTATAAAAATACTTAGAAATAAATTTAATCTAAGGGGTGAAAGAGTCCTACAGTAACAGCTACGATAGAAATTGAAGAAGACACTAAATAATGCAAAGACATCACATGTTCCCAGAATAGAAGAATTAATACTGTTGAATGACCATACTACCCAAAGCAACAAACAGATTCAATGTAATCCCTTTCAAAATACTAATGACATTCATCACAGAAATAGAAAAAAGTTCCTAAAACTTGTGTAGAACCACAAAACACCCTGAATAACCAAAGCCATACTAAGCAAAAAGAATAAAGCTGGACCATCACATTGTGTGAATTCAAAATTTACTACAAAGCAACAGTAACCATAACAGCATGATGCTGACATAAAAATAGACACAGACACAGACCAATGGAAGAGAATATGAAACCCAGAAATACAGCTACATATTGCCAGCCAATGAGATTTTGACAAAGGCACCAAGAACATACATTAGGAAAAGGACAGCCATTTCAATAAATGGTGCTGGGAAAACCGGATATCCATAGGTAAAAGAAGAAAACTGGACCCCAATTTCTCACCATATATAAAAATCTACTAAAAATGGATTGAAGACTTAACTAGAATAAAACGTAGGGGAAATGGTTCAGGACATTGGCCTAGGCAAGGATTGTATGGGTAAGACTTCAGAAGTACAGCAACTAAAGCAAAAGCAGATGGATGGGATTATATCAAAATAAAAAGCTTCTTCAGAGAAAAGCAAACAATCAACAGAGTGAAGAGGCAACCTGTAGGATGGGAGAAAATATTTTCAAACTATTCATTTGAAAATGAATGACTAATATCAGAATATACAAGGAACTCAAAGAATTTATCAGGAAAAACCCAAATAATCTTATTGAAAAATAGGTCAAGGATTCAAATGGCCATATCTTGAAAGAAGACATACAAATGGCCAACAGGTATATGAAAAAATGTTCAATACCACAAATCATCAGGAAAACGCAGTCAAAACCACAATATTATCTCTCCCTAGTTAGAATGGCTATTATCAAAAATATAGAAAGTAACAAATGCTAACGAGGATGTGGAGAAAATGGAACATTTATACACAGTTGGTGGGGTTGTAAATTACTATAGCCATAATAAAAAAAACCTATGGAGATTCTTCAAAAAAATTTAAAATAGAACTACCATATAATCCAACAATCCCATTACTGGGTTTTTATCTATATGAAAGGAAATCAGTATACTGAAGAGAAATCTGCAGTCCCATGTTTATTGTAGCACTATTCACAATAGCCAACACATGGACTCAACCTAAGTGTCCAACATCAGATGAATGGATAAAGAAAATGTGGTATATATACAGTGGAATACCATTCAGCCATAGAAAGAACGAAATCCTCATTTGCAGCAACAAGGACGAGCCTGGAGAACAGACACAGAAAGATAAATATTGCATGTTCTCACATATGGGAGCTAAAAAAAGTTGACTGCACAGAAGCAGAGAGTAGAATTGCAGTTTTTAGAGACTGAAAAGGGTAGGGAGAGGGGAAGATAGGAAGAGGTTAGTTAGTTAATAATTACAAAATTACAATTTCATAGGATGATTAAGTTTCATTGTTCTATAGCACTGTGGTGTGGATCTAGTTAATAGTTAATAATGTATTGTATATTTTCAAATGGCTAGAAGAATGTTGAATGTTTCTAATACAAAGAAATGATAAATGTTTGAGTAGATGGATATGCTGATTAATCTGATTGGATCAATACACATTGTATACATGCGTTGCAACATCACTTTGTATTCCATAAATATGTACAATTATTATGTGTTAACTAAAATAAAAAATAACTACAGATAGTTAAGCCTGTTAATATGATGTAAAAGCACTTGAGATAATCAAAATTTAAAAAGCTCCAAGTAGTTGTAAATGCAACATCCGTGACTTAAAGACAAGGCAGAACTACACAAGTTTGACTTGACTTACATTGTAAAAAATGACACAAAGGCCAGGACCAGTTCAGTGAAAGAGAATTGATGATCTAGAGAGGAGTGATTTCTGTTGAACGTTTTTCATCGTAAGTAAATTCAAGTCTTCTTATCTGAAGAGATAACCCTGTGAGGCACAAAGAGACCTTGCAAGGAAGAAGCATTTTCTGTACCCTTTATGGAACTCTATGGATTGGAAGACATATGAAAAAACTGCAAAGGAAAAAAATAGATGAATTTTTTTTTTACAAGAAAGAAGGCATTTTCTTTTCTTTTTTGAGCTAGAGATTCCTCCAAAGCATAATTCTGGAATAAAATAACAAACAGATTATTCAGGAAACAAGATGATCATTTAGAGTTGATCTGGATTCACTGAAATTGAAATATATGTCACTAAACCAAATTTCTTTCTTAATAGGGTTATTTATTAGAGTAGTAGATTCAGAGAGTGCTTTTATGTAGTATGACCGGATCTTATTAAGGTGACTAATGATATCGTTCTTGCTTCTCTCTGTAGATGAGATAAATAAATAGAAACTATGCTATAGTTACATTAAATTTGTTATTGATTGATCAAGATTGATCAACTTGGAAGTAAATCTCTGGTAATTTGTCATAGGACTTTGTCCTCATATCTGCTTGCCCGACTAAGCATTTTATTAATGACCTGCAAAATATATCAGTGGAAGGCCAGTGAAATTTCAATGGGGTAAGAAACTGGAAGGTTGGTGAAAAGAGATAATGATAAATGATCATCCCAAAATTATTGACTGACTTAAATGATAAACTGAACTCCAACGAGACAAAATTGAAGAGAAATAAATAGAAAATCCCATGCTTGGTTTTAAAAATCTAGCAGTGGAAATGGGGCTAAAAGAGTGAGTAGAGCACAGACTCGAGGACTGTGTCTGGTCCAACTCCAGGGACTACTACTTAACAGCTGTGTGACCTCAGACAAGTAAATTAAGTGCTTGTTCTTGAGTTCTCTGCATCTCAATTTCCACAGCTGTAAACTGGTAATCCCAATATACCTAAAATTGTCTCTTAGGTAAGTTGGGAGGATTGGATGAGTTAATACCTATATAGCATCTACACTCACCTAGCTTACAATAAACAGTGTGTATGCTAGTTATATTATTGTTGTTGTTAATGTTGTTCCAACAAATAAACAGATTTCAGGGTTCTAGATAAAATTTCAGTATAAATTAGTGGTATAATAGGACTGACAGGAAAGCATGTGAGACTTGGCTTGCATTAATATAATTATTGCTTTAGCTTTGGTACCCCAGAAAGCAGAGACTGATGCAAACACTTAATGAAAGGAAAGAGGAGTGAGGCTGGAAAGAAAAGAGAATCAGCATGAGAGTCCCTTAAAAACTTGGCCACTGGTTGATATTATATTTTCTTTGATATTCTTATATCTTCTTTGATATAAGATATAGGATATTCTTATATCTTCTTTGATATTAAGAAGAACTGATGACTTGATCTCATGGGGTGTTTTCTCATAGGCTTATAAACCACAGCATCTCAGGCTGGTCTATATGGGGGAAGAAAATAGAAGAATTTAACTGTGAGCTCCAGTCTTACAGTGATCAAATGCCTGTCCTGGGGATGTTATGCAGGTGAGCCCTGAGAAGTTCTGCTACAAAAATAAATTATAGTATTTTCAGAACAATGATTATAAGGGTCAAAATTATGCACCTAAGTAATGGGGTTAACCTGGAAAAAATTCATTATGATTATTTTACATTTATATATTCTGTGTTTGTTTAAATGTATCCACTACCTTCCAAGTTTCTTTGTTTATGGTTGTTTCTTATGTCTTGCTTATATTTTTCCAGAAAAACATCTAGAAATTCATTTAGCTGGACTCTGTTAGTGATGAAGTATGAGGGGGGTCTTCAAGAAGTTCTTGGAAAATGCATATTATGAAGAAACTATGAATGTATTTTACATTTTTTTGGCACCCAAATAAACTACAACTAACTTGTTATAGTGTGTCTGAACAAAAGTTAGTTGGAGGCACTAAGGAGGATAAGACACTAGTTTGAAAACAGCCCTTATCAGAGCAACATAAATTCTGCTAAAATTGAAGCAAGGACAAACATCAAATTTATAATGAAGCTTGAGTGGAAGAATGGAGACATCACTGATGCTTTACAAAAAGTTATGAGGAAAATATCACAAACAAACCAGCAGTTTACAAATGGCTAACTCATTTTAAGAAGGAACAAGATGGTGTTGAAGATGAAGCTCACAGAGGCAGACTATCAACATCAATTTAGAAGCAAAAAAAAAAAAAAAAAAAATCTTGTTTGTGCCCTAATTGAAGACCAATGATTAACAGCAGAAACAACAGCCAACACCATAGACGTCTCAGTTGATTCTGCTTGCACAACTCTGACTGAAAAATTAAAGCTGAACAAACTCTCCACTTAATGAGTGCCATAACCATTAGGTCCAGATCAGCTGCAGACAAGAGGAGTTTTCAATGGAAATTTTAATTAAGTAAGATCAAGATTCTGAAGCATTTTGTCAAAGAATTGCAACATGAGATGGAATATGACTTTACCACTATGATGCTGAAGACAAAGCAATGGTTACCAAGAGGTTGAAGTGATCCAGTCAAAGAAAAAGAGAACAGGTCAAGAACAAAGGTCATGGTAGCAGTTTTTGGAAAGCTCAAGGCATTTTGCCATGATTTTCTGGAGGGCCAAAGAATGATAACATCTGCTTACTATGAGAGTGTTTTGAGAAAGTTAGTCAAAGCTTTAGCAGAAAAATGCTGAGGAAAGCTTCACTAGAGAGTTCTTTCCCAGCATGACGATGCTCCTACACATTCCTCTTATTAAATAAGGGCAATTTTGCAAGAGTTTCAATGGAAAATCATTAGCATCCACCTTACAGTCCTGATTTGGCTCCCCCTGACTTCTTTTCATTTTAATCTTTAGAACTAGAAATATCATTTGACCCAGAAATCCCATTACTGGGTATATAACCAAAGGATTATAAATCATTCCACCATAAAGACATACGCACACGTATGTTTATTGTGGCACTGTTCGCGATAGCAAAGACTTGGAACCAACCCAAATGCCCATCAATGATAAGCTGGATAAAGAAAATGTGGCACATATATGCCATGGACTACTATGCAGCCATAAAAAAGAATGAGTTCATGTCCTTTGCAGAGACATGGATGAAGCTGGAAATGATCATTCTCAGCAAACTAACACAGGAACAGAAAACCAAACACTGCATGTTCTCACTCATAAGTGGGACAATGAGAACACACGGACACAGGCAGGGCAACATCACACACTGGGGCCTGTTGGCAGGTGGGGAGCAAGGGGAGGAAGAGCATTAGGACAAATACCTAATGGATGTGGGGCTTAAAACCTAGATGACGGGTTGGTGGGTGCAGCAAACTACCATAGCACATGTATACCTATGTAACAAACCTGCACATTCTGTACATGTACAGTATTATATATATATATATATATATAAATTATTTGTGTATTTATTTTTAAGTTAAATTTATATAAATTATTTATGTATTTTTAAGTTAAATATATATATAAATTATGTATTTATTTATTTTTAAGTTTTGTTATTTTTTTTGAGACAGAGTTTCACTCTTGTCACCCAGGTTGGAGTGCAATAGCACGATCTCAGCTCATTGCAACCTCTGCCTCCAGGGTTCAAGTGATTCTCCTGCCTCAGCCTCCTGCCTAACTGGGATTACAGGTGCATGCCACCACGCCCAGCTAATTTTTGTGTTTTCAGTAGAGACGGGATTTCACCATGTTGGCCAGGCTGGTCTTGAACTCCTGACCTCAGGTAATCCACCCCCCTCAGCCTCCCAAAGTGCTGGGATTACAGGTGTGAGCCCCTGCACTTGGCTTGTTTTCTAATCTTACAAAAATCTATAAAGGGTGCCCAATTTTCTTAAGTTAATAATGTAAAACAGACTGAATTGACATTGTTAAATTCTTAGGATTCTCAGTTCTTTAGTGATGGGCTAAATGGCTCCTAGCACCACTTCCAAAAGTGTCTTGAACTTCACAGAGCTTATGTTGAGAAATAAAATTCACTTTTAAGAATTTTATCTTTCAATTCTAGTTTTCCATGAACTATTTGAAGTCCCCTCATATGGCTGAAGAATCTCTGAGTCAGAATGAATTTGACAATTCCAAAATTCATCTGATACACTAATCTCCCTTAGCAAGATCATCCCCAAGTGGTTCTCATGCTTCTGCTTAAATAACTCAAGCAATGGGGAGCTCATTGTCTCACAAGTCAGGAATTCTATTCTGAGACAGCTCATTTCAGAAAGTTACAATGGTAAAGTGTATCCACAGATGTAAAATGTAATGAGAGAAAAAAAAATTAAAACAAAGGATTGGTCATTTTATTAAAAAAAAAAAAAAAAGGAATGACAAAAAGTCCCTCTTGGAAAGATTCATTTACTATAGGACATGTATTGTCACATGAGTAAGGCTTATGGTTTTTTGAACCATTGGATACTATATGGAATAAAAGAGAGCAGTATTTCTCAAAGTATCTGTGGTGAAGTATCCATTTTTAAAAATCCCAATTCATCACAGACTTACACATGGTCTTTCTACTGCACAATGCCTAGTATGCAGCTAGCAGCATGCTGGCTCATTGTATAAGTTCAACAACACCCAAAATAGTCTATATCTCATTCAATGAGACAGATTCACTGATCCATGCTTTGTTGTCCCAGAAATGCCAAATTTTTTATAAAAGTTACTTTAGTTAACTTTTAATTTCTGTATTTATCTTTTCACAGACTAGAAGCAAATTGTTTGAAGATCAATTCATTCTGAAGACTTACTTTGGCACTGAAGTATACAGTAGAGGATCCTAATGGTCCTAGTGTTATTCTCTGAGATCCAGACATTACTTAGCTCTATGGGAAAGCAACAGCCATTTGAAAAACACCTGTATTAAATTAGCCAATTCAATGATTTCTTACTACTTATCACTGTTACGTTGGCTGGCCCAACAGGTCAATGCCTTTTTTGATCTAACATTATTCCTGCGTAATAACTGGTAATATAATGTGAATCCATAGAACTTAATAATAAAGTGAAACTTCTAATCTCATAAAAGATTCAGGATTTCCTGAAGATAATAAGTTAATGTTGAAGAACTCGGTAGATCCCTCTAAAGTCATTGACAAAGAAAATCTGATAATATTTGAGCAGAAAATGCTGGAGGAAAGAATCAGCAAGGGCAATGATATGATACCTTCAAAAGCAGCTACAGTGTTTGCCTACCAAAGTATTGAGAGAAATTATTTGGAAAATTGATGACACTCTCAAATACTTTTGCAAAATTATTTTTTTTCATAATCATACTGTAGAAGTTAAATGTGTGATGAACGATGTGTTACGTAACCAGTTTTTTCAGAAAACTTAGCTATCTCTGTTGGGTGCATTCTGTCTTTGCTAATAACTAGAATATATTTACAATCTTGTCTAATGTGATTAAATCTAAGATAAAATAAACTTACTTTCACAAATTTAAAAATAGCTTCTTTAAAAAAGAAATCATGAAATTGACAATGAAACTGTGACCCCCACTGTAAATTTACTCTCAGTAGACTTTTTTCATGCCAGTTGGTCTCAGCGAATGTGGCTCTTCAAACTCCATTTAAAAACAGTATCATGCAAAGCAGTGCCAAGTCAGTGGGACAGTTTTCTTTTTTTTTTTTTTAATTATACTTTAAGTTCTAGGGTACATGCGCACAACGTGCAGGTTTGTTACATAGGTATACTTGTGCCATGTTGGTGTGCTGCACCCATCAACTCGTCAGCACCCATCAACTCGTCATTTACATCAGGTGTAACTCCCAATGCCATTGCTCCCCTGTCCCCCCTCCCCATAATAGGCCCCGGTGTGTGATGTTTCCCTTCCAGGGTCCAAGTGATCTCGTTCAATTCCCACCTATCAGTGAGAACATGCAGTGTTTGGTTTTCTGTTCTTGTGATACTTTGCTGAGAATTATGGTTTCCAGCTGCATCCATGTCCCTACAAAGGACACGAACTCATCCTTTTTTATGGCTGCATAGCATTCCACGGTGTATATATGCCATATTTTCTTAATCCAGTCTGTCATTGATGGACATTTGGGTTGATTCCAAGTCTTTGCTATTGTGAATAGTGCCGCAATAAACATATGTGTGCATGTGTCTTTATAGCAGCATGATTTATAATCCTTTGGGTATATACCCAGTAATGGGATGCCTGAGTCATATGGTATTTCTAGTTCTAGATCCTTGAGGAATCACCATACTGTTTTCCACAATGGTTGAACCAGTTTACAATCCCACCAACAGTGTAAAAGTGTTCCTATTTCTCCACATCCTCTCTAGCACCTGTTGGTTCCTGACTTTTTAATGATTGCCATTCTAACTGGTGTAAGATGGCATCTCATTGTGGTTTTGATTTGCATTTCTCTGATGGCCAGTGATGACGAGCATTTTTTCATGTGCCTGTTGGCTGTATGCATGTCTTCTTTTGAGAAATGTCTGTTCATATCCTTTCCCCACTTTTTGATGGGGTTGTTTGTTTTTTTCTCGTAAATTTGTTTGAGTTCTTTGTAGGTTCTGGATATTAGCCCTTTGTCAGATGAGTAGATTGCAAAAATTTTCTCCCATTCTGTAGGTTGCCTGTTCACTCTGGTGGTAGTTTCTTTTGCTGTGCAGAAGCTCTTTAGTTTGATTAGATCCCATTTGTCATTTTGGCTTTTGTTGCCGTTGCTTTTGGTGTTTTAGACATGAAGTCCTTGCCCATGCCTATGTCCTGAATTGTATTACCTAGGTTTTCTTCTAGGGTTTTTATGGTTTTAGGTCTAACATTTAAGTCTCTAATCCATCTTGAATTAATTTTCGTATAAGGAGAAAGGAAAGGGTCCAGTTTGAGCTTTCTACTTATGGCTAGCCAATTTTCCCAGCTCCATTTATTAAATAGGGAATCCTTTCCCCATTTTTTGTTTTTCTCAGGTTTGTCAAAGATCAGAGGGCTGTAGATGTGTGGTATTATTTCTGAGGGCTCTGTTCTGTTCCATTGGTCTATATCTCTGTTTTGATACCAGTACCATGCTCTTTTGGTTACTGTAGCCTTGTAGTATAGTTTGAAGTCAGGTAGCGTGATGCCTCCAGCTTTGTTCTTTTGACTTAGGATTGTCTTGGCAATACAGGGTCTTTTTTGGTTCCATATGAACTTTAAAGCAGTTTTTTCCAATTCTGTGAAGAAAGTCATTGGTAGCTTAATGGAGATGGCATTGAATCTATAAATTACCTTGGGCAGCATGGCCATTTTCACAATATTGATTCTTCCTATCCATGAGCATGGTATGTTCTTCCATTTGTTTGTGTCCTCTTTGATTTCACTGAGCAGTGGTTTGTAGTTCTCCTTGAAGAGGTCCTTCAAATCCCTTGTAAGTTGGATTCCTAGGTATTTTATTCTCTTTGAAGCAATTGTGAAGGGAAGTTCATTCCTGATTTGGCTCTCTGCTTGTCTGTTACTGGTGTATAAGAATGCTTGTGATTTTTGCACATTGATTTTGTATCCTGAGACTTAGACCAATATCCCTGATGAACATCGATGCAAAAATCCTCAATAAAATACTGGCAAACCGAATCCAGCAGCACATCAAAAAGCTCATCCACCATGAGCAAGTGGGCTTCATCCCTGGGATGCAAGGCTGGTTCAACATACACAAATCAATAAACGTAATGCAGCATATAAACAGAACCAAAGACAAAAACCACATGATTATCTCAATAGATGCAGAAAAGACCTTTGACAAAATTCAACAGTCCTTCATGCTAAAAACTCTCAATAAATCCGGTATTGATGGAACATATCCCAAAATAATAAGAGCTATTTATGACAAACCCACAGTCAATATCATACTGAATGGGCAAAAACTGGAAGCATTCCCTTTGAAAACTGGTACAAGAAAGGGATGCCCTCTCTCACCACTCCTATTCAACATAGTGTTGGAAGTTCTGGCTATGGCAATCAGGCAAGAGAAAGAAATAAATGGTATTCAGTTAGGAAAAGAAGAAGTCAAATTGTCCCTGTTTGCAGATGACATGATTGTATATTTAGAAAACCCCATCATCTCAGCCCAAAATCTCCTTAAGCTGGTAAGCAACTTCGAAAGTTTTCATGTGACATTGTCTCAGTTCCTGGTTCCACATGGCTCAGCAGGCAGAAATCGTCTTTCCTTCCGAGAGGGACGCTAGTGTAGAAAAGGGAAACCTTCTTTGATTTTCAGAAATTGTTTTCTGTTCCTTAAAAGTTGAAGCAGAAGATGTTTCTTTAAAAACAAACAAACAAACAAACAAAAAAACCAGAATCTACTAGTACCTGGATTCCACAGACACATTTAGACAAAGAGGAATTTCACATATAGAACACCTTTCCCCTTTGATTGACACTAAAGAAATGTTATCCATTGAAGGTAGAGAGGCAGAAGAATTTCAGTATTAAAAGTGTTTTTGTGATGCTGGATCTATTGTGTTCTGACTTTGTTAGAGTGTGCAATCCGTAAGAGAAGACAAAGGTTTACACATGCGGTAATCAACACTGTAAGGCAACGAGTAATTAAGGATGTAAATAAATGTGCAAGCAGTTTATTTGCTTCATTCATTCATTTTCCAACTTCTTTCAGAAAGAGAATAATTCAGGTCTAGCTTAACCAGATTTCAAAGAATGGGGGAGATCAGTTGAGGCTTGGAGTGGTTATGGGAAACTTCTGGGAAGAGATGGAATGTGAAGTGAGTCTGATAGTTGAATAGGATTTCCGTGTAGATGTGTGGGAAGAATGAAAAGGGTAAATACAGGCAGGGGCAGAAGTGTGGTCAAGCAGTGCCAGCAACTCTCTGGACTTGCAGGACATAAGCATGTGGTGGGAGAAGAGGTTCACCTTAGGGACTGAAGGGATATCCCATTGTATTTGGAAAAATGGAGGCATTTTATGAAACGCCTTCAGTGTCTGCCACTTTATTGTTTGCCCCCTCAGTCGCAGGTCATGTGGAGCCACTGAAGTTTTCTTAGCAATTGAGTGACAGAGAATGGATTTTACCCACTGGATTAGTAGTATCTTGCCATGGCATTTATCCTGCACAGAAGCAAGTACTCACCATATATTCTCTTCCTGACTTACAGGCAGATACTTTATGCCTTCTGTGATTTTAAGTTTATCTCACAAAACACATACCTATTTTTCCTCAGTCTTATCCCTTCTCCTTCTTCCTATTTCCTTTTGTCCCCATAACCCTTGTTTTCTCCCTCTTTCTCTCAGTCTGGACCTTCTATTATACTTACTTTTCTCTCCTCTGTCATCATTCCTATTCTTCGGAGACCATGATGATCTTGCTCCAGCAAGGGCTGGATAAGCTTCTCCAGCTGACAGTATATTTTATTTTATTTTTCTGTTACAGTGGGTACCTTTGTTGTTTTCTTTATTTTTCAAAAAAGGGAGTGTGCAGGGACTTTGCAAATACATTCCATATTTAAGGAGAAGAAAATCAATAAAAGTATCCGTAAGCTAATGGGGAGAGCTGGCTTCAGGACACCTGAAGGGATTTCTATACTGACCCCATACTTGTTACCTTCTGAGAAATATAAATTTCAATTGCTGCTCTGCCAATTTTTATCCCAGAAAACTTCGGACATAAATTCTTCAGGTTACAGATTTTTTTTTCATTCAGGTTTAGTATCATAAATTGTTAGTTGTAGGAAATCCATGAAAAAAGATACGAGTTTGAAAAAATTGAATATTAGCCTGGTATGTGTGAACCAGGTAAATTTTAAGTTTGTTTGTTTGTTTGTTTAATTCCCTTCTTCTGCCAGTGTTCCCTTTAGGACTCCAGATGGCATGGAGGAAAGCATCCTGGACTGAGGAGAGGTTCTTGCAGAAGTGGAATGTTGGTGTAGCAAAAATGCCCAGCTCAGTAGTGGAGGGAAGATGCATTGCCTCAAAGGGAGTCCAAGATGATGCATTACTGCTGCTTAAGACAGATGCCATATCCCAACACAGTATTCAGCAAACATTAAAACTGACAATCAGAAATGGTAGGCAATACATCTCACAATTCCCCACCCAAATCTGACCTTAAATTATAATAATCCCCACATGTCAAGGGCAGGGTCAGGTGGAGAAAACGGAATCATATGGGCAGTTTCCCCCACACTATTCCCATGGTAGGGAGTAAGTCTCACAACATCTGATGGTTTTATAAATGGAGTTCCCCTGCACATGCTCTTTTGCCTGCTGCCATGTAAGACGTATCTTTCTTCCCCTTCACCTTCCACCATGATTGTGAGGACTCCCCAGTCATGTGGAACTGTGAAGCAATTAAACATCTTTCCTTTATAAATTACCCAGTCTCAGGTATGTCTTTATCAGTGGGGAGAAAACAGACTAATACAGTTCTCCAAATATAGGGCTCCTTGGCAAAGCTGGATGAGAGAAAATAGCCTAGCCTGAAGTCAAAATGGAAGCATTCTCTTAACATGTGCTCATGCTCAGACCTTGTGATTTGTTGGTGGGAAGAATTGGAGCAAAATAGATCCTGAATTCATTTGCCTAAACGTGGAGGATAATAAACCCCTTTACCTACAGAGTTGCCAATAGATTTTGAATACTAGGGAGAAACGAACCTTCAGCCTTGGGTCTAGAAGGCAGAACTAATCCTCATAGGGAGCAAGAAAGAGAAAAGGGCCACTGCCCTTCTGACTGATCTGTGAGGTGGACAGTACAGAGAAGGTGGAAAAAGGTCCATGTTCCCTCTTCAATTTGCCCACCCTGATACAAACAACAGAAGCAGCAGCAGAAAAATAATTAAACAGAAAACAGGGGACTGGAAACATACCTCCATAGATGCTAAAGTCTCAGTTCAGCGACTGTCCCCTTCCCTTGGCAGGGAACTAGTAAAGATACAAAGAGAGATGGTGATGGAGACTTTCCCCCTGCCTCAGTAGGGAATGGAGTAAAAGCCCTGCCTAGGCAACTGGAGGATGGAGGAGTATGAGAAGGAAGAGCCATAGAAATCCCCTCCAATGGATATATGAATCCAGGGTCTAAGGGAGCATCCTGATAAACTGAATTCCAGTTTCCTAGTCATGCTAGGACTACATAATAACAATTTATATTCACTGTTGTACAAGGATAAGGCTACATGGTTCTGTCTCATACAAAGTCTGCAACCAGCAGATCAGAATCCACAATTAAAGCTTCAGTGAATAGAATGAGGATGATCTCAAAGGTGACTGCTGCTCTAAATCCCTCTCTCAGCTCTTTGCTAGAACTCCCAGGGGCAAGATGGCAATGCTGACAGAAATGATGCTTCCGCTGTGTTGCCTCCCGCTGCCTGCTCAAGCACACATTCTGTCATCTCCCTGCTTCCTGGAAATCGAAATCATTTGAGGTAAATAAAAAGCAGATCATCTTCAATAAAAAAAATGTGGTGACTCTAATCTACTTACGTAGGCACAGTGATTGGGGGGCACAGTCCCATACTTTGGAGTAATGGGGCTCTAGGCAATGGAGTGTCATGTTGCACGTTAGGTGAAGTCTAATTCTGAGCCTAGGAATGTACACTGTTAGATAATGGGCTACTCTGTTGTATGAAATAGGTCTACACCCCTGTTTTTGGCATCCTGTGGCAGAAAGCCAAGTTGTTGTCTATGGTCTTATGTTCTAGTCAGTACCCACTTTTATGGATCCTAGCAAAATACTTTTACACTTCTCCAGGTTCTTTTTAGCTCTTTAACTCTCAGAAGGTGTGAATTAGCAGAGATGGAAAGATTTGGTTAGGTGTTACTTCCTTCTGTCTTGTTTGGCTAGAGATTCTCACACGTATCAGAATGAGTCAGATTCATCTTAAGTCTTGGAATCTCCAGCGGGGTTGCACAGATGGCTAGCCATCCACCAGAGATGCGTATTCTACCTCTACAGTGTAGACTTGTGGCTGGAAGGTGCTGCCCCATTGAGGGCTACATTGTCCAGCTGCCCATGCCTGCCTGCTCCCCCACCAACCCCTTGTATCTACCTGTGACCATGTGACTAGTTCTCACTAATGGAATGTGAGCAGATGTGATTTATCACTTCGAGGTTGATGTGGTTATGACGCAGATGTGCCGTATTCATCCTCTCTTTCCCATCTGGACCCTGGAAGTGAAGGATTTTGAGGCCCTAAAGGAAGGTGGAGCCACAAGATCATAAAAGCCTGGCTCATGAATAGCTTCCAGCCCAGCACCAGCACTGAACTGTTTCATGAGTGAGAAATAAGTTCCTATTATGTTAGGCCACTTGATTTTGGAGTTTATTTGCTGCACCATACAGCATTACTTAAACAAATATAGCCCTCCGAGTTTGTTCCTGGAATAAAATAGTAGGTACTCAATCAATATTTTTGAATAAACGAATGATTGAACTTGCTTCCTTTTGGAAGCTTGTGTAATGAATCTACAGTAAAGGGAGCAAAAAATGGTTAGCGAGTTAAATCACACATGTTGCAGAGAAGAGGCTTTGTTGGAAAAGTGACACAGGAATTAAGCACAGAATAAATTACTTCTGAATATTATGATATGGTGTTTCTAGATGATACCCAGATCAGAAGTGGTCATTTATCTGACAACACACATGGGACTCAAAACTTCTCTCACTCCACAGAGAAGAAAACATGTGCATTAGTCTCAGCAGTCATTCCACAACACTGGAAAGGAGTTGCTTTTGTATAGCTCTGGAAAGCACACACACACACACACACACACACACACACACACACACACACTCCAATACCAACAGAGGCAAAAATAGCCAGAGTTCTAGAGAAAGCACTTGTGTCTATTGCAGAAGCTTAGAACTCTCTGCAGTTGATCACAATGGTAAGAGTGAGAAAATAGCCTTATACACATCAGGGTAGTGTGGACTACGAACCCCTTCATGAGATGGCCACTTTATGTCTCCCACCACACTGCAAGTTTCCCAAAGAGACTGTGCTCCCACAGGCATCAGGGCCTTTGCCCACATTGTTTCTTGTGCCAGAGCAACTAGAAGGTAAGGAGCCTTCAGTCCCACCTATGAGGACTCTGGGATTTCCATTCAGCCTTGCAGACCTAGTTGAATTGTCACCTCCTCTGTGAAGTCTTTTCTGGTCTTCTTTGGTCTCTTTCTCTTCTGTGTTTCCATAATAAAATTTCATCCTACAATTAGAGGTCTGATCATACTGTTGTAGTGTTCTGTTTATAGGGAATTTCCCTATAAGACCGAGCTCCTTGAAGTTATTTGCTGAATTTGATTTATCATTGTAGCTGAGGCATGGCACAGTGTCAAATTCATAGATGTTACGTCCTGTTTCCAAATCAACTGGTGAATAAGTAATTAAGAGTTTTGACTGCAGTTTTGAGAGTATATCTGAGAATATCTGTTTATCTTAATACACAGTAGAACTTGTTTCCTTAATCTAAATGTTAAACAATTTGGAAAGTTTTAGTAAAGACTTTAGTTTTTTGTTTTGTTCTGTTTTTCTGTTTGTTTAATAAAGTAATACAGTTTTTCTTCAAATTGGAACATGTTTTCTCCTCATAATTACAAATTAAGTAGTATCTGGAAAAATAACTTAAGCACATTCATTTTTCCTATTGTTCTCAATCTGTTCATTTGATTTTTTAATAAAATAGAATTATTTTTAGAACACTTTAGATTTATGGAAAAATTGCGAAGATAGAAGTACAGTGAGATCCCTCACACTCCCTTACCCAGTTTTGCCTGCTATTGCCATCTTGCATTAGCATTGTACATTTGTTAGAGTGAATGAACCAATATTGATATATTATTATTAATAACTAAAGAACATAGTTTATTCAGATTTCCTTAGTCTTACCTAACGTGCCATCTATGTTCCAGAATCCCATCCACATTTACATGTCATTGTCATGTCTTCTTTAAGTTGTGACTGTTATTCAGACTTTCCTTACTTTTCATGACTTTGATAGTTCTGAGGAGTTCTGGCCAAGCATTTTATTTATTTATTTATTTATTTTTGAGACGGAGTCTTGCTCTGTTGCCCAGGCTGGAGTGTAGTGGTGCGATCTCGGCACTACAACGTCCGCCTCCACGGTTCAGGCGATTCTCCTGCCTCAGCCACCTGAGTAGCTGGAATTGCAGGCACCTGCCATCATGCCCAGCTGATTTTTGTATTTTTGTAGAGGTTGGTCTTGTTGCTTCAGACTATGTTGGCCAGGTTGGTCTTGAACTCCTGACTTCAGGTGACCCGCCCACTTTGGCCTCCCAAAGTGCTGGGATTACAAGTGTGAGAAACCACGCCCGGCTGGGCCAGGCATTTTATAGGGCAAATCTCTATTGTAATTTGTCTAATATTTGCCTCATGAATAGACTGGCATTATGGGTTTTTGGGAGGAAGGCCACAGAGGTAAAGTGCCATTTCGCCCCATCATATCAAGAGTTCCTACTATCAAGATGACCTATCACTGCTGATATAGACCTTAGTCACCTGGCTGAAGTAGTGTTTGTCAGGTTTCTCCACTATAAAGTTATAGTATTCCTCCTTTCCACACTGTACTCTTTGGAAGGAAGTCATTATGCACAGCCCACACTTAAGGAGTGGAGGGTTATGATTTCTTTTTTTGAAGGTAGAATATCTACATAAATGATCTGGAATTTTTCTGCATGGGAGGCATCTACTCTTCCCCACCTATGTTTGTTTGTTTATTTATTTATTATACTTTAAGTTCTGGGTTACATGTGCAGAATGTGCAGTTTTGTTACATAGGTATACACGTGCCCTGGTGGTTTGCTGTGCTGCACCTATCAACCCGTCACCTACATTAGGTATTTCTGCTAATGTTATCATTCCCCTAGGCCCCTACCTATGACAGGCCCTGGTGTGTGATGTTCCCCTCCCTGTGTCCATATGTTTTTATTGTTCAACTCCCATTTATGAGTGACAACATGTGGTGTTTGGTTTTCTGATCTTGTGATAGTTTACTGAGAATGATAGTTTACAGCTTCATCCATGTCCCTGCAAGGGACATGAACTCATCCTTTTTTATGGCTACATTGTATTCCATGGTATATATGTGCCACATTTTCTTTATCCAGTTTATCATTGATGGACATTTGGGTTGGTTCCAAGTCTTTGCTATTGTGAATAGTGCTGCAATAAACATGTCAGTGATGATGAGCATTTTTTTCACATGTCTGTTGGCTGCATAAATGTCTTCCTTTGAATAGTGTCTGTTTATGTCCTTTGTCCATTTTTTGATGGGGTTATTTGTTTTTTTCTTGTAAATTTGTTTAAGTTCTTTGTAGATTCTGGATATTAGCCCTTTGTCATATGGGTAGACTGAAAAAATTTTCTCCCATTCTGTAGGTTGCCTGATCACTCTGGTGGTAGTTTCTTTTCCTATGCAGAAGCTCTTTAGTTTAATTAGATCCCATTTGTCAATTTTGGTTTTTGTTGCCATTGTTTTTGGTGTTTTGGACATGAAATCTTTGCCCATGCCTATGTCCTGAATGGTATTGCCCACTTTTTCTTCTAGGATTTTTATGGTCCTAGGTCTTACATTTAAGTCTTCAATCCATCTTGCTTTGATTTTTTTTTAAAAGGTGTAAGGAAGGGGTCCAGGTTCAGTTTTCTGCATATGACTAGCCAGTTTTCCCAACAAGATTTATTAAATATGAATCTTTTCCCCGTTGCTTGTGTGTGTCAGGTTTGTCAAGATCAGATGGTTGTAGATGTGTGATGTTATTTCTGAGGCCTCTGTTCTGTTCCATTAGTCTATATATCTGTTTTGGTACCAGTACCATGCTGTTTTGATTACTGTAGACTTGTAGTATAGTTTGAAGTCGGTATTGTGATCCCTCCAGCTTTGTTCTTCTTGTCCAGGATTTTCTTGGCTATGTGGGCTCTTTTTTGGTTCCATATGAAGTTTAAAGTAGTTTTATCTAATTCTGTGAAGAAAGTCTGTGGTAGCTTAATGGGGATAGCATTGAATCTATAAATTGCTTTGAGCAGTATGGCCATTTTCCTGATATTGACTCTTCCTATTCATAAGCATGGAATGTTTTTCCATTTGTTTGTGTCCTCTCTTATTTCCTTGATCAGTGGTTTGTAGTTCTCCTTGAAGAGTTCCTTCACATCCCTTGTAAGTTAGATTCCTAGGTATTTTATTCTCTTAGTAGCAATTGTGAATGGGAGCTCACTCATGATTTGGCTCTCTGTGTGTTCTTGGTGTATAGGAATGCTTGTGATTTTTGCACATTGATTTCGTATCCTGAGATTTGCTGAAGTTGCTTATCAGTTATGGAGGTTTTGGGCTGAGACAATGGGGTTTTCTAAATATACAATCATGTCATCTGCAACAGAGACAATTTGACTTTCTCTTTTCCTATTTGAATACCCTTTATTTCTTTCTCTTGTCTGATTGCCCTGGCCAGAAATTCCAATACTATGTTGAATAAGAGTGGTGAGAGAGGACATCCTTGTTTTGTGCCAGTTTTCAAAGGGAATGCTTCCAGTTTTTGACTATTCAGTATCATATTGGCTGTGGGTTTGTCATAAATAGCTCTTATTATTTTGAGTTTTGTTCCATTGATACCTAGTTTATCGAGGGTTTTTAGCATGAAGGCATGTTGAATTTTATCGGAGGGCTTTTCTGCATCTATTGAGATAATCATGTGTTTTCTGTCTTTGGTTCGGTTTATATGATGGATTACATTTATTGATTTGAATATGTTGAACCAGCCTTGCATCTCAGGGATGAAGCCAACTTGATCATGGTGGATAAGCTTTTTGATGTACTGCTGGATTCAATTTGCCAGTATTTTATTGAGGATTTTCCCATCGATGTTTGTCAGGGATATTGGCCTGAAATTTTCTTTTGTTGTTGTTGTGTCTCTGCCAAGTTTTGGTATCGGGATGATACTGGTCTCATAAAATGAGTTAGGGAGGATTCCCTCTTTTTCCAGTGTTTGGAATAGTTTCAGAAGGAATGGTACTAGCTCCTCTTTGTATCTCAGGTAGAATTCAGCTGTGAATTGTCTGGTCTGGGACTTTTTTTGGTTGGTAGGCTATTAATTACTGCCTCAATTTCAGAACTTGTTATTGATCTATTCAGGGATTTGACTTCTTCCTGGTTTAGTGTTGGGAGGGTGTATGTGTCCAGGAATTTATCCATTTCTTCTAGATTTTCTAGTTTATTTGTGTAGAGATGTTTATAGTATTCTCTGATGGTAGTTTATATTTCTGTGGGATCAGTGGTGATATCCCCTATATCTTTTTTATTGCATCTATTTGATTCTTCTTTCTTCTTTATTAGCCTTTCTAGCAGTCTATTTTGTTGATTTTTTTCAAAAAAACAGCTCCTGGATTCATTGATTTTTTGGAAGAATTTTTTTTGTGTGTGTCTTTATCTCCTTCAGTTCTGCTCTGATCTTATTTCATGTGTTCTGCTAGCTTTTTAATTTTTTTGCTCTTGCTTCTCTAGTTCTTTTAATTTTGATGTTAGGATGTTGATCTTAGATCTTTCCTGCTTTCTCTTGTGGGCATTTAGTGCTACAAATTTCCCTCTAAACACTGCTTTAGCTGTATTCCAGAGATTTTGGTATGTTGTGTCTTCATTCTCACTGATTTCAGAGAACTATTTCTGCCTTCATTTTTTTATCTACCCAGTAGTCATTCAGAAGCAGGTTGTTCAGTTTCCATGTAGTTGTGTGGTTTTGAGTGAGTTTCTTCATCCTGAGTTCTAATTTGATTGCACTGTGGTCTGAGAGTCTATTATGATTTCTGTTCTTTTGCTTTTGCTGAAGAGTTTTTTATTTACAATTAAGTGGTCAATTTTAGAATAAACGCAATGAGGTGCTGAGAAGAATATATTCTGTTGATAGGGGTGGAGAGTTCTGTAGATTTCTATTAGGTCTGCTTGGTCCAGAGCTGAGTTCAAGTCCTGAATATCCTTGTTAATTTTCTGTTTCATTGATCTGTCTAATATTGACAGTGAGGTATTAAAGTCTCCTACTATTATCATGTGGAAATCAAAGTCTCTTTGTAGGTCTCTAAGAACTTGCTTTATGAATCTGGGTGCTCCTGTATTGGGTGCATATATATTTAGGATATTTAGTTCTTCTTGCTGCATCATTCTCTTTCCCATTATTTAATGGCCTTCTTTGTCTCTTTTTATGTTTGTTGGTTTTAAGTATGTTTTATCAGAGACCAGGATTGCAATTCCTGCTTTTTTTTTCCTTTGCTTTCGATTTCCTTGGTAAATATTCCTCCATCCCTTCATTATGAGCCTATATGTGTCTTTGCACATGAGATGGGTCTCCTGAATACAGCACAGTGATTGGTCTTGACTCTTTATCCAGTTTGCCAGTCTGTGTCTTTTAATTGGGGCATTTAGCCCATTTACATTTAAGGTTAATATTGTTATGTGTGAATTTTATCCTGTCATTATGATGTTAGCTGGTTGTTTTGCCCATTAGTTAATGCAGTTTCTTCATAGTGTCCATGTTCTTTACAATTTGGTATGTTTTTGCGGTGGCTGGTACTGGTTGTTCCTTTCCATGTTTAGTGCTTCTTTCAGGAGTTCTTGTAATACAAGTCTGGTGGTGACAAAATCCCTCAGCATTTACTTGTCTGTAAATGATTTTATTCCTCTTTTGCTTTATGAAACTTAGTTTGGATGGATATAAAGTTCTGGGTTGAAAATTATTTTCTTTAAGAATGTTGAATATTGGCCCATACTGTCTTCTGGCTTGTAGGATCTACTGTTCATGTGATGGGCTTCCCTTTATGGGCAACCCGACACTTTTCTCTCTGACTGCCCTTAACATTTTTTCCTTCATTTCAGACGATTATGTGTCTTGGAGTTGCTCTTCTTGAGGAGTATCCTTGTGGTGTTCTCTGTATTTCCTGAATTTGAATGATGGCCTGTCTTGCTAGGTTGGGGAAATTCTCCTGGATAATATCCTGAAGAGTGTTTTCCAACTTGGTTCCATTCTCCCCATCACTTTCAGGTATACCAATCAAACGTAGATTTTATCTTTTCACATAGTCCCACATTTCTTGGCGGCTTAGTTCGTTTCTTTTTATTCTTTTTTCTCTAATCTTGACTTGTCTCTTTATTTCATTATGTTGATCTTCAATCACTGATATCCTTTCTTCTGCTTGATCTATTCGGCTATTGATACTTGTGTATTCTTCATGAAGTTCTTGTGCTGTGTTTTTCAGTTCCATCAGGTCATTTATGTTCTTTGCTACATTGGTTATTGTAGTTAGCAGTTCGACTAGCCTTTTTTCAAGGTTCTTAGCTTCCTTGCATTGGGTTAGAACATGCTCCTTTAGTTTGGAGTTGTTTATTACCCATCTTCTGAAGCCTACTTCTGTTAGTTTGTCAACTCATTCTCCATCCAGTTTTGTTCCCTTGCTGGCAAGGAATTGTGATCATTTGGAGGAGGAGAGGCATTCTGGATTTTGGAATTTTCAGACTTTTTGTGCTGGTTTTTCCCCATCTTTGTGGATATATCTACCTTTGTTCTTTGATGTTGGTGACCTTCAGATGGGGTCTTTGAGTGGACGTGCTAATAATCCTTTCTGTTTGTTTGTTTTCCTTCTAACAGTCAGGCCCCTCTTTTGCCAGTCTGCTAGAGTTTGCTGGAGGTCCACTCCCGACCCTGTTTGCCTGGGTATCACCAGCAGAGGCTGCAGAGCAGCAAAGATTGCTGCCTGTTCTTTTGTCTGGAAGCTTCGACCCAATGGGGCACCTGCCAGATGCCAGCCAGAGCTCTCCTATATGAGGTGTCTGTCGCCCCAACTGGAAGATGTCTCCCAGTCAGTATACACATTGGTCAGGGACCCACTTGAGTAGGCACACTGACCCCTAGCAGAGCTGGAACGCTGTCCGGGGAGGTCTCCTGCTCTCTTCAGAGCCATCAGGCAGGGACGTTTAAGTCTGCTATAAGTCCCTGATTGGGGCTGCTGCCTTTTTTACAGAGATGCCATCCAGAGGGAGGAGTAATCTGGCAGTCTGGCCACAGTAGCCTTGCTGAGCTGCAGTGGGCTCCGCCCAGTTTGAACTTCCCAGCAGCTTTGTTTACCCTGTGGCCTTAAAACCGCCTACTCAAGCCTCAGCAATGGTGGACGACCCTCCCCCCACCAAGCTTGACTGTCCCAAGTGGATCTCAGATTGCTGCTGTGCTGACAGAGAGAATTTCAAGCCAGTGGATCTTAGTTTCCTGGGCTCAGTGGGGGTGGGACCCGCCAAGCTAGACCACTTAGCTTCCTGGCTTCAGTCCCCTTTCCAGGGGAGTGAACCGTTCTGTCTGGCTAGTGTTCCAGGTGCCGCTGGGGTATGGGAAACAAAAAACAAACAAACAAACAAAAAACTCCTGCAGCTAGTTCCATGTCTGCCCAATTGGCCGCCCAGTTTTGTACTTGAAACCAGGGCCCTGGTGGGGTAGTCACCGGAGGAATCTCCTGGTTTGGGGGTTGCGTAGACCATGGGACAAGCTCAGTATCTGTGCTGGAGTTCCCCAGACTCAAACCCTCATGGCTTCCCTTCGGTAGGGGGGAAAATTCCGCGACCCCTTGTGCTTCCCTGGTAAGGGGACGCCCCACCCTGCTTCGGCTAGACTGCACCCACTGTCTAGTCAGTCCCAATGAGATGAACTGGGTACCTCAGTTGGAAATGCAGAAATCACCCGCCTTCTGTGTCAATCTCGCTGGGAGCTGCAGATCAATGCTATTCCTATTGGATCATCTTGAATCTTTGAGCCCTATGTTTATTTAATCATTTATTTATATCAGTATGGATTCATGGATATCCATTTTGTACTTTGGGTTATATTACAATGGCACTTGATTTTGTAACTCAATCATTCCAGCTTTTGTCCTTGCGATATCTTTCAGTTGACTCCTGTGTCTCTTTGACATGCAGCTATCATTGTGGGTTTTTTAGGGGTGTGCTTTTGTTCTTTGTTTTTTCAGCATTTCCTTACTTTATGGCACTGCGTGATACTCCATTCTCCTTATTTATATTACCTGTTTCAGTCTCAGACATGTCCCAGAATCCAACATTTCTCCAAGGATCCCTTATTCTTTTAATTGGAGAGTAGTATTAGAAACCAAGATTTGGGTGCTAGGTGTGCTTATTGCTACTAGGGTGTCGTTGCTTCCAGGCTGTCTCAGCTGAATGAGCAAGGAAAAATATGTGTGAATACTTACAAATATACATATTTCTATGTGCAATCATGCATGTCTATATTAAGTTAAATATGAATTCTAAATGCTATCTCCAGCATTAATTCATTGCCACATGGATCATCATTCTTGCCTCCTTCCCTTGCTTACTTTTTTTTTTTTGAGACGGAGTCTCGCTCTGTCGCCCAGGCTGGAGTGCAGTGGCCGGATCTCAGCTCACTGCAAGCTCCGCCTCCTGGGTTCACGCCATTCTCCTGCCTCAGCCTCCCGAGTAGCTGGGACTACAGGCGCCCTTGCTTACTTTAAGTTCCCACTGCAACAGTGGGAAAGCTGGCTCTCACCATTCACCATCTGTTTACTTAATTGTTTCAGTATACATGTATAGCAATATGAGCACTCATACTCTGATAGAAAATAACTTTATTGACTAGAGTGCAGAGCTTATGTGTAGTTCCTTCTGCTTTTAGTCTTACAGACTCTACTCATTTCCAGAAATAGGTTGGCACATTATCCCCTCATCCCCTCCAGTGAAATTGTTTAATACTTTTTAGTGCAGTTGGTATATCACTTTGTGCTATAAAGTTCCATGGATTATGACAAATGTGCAATGCCATATATCTGCTATCAAAGAATCATACAGAATAGTTTCACTGCCCTTCATATTGCTGGTGCTTCACCTATTTAAACCTCCCTCCTACTCCCAATTCCCTAATCACCGCTGATCTTTTCACTGTATCTATAGTGTTGCTTTTTCCAGAATGTCATACAATTGGAATTATACATGTTATAGAGTGTTCAGATGGCCTTCTTTCATTTAGCAATATGCATTTTAGATTAATCTGTGACTTTGGTGGCTTATTAGCTCATTTGAATTTTTTTTCCCTCTTTCAACAAATGTTTACTGTACATTTACTATGCATGCATATTGGGGAAAGTATATACAAAAATTGCCATTTCAACCACCATTTAAAAAGGTACACATCAGTGGCATTAAGCATATTCACATTGTTGAATGTGAACTTTCACCACTACCTATTTCTAGAACTTTTAATTATTTCCAATTGAAATTCTGTGTCCATTAAATAGTAATTCCCCATTCTACTGTCACCTAGCCCTTGGTAAACTCTGTTTTTCTGTCCATAATTTTGCCTATCCTAGAAACCATATATAAATGGAACCATACTATATTTGTTCTTTTATATCTGTCTTGTTTCACATAGCATAATATTTTCAAGGATATCTATGTTGTAGCATGTGCCAAAATTTCATTCTTTTTTTAAGGCTGAATAATATTTCATTGCATATGTATGCCGTATTTTATCCATTTTTCTGTTGATGGATACTTGGATTGTTTCTACTGTTTGGCAATTATGGATAATGCTGCTATCAATATTGGTGCTCCTTTTATTTTATAACTGAATAATATTCCATGGTGTAGATGATCACAGTTTGTCTGTTCACCTATTGAAGGGAATATTGGTTGCTTCCAGTTTTTTTTTTTTTTTTTTTTTTTTTTTTTACAATAATGAATAAAGTTTCCAGTTTTTCACAATTATAAATAAAGCTACATTTGCATGTTGGTTTTTTTGTAGATGTAAGTTTTAAAATCAGTTAAGTAACTACCTAAGAGCGCAATTTCTGGATCACATGACAAAACAACGTTTAGCTTTGTAAAACACCAAACTGTCCTACCATTTCACATTCCTTTAAAAAATTATTTTAGTATTTTTCCTTAAATTTGCAATATACATTTACAACTAATCTAAGTCTACTTTCAAATAATACTATACCACTTTTCAGTGCAGATACCTTATAACAGAGTATTCCCAACTTCTTTCTCCTGTCCCTTAGAACATTGCTGTATTTTTATTTATTTCACTTATACATATGATATAATCGCACAATTACTACTATTACTTTGAAAAAAATATATTTGTTCAATTTACAATAAGGAAGAAATAAGGTTTTATTTTACCTTCATTTATTCCTTCTTTGATGCTTTACTTTTTAAAGTGTAGATTTGAGTTTCTGATCACTTTGCTTTTCTCTGAAGACCTTTTTTTCTTAAAAAAGAAATTATGTTTTTCAGGGCAGGTATGTTGGAGATAAATTCTTTCAGTTTTTGTTTGTTTGAGAAAGTATCTCTCCTTATCTTTTCAAGGCTAATTTTGCTGGATATAAAATTCTAGGGCTTTTTTTTTTTCTTTGAACACTAAGTATTTCACTCCGCTCATTTCTTGCTTGCAAGATTTCTGAAGAAAAGTCTCCTATAATTCTTAATCTTTTTATTCTCTAGGTAAGGCTTTTATTCTCCTCTGGCTTCTCTCAAGTTTTCCCATTTATCTTTGGTTTTCTGCAGTTTGAATGTGATATTTTTAGGTATAGCGTTTTTAATTTTTATTTTGTTGGTGTTCTCTGAATTTCTGGATCTGCAATTGGCATCTTTCATTAAATTTGGAAAGAATATTACTTTAAATATTTTTATTACTCTGTTTTCTCTTTCTTCTTTTTTGGTATTCCAATTATGCTACGTTACATTCTATGAAATTGCCTTACAGTTTTTGCGTATTCTGTGTTTTTTTTTCATTTCACTTTGAAAAGTTTCCATTGACATGTCTTCAAGTTCACTGATTTTTTCCTCTCAGCTGTGTCCACTCTACTCATAATTCCATCAAAGCCATTATTCATTTATCTTACAGCATTTTTTATTTCTAGCATTTCATTTTGATTCTTTCGTAAGAGTTTCCATTTCTCTCTTTACATCACACATCTGTTCTTGCAGGTTGCCCACTTTTTCCATTAGAGCCCTTAATATAATAATCAAAGTTACTTTAGATTCCAGGTCTTATAATTCCAAAATCTTTGTCATATCTGAATCTGGTTCTGATACTTGCTTTGTCTCTTCAGAATTCCTTTTTACATTCCTTGTAATTTTTTAATTGAAAGCCAAGCACTATATAACTTGTAGTAACAAGTGAGAGAAATAGACTTTTCGTGTGAGGTTTTATGTTGCTGTAGCTATGAGTTATGTTGCTTGTATAGTCTGTTGTAGCTGTAGGTGCTATGAATTTCAAAATCCTTTAGTCTTCTTTTTTTCCCCATTGCTGTCTTTGGTTTTCCAAGAATTTCTTCTTAAACAGTCTGAGTGGTAATCCATGTTTATGCTGAGGCCCTATTGAAGTGATGCTAAGGAGTGAGTAAGGGGTCATATTCAATAATCTTAAAATTAGCTGAGTTTTTAGTGGGCTGTGGGCTGTAAGTTTCACTACAACTTCTTTTTTTTTCTCTCTTCCTGCTCCTTGAGTGAGATAGAAGGCTAGAGAGGGCTGGAATTGGGTAATTGCTCCTCTGCCTGTACGAGATTAGGTTCTGCTAAAGTCTTTTTCACTTGAGCAGAGCAATTTGTTGTGAAGAACACACTGAAAACATTTCAAAAATGATCACTTTCCCCATTCCCTTGCTAAAGATATGAGGTGATTTTTCTTGGCTCTTCATTATGGGAACCTGGTGAGGTTCCTGGAGGTAAAATCTATCTAAGAAAGTTGGGTGGGCCTCCCTAAGACTGGAGTCCCCAGGTTTTCTCATTCTCATGCTAGCCTCCATCCAAAGAACTATTTAGGTATTTCTAGCAGTGTATGGCTCCAGTAACTTCTGCTCTGGGCCAGCTAGTCTTGGCTGTGTTTCTTTACATTCTCGTCTCTCCAGATTTCAGAGTGGCTGTTTGTCCTGCAACCTCAATTCTCTGATGGTCCAAGAAAAGTTCTGGATTTTCAGTTTGTTCAGCCTTTTTTCTTGTTCTAAAGTTGGGAACCACAATTTCTAAGTTCTTACTGTCAGAACGGAACATGAAAGTTTCTTAACATTCATTTTTTTGTGTTTAAAAACTTCTTCAAACAAGAGGCTGTGACAAATGGTCCTCTATAAATGTAAGGTACAGTTATTGTTAAAATTTTGTGAATTTGATAGATTGTTATCATCTTGGAAAGGATGGAAGGAATTTCATCATTTTGAAGTGTAAAAGTAGAGACTGCTTCTGCTGTCTGATGGGCTAGCTAAAGGTGAGTGTCCTGAACCTGACGTGAGGTTACTTGGAGGGATATAATGTGTTTATCATAATTAAATTTTAAGTGTAGCAACATGAGTTATTTATCCCCCTCTGGACACTTGCAGAGATAGACCATTAAAAATCTACCTTTCACAAAATGTATAGGAAATAAAGTAGCATTTCACCTGGTACTTCCCTGATCTGCAGGTATCAAACAAAGGGATGTGAAAATGGGAGATAGCAGCATATCTGAACTGTCAGGAAATACACTCAAGCTTAGTGTCTGGAAAATTACCACAAGTGTGCACATGCAGTCTTACAGAGGACCTTAACAGGTGGCAGGGGCAAGGCAATTTATTTCAAAGTGTCTGCAGTCCTATCAGTAAGAAATAAAATCACAACTTGATTAGTGGATATTTAAGTAATCTGTGATACAATCATGAAATCCCAAACTGAGAAAGCCCAATAGGGAACAAGGTGATGATCTTTGTTCTGTTGGATTTTATCAGAAGCAGCCAGAGGGCAGCACAGCAGTTTAATTTTAAATGGCAAAAAAGCTCTCCAAACGGACCCTTATGCCAAGGAAGTGAACCACAGATGGTGTTTCTTATTCAAGGTTCACAGACACCTCCCACAAACACCAGACAAAGATACTGTCAGGCATTCAAATGAGAATAAGAAGAAATATCTAGAATTCAGAGAAGCTGACTGAAAAAAATGGCAGCAAAACCTCGATCTACCAATAATAGCAGGTAGGAAAAAGATGGGCCATGAGAAAATAGGCAGATTTATTAAATAGCACCCTTCAATCTTAAACAGAACTGGAAGAAAAGTTTTAAAAACAAATTAATTTATGGCACATATCTAATTTTTTAAACTCACTCACCTGAATACCTTTTGGAATCTGTTTTAAAACCAAGCCAGCATTAGCCCAATGGCTTGCACTGTCTGCCCATCTACTTTCAGAAATGACCCCTGAAAAATTAAAGTAGAGAATAATGACCCTGAGCCCATAAAACCAGATTTAATTTCATTCACCAGATTTGTACTCTGAAGGATGACTCATACACTTTAGAAAGTTTATTTTTGCAAAAGTTGATTTGCCTAATCCTTAAGTAATCAGAAAATCTGATTAAGAAGAGAATTCCATTATCATTTAGTATTTTTGTTAGTGTATTCCTTTTATCTATTGTTCTTTGGCCTGGACCATTGTTAGTTATATTCAAAGACATTTGGGATGTAATATTTAGTCCATGAAGCAGAGTGGGTTAAATCGAGATTAATTTTTCTTAGTTTATAACAACATAACAAATTTAAACTAAGCTAACAATTCTATTGCATTATTTCTATAATCACAAGCTACTGTCCAGTAAGAGACTTGATCCATAAATTTATGGGCCATTTTTTTTTCTGAACCCTAAATCAGAGTTCGTGGTATGTGTGAGAATACTTTTGTGGATAATGATAGATTTGTCAAAATGTTAGATTTTCCTAGAAATTCAGGATGTATATTCACTGTATCCACCATTATTCTTCCATTGGCTTGGAAAAGTTTGGAGACCTTAACTAAGAGATGGCCCAATCCATTCATTCATGCATTTAAGGTTCAGCCTTTCCAGCTGTCCGGGAATTCAAATAGAGCAGGTCATCTGGTTTGAGTTGCTTCATTTCTGCATAACACATGTGCAAAGCACTTTTCCTAAGTAGAAGATGAGCCTCTTCTTAAATGTCGCTGTGATGGAAAAGCATGTTCTTCCTTTTTGACAGATGCTTCACTTAAGTCTCGGTCACAGACTTTCTACCACCTGGCCTTGCCTCAAATGAAATTTTTGACCAGTTCAAAATCTGTAATTAACAAAACCAAAGCAAAAAGCTTTGGTTGCTTCTGATTCATGTTAAGGTCAACCAGTGGAAATATTAGTTCCAGGCCAATTTATAAAGGCTGGGAATGTCAGTAGTTATTCATTTTGGAAAAGCGAGCAGACAAAAATAACAAAGACAGAGGCAAGGGTTCAAGACTTGGTATTTCGGTTTGTTTGTTTGTTAGACATTTTTCCCCCTTGGGAAGTGCTGATGTGTTTTGTACTCTTTCAGAATATGAATGTGGAGACAAGAGGGTGCTTAATCTGATGACATATGGAGAGCTACTTATCGGTCTTTCGCCTCTTGCATTTTAATGTGGTTATTACTATAATATTACCATTATCATCCATGCCAACATTTTTACTTATTTAATTATTTCATTCAATAAATATTCCTTAAGTGTCTATAAGTGAAAAGCACAGACAGCATGACTGCTTTCCTTTTCCTCTGCTCCTCCATGTCCCCCTTTCAAATATATCTTAATAACTACTAGTCATTTTTGGCATTTTTTAATGATTTAGTAAACAGCAAGTGTTTACCGGTAATCTATAAGGGAATAAACAGTATAGACCTTTTCATGGCTTGAGCCACTCCTGGGCACAATCCTGTATGTGTGTGTATGTGTATATGTTCACATCAGTTCACCTCTGATCTCAGCACCCTTGTAAACATCCTGTCCTGCTAATTATTTCTTCTTCCTCTCCTCCCTGAATATCTGCATCACAGACCTGAAGGGCTTTATGTCTTTATGTGTCAAGTGGATATCAAGCAACTCAAGTCAGATGACCTTCGGCTCTATTTGAATGTCTGGAAAGCTGGAAAGGCTGAACCTTAAAGGAGGGAAGGAA
>NC_045442.1:55420707-55442180 GCF_002776525.5 Piliocolobus tephrosceles | reverse complement strand
GGAAGGAAGGAAGGAAGGAAGGAAGGAAGGAAGGAAGGAAGGAAGGAAGGAAGGAAGGAAGGAAAGAAGGGATTGGACAGTTTCTTAGTGAGGTCTCCAAACTTTTCTAAGCCAATAGAAAAAGGTTATGGTAGATACAGTGACTATACATCCTGAATTTCTAGGAAAATTCATCACTTTGAAAAATGTATTACTATTTACAAAAGTATTCTCAAACTTACTATGTACCCTGATTTATGGTTCTGAAAAAAATAGCACATAAATTTATATCTTTCCAAGATGTGAGCTAACAGTTGCGTAGTTGTTGTCACTCAAAGCATGTTTTCCTATTCATGGGGAATATTTGAAGGGTAAAAAGTCTTCAAGATTCAAAGCAATAGATCTCTAATACTGGAATTTCAGGTTACTTGAGGTCTTGGTGGAGATAGATTATTTTTTGGCCAGAGGATGGCCTGGCACACCTCATTTCATATCAAGCAACCCATCACCCATTCTGCCTATAACTAAGGTCCAACTGACCCTCTTCATGTACTTGACAGCTGATTGATAAATCCTTCAGACTCTGCCATGCACATCTTCTGGGTGTAGTGTCTTCACTGAAGCAGAGAGGAATGGAAGAATGCACTAAAGATGTACTTAAGAGGCCAAGTGTTAATCCTTTAGGAGTAAATTCTTTTGGGTTGGATTCAGCACCAGTTTCATGTTTGGCATCTGGAAGTTATAGTTCTATATACTTTCAGAGTAGAGGCTGTGTTTTATAAAACTAAGTATCCTTTCAAGCACCTTATACAAATAGGTGCTCAATAATTCCTTAGAGTTACAGAGTTACAAAGACAGTGGTTGTTCTGTTAATCAGAGAGAAATGTATCTGTCCTCATTTTTGTCTGTGTGAATTCAAACATCAGCAACCAATAAATCAAAGATGATTACTTCCTTTGCTTTTTTTTTTTTCAATTTATCAGAGACACTGAAGGTCATTTATGGGTAAGGATATGAGCATTGAAAATAAAGTATACCAAGAGAGATGAAAATCAACGCATTAAAAGAAAACAATTTGGATTTTTAACTATTTGGTAAAATATAAAAACAGGAGAAAAATTTAGTCAATGATAGTTTTATATAAAAAGACCTTTTATCCTTCTAATGAGAATAATTTTATTATTTTTCTTTCTGATTATGGAAGTAATACATTCACTGGGGAAAATGTTACATGCAAAAAAAAAAGTTAAAAATTTTACCATCTGGAGATAACAACCATTGACATTTTGCTAGCTAGTCTTCCATTTTTTTCAATGACTGTTATATGTAAATACTTTTCGGTTTTTTTTTCACAAAGATGGAATCACTTTAAAACATGTAGTTTTGTAACTGCCCTTTTTGCCCTACCTGTAATTGGGTTTAAATGTTAATAGATGCCAACCCAAAGGGCCACATGGCAATTCTATGCCACTAATTCACCGGGACCAGTGGACATTTATGGTGGTACCACAGTGTTGCTACTGCACCGTGTTGCTAACAACATTGAAACTGCTTGTTCTTGATAGGCTTTCCACAAGGTGCTTTCAGGCCTCTGAACTGAGGATGCCCAGTGGACTTTAGAAATTCCTGAGTGATTGTCATATGTGTTAGGCCTAGACTGCTACTTATCCTGGTTATTAAGAAATATCTAAATTGATTCTCATATATGTTGGGCCTGGGCTGCTACTTATCCTGGTTATTAAGAAATATCTAAATTCTCAGGCTCCCCTTCTTTAGGAAGGAACAGGCTGCCCCTTGGAAATGGGGCAGTACTTTTTGAGAAACTGAAATTAGTTTTTTAGGCAATTGAAAAAGTACATATCTTGCTTCCCACCACTTTGCTTCGTATCCTGCTTACCCCAAAGGATTTAGAAATCCTTTTACATTTATCCACATAGCTCAGTTACTTTTCAGAAACATCCTACTTCCCAGAAATACCAAATAAATATTTATTGAAATCCATGTCACGACGAATTTTCTGCCTGCTAATAATAATATTATCTTATGTGCTGTAGGAGTGGGGCACTTTAAATTTAGAAACAAGGATTTTTCTGCAGGAGGACTTGCCATGTGGGTTTGGTTTGTGGGTTGTTCGTCAATTATCTTTTTTTTTGGAAATAAATCCGTTTGCTGACTTAATGCCAACTTGCATTACTTTGATTTTGCTGCTGAAGCAGGGAGAAAAACTAGTTTCTCTAAATATTTTTACAATATTTTACTGAATTGTGTTTTGACATCACAGAAACTCTAGCATTTTGGAGCTAGAAGGAATTTAGAAACCGCAGAGCTATGGGTCCTTGGTATTCTTGAAGGAACTTAAGAAGTTCATAAACCCTCAGAAATAATATACGAATGTGTGTGCATGTGTGTGTGTGTGTATCCATTTTTCTTGAGTACCAAATGTCAAGTGTTAGATTAGATTCCCAAAGGAATCCATGGTGGAAAACATGATTAAAAATCGCTGAAAGTCTTCATTTTGAAAAGGAACAAATTGAAATTCAGAAATCTTGCTCAAGGTCAGATTTTGAGTCAGCTTCTATCACTGTTTAAATTACTTACAGTAACCAAATTAAATATAAATGCAATGTTTCTATGCATATCAACATAATTTTTCAGTCACTTTTGGTGTTTCAGAAAGATAACAGGTTGATATGAGAAGTTCTACATTTGCATTCTGGTTTTGCCACGTAACTTGCCAAATATCTGAATTTCTGTTTCCTCATCTATGAAATGGAAATTAAAAAGACTCCCTATAGAGTTCTTTCATGTTTCAAGGAGTTTGTGAGTATAAGTGTGCCTAGCATAGGCACAGAGAAGACCTAAGTATTACAGAGTACAACCTTGCTATGGAATCTTAAGGATATAATTTAGAAGGTTTTATTCTAACAAGTGCTTAGGCAGTACTTGGAGTTTAGTTTCCATTTCCTCAGCTGTAAAGTAGACCTAAGAACAGAACCTACCTTCTAGGGTTGTTCTGAGAATCACATTAGATAATTACTCACAGTGCTGAGGACAGACTATGTAATGTATTAATGCTTAATGAATGTTAGCTATAACAATTAATATTTTCTCAGCATTTTGTAGTATATCATTTGATTCCTTTAGATCATAATAATAACCTTATGAGTTGGTATATATCTATACAAACACATTTACACACAATATACACTGTTAAATAAATATGCATTCATAATAAAAAGATTAGGTTCCATTATTTTCTACTTTTGCATTTTCCAGCCCTCCACATGGCACATGTGTAAGTTTCATAATAAAAAACTCAAATTTTATTTTTTAAAAAATCACAACATATCCATATACTTATGGTCAATTAAATTTTGACAAGGGTGCCAAGGTAATTCAATTAAGAAAAAATAGTCTTTTCAATAAATAGTCCTGGGACAATTGAGTATCCACATATAAAGGACGAAGTGGGCTGTCCTATATGAATATGTAAAATTAGTGGAAAATGGATCAAAAACCTAAACATAAGGGCTAAACTATAAAACTGTTAGAAGAAACTATAGGTATAAATTTTTGTAGCTTTGGATTAGGTAATTGTTTATTAGATATGACACCAAAAGCATAAAGCAACCAAAAAATAAATTGGACTTAAAATTAAAAACTATTGTACATTAAATACATTATCAAGAAAGGGAAAGAGCAGAAAATGGGAAAAATATTTTAAAATCCTATATATCTGATAAAGGATTTGTATCCATAATATATTAAAAAGGCTTACAACCAAATAACACAAAGACAAATTAAATTAAAATGGGCAAAGATTTTGAATAAACTTTTCTTCAGAGAAGACATGCAACTGGCCAGTAAATACATGAAAATAATCTCAATATTATTATTCATTTGGGAAAATGCAAATCAAAACCACAATGAGATAGTACTTTACAGTCCCTAGGAGACTATAATTTAAAAGGCAGTCAATAACAGTGTTCGTGAAGATGTGGAGAAAATGGAACCTTCACACATGGCTGGTGGGGATGTAAGCTGGTGAAACTGGTGCAGCCCCTTTGGAAAACAGTTTGTCAGTTCCTCAAAGAGTTAACTAGGTTATTATACGATCCAACAATTCCACCCAGGAGAAACAAAAACAGGTTCACACAAGAACTCGTACATGTGTACATGAATAAGTGTTAATAGCTGCATAATTCCTAATATCAAAAGCTGCCACCACTCAAATGTCCCTCAACCGAGTGGTGTACAAACAAAATGCGTATCTATATACATGTCCCATATATTTCATATAATTGAATATTACTTGTTCATAAAAGGAAATGAAGGACTAATATGTACTACAAGATGGATGAAACTTGAAAACATTGTGCCAAGTTAAAAAAAAAAAAAGCCAGTAACAAAGGACCACATATTGTATAATTCCATTTATATGAAATCTACAGAATAAGCAAATATGTAGGGACAGAAAGTAGACATGTGGTTGCCCCAGGTTGGGGGTTAGAGTTTGGGGGTGAAATAGAAAGTGATTACTAATAGTTTTGGTGCTTATTTTTGGGGTGATGAAATATTCTAGAGTTGATTGTGATGATGACTGTACAATTCTGTGAATATACTAAATACCATTCAATCTTATACTTTAAATGGTTTAATTGTATGATATGTGAATTATATCTCAATAAAGTCTTATAAAAATTATTGTTAGAAGTAGTATGGGGGTATTTATTCACTTGAACAGATATTTTTGCATCTTCTTCTTTAGTTAATACAATTTCTCAATAGAGCTTCATATGTGGAAGCCACCTTGTCTAGTTAGTTGGATCTTTCCACTTTCTGACCCCACCAATATCCCTGTGATAGTTCAGGAGCTAAGCTCTTAGTTTTCAGTAATTAGACATATAGAGGAAGAGATGACAACCACCACCACCTGCATAAGTTTCTTTAAATATATTTTTTTTTTTTTTTTGGTTTTCTCTTAATCATCTGTCTTCCTTGTCCCAACCAGATTATGTGAGCCACTTTTTCCATCATAGGCTCTCACTGAAAAGAAGAAAAAATTGGAAGTCCAGAATCTAATGAATTATCCCCATTTCCATTGTTACCATCATCTCTTACCTGGATTATTGCAACAGCCTCCCAGCTGGTCTCCTGGCTAGGGTTCCTGCTTTGTTGCAGACTACTCTCCACACAGCATCCAGTGTTCCTTTTAAATGTAAGATCCTGTCATTTTCACCTCCAAACTACCAAAGGCTTTCCATCTTGGAATAAATGTTTAAGGCCATGCCGCTTAAAAAATCTACACCACACCAACCCCATCTTTCCGATTCCCTCTCCCGCCACTGTCTCCTTCGCTTTCTCTAGTCCTACTTACTGCCCGAGGAAGCTCCTACTTTACAACTTCTGTACTTGCTGCTACTTCTTCTAGGAACATTTTCTTCACAGATATCTCTAGAGATCACCTCCTTACTTCATTTGTGTCTCCTTATCAGAGGCATTACAAACATACCTTGCCACCTTGACCCTCTATTCCCTTTCTTTGCTTGATTTTTTTTTCAAGGCACTTAATCTAAATTATCACGTATTTGTTCGTTTATTGCCTAGCTCTTTTCAAATGAATGGAAGAACAAGATTATGGACTATTTATTTAAGTTACTGGGTGTATTTCAAATGCCTAAAAATATGCCAGCCACCTAATAGTTGTTGAATAATTGAAGAAGGCAGGGATTACAGTAAGGCTATAAGCATCTTACTTCCTAAATTTCTGTTCCTTCATAGTAGGAATTTAGGAGGGATAACAGCAGGAAAACGCATAGCTCCTTCATTTTTTCCTACACAAAAACAAAAAAATCCAATTTTTTATCAAAGAGGAGCCAAGGATAAATAAGTGGTCTAAAATCATTTATAAAAAGTGTTCTGGCTGGGTGCGGTGGCTCAAGCCTGTAATTCCAACACTTTGGGAGGCCAAGGCAGGCGGATCACTTGCGGTTAGGGGTTTGAGACCAACCTGGGACAAAACAAAACATGGCAAAACCCCGTCTCTACCAAAAATTGCCAAAAAAAAAAAAAAAAAAATGGGGCATGGTGGCTGGCACCTATAGTCCCAGCTACTCAGGAGACTGAGGCAGGAGAATCACTTGAACCCAGGAGGCGGAGGTTTCAGTGCAGTGAGCCGAGATCATGCCACTGCACTCTACTCTGGGTGAAAGAGCGAGACTCTTTCAAACAACACACACACACACACATACACACGCAACTAACCAAATAAACAAACAAAAAAGAATATTATACATGTGATCTATAAGAGGCATGTTTCTCAAAGGAAAACAGCCTCAACAGCATTTTACAAAAAAGAATGTTACTTGCAAAGAGGTGCGAGGGAGTCAGACATCAGAAGTACTGTCTCACCAATTAAAAACACAGTATACATTTAAAGAAAAAATTCCAAGATCTCAAAGATTACTAATTTATAACTACTTAAACATGTTGAAAAAAACAGAAAGTTTTCAAAAATTATTATAGCCACAAAGGCCAGGGCGTTTCTTCAGACATTATCATTGTAAAAGCCAAGAGTGAAATTGCCTCCTTGAACAGGAAATGTTCAATGTCTCATTCATTTCAGGGACCAGAACTTGACAAGCTGACCAGTTATTTTTGGTTTATTTCAGTGCAGAGTGCTTTTTTTTTTTTTTTTTTTCCTTTCTGAAGAAGCTGGGCCATGATGCACATATTTATAATGACATCAGGGCAATGTGTCAGCATTGCTTCCACACAGCTAAAGTGATTCAGAGAGATCGACTGCAAAAGAATAGCAAAAATATATCTGTCAGCTGCAAACCAAAGCAAAACACATGTCATGTTATTCATATCTGAAAAAATTTGATTCAAACCTGTGGTAGTACTGATATCAATGATTGAATAAATTGGCAGAATAAATTAAAACTCCCACAAGACACTTGTGTGATGAAAATCATTGGTCAGAAAAAGAACTATATTTTGTTAGTAATCAATTATTTAAATCAATCTATTGACACCTTTTATAAAGTTCAAGTTTCAGTAGTGGATGGAGATAAGAGAGTTGTTAGACTTGTGCATGATTAAGAATGTCTGTGTGAGATTATTTGGTAGAATAATCTGTTATTTAAAGCAGTCCTCTCAAGCTTGTAGTCCCAGGACTTCGGGAGGCTGAGGCGAGTGAATCACTTGAGCCCAGGAGTTTGAGACCAGCCTGAGCAACATGGCAAAGCCCTGTCTCTGCAAGAAATATAAAAATTGGCCACACATGGTGGCGTGTGCCTGTAGTCCCAGCTACTTGGGAGGCTGAGGAGGGAGGATCACTGAACCCAAGGAAGTTGAGGCTGCCGTGAGCTGAGATTGTGCCACTATACTCCAGCCCACCAACAGAGTGAGATGCTGTCTCAACAAGTAAATAAATAAACAAATAAATAAAGCAGTCTAAAATCTCACTGGACGATACAAATAATTAAATGCAAATCATTTTTCCTGCTTTTTGTGGTTTTTAAGTGGTGGAGAAAGATGCAGAAAGAAAAATGATGGAGCAATTTTTAATTTCAAAAGCTTGACCAAGGTCAGTGGTTCGACTACGTCAGTACTGGATTAATCTCACCTGTGCTCATTTCTGCAGATGCCTAAAACCATGGTGCTGACCCTTGGCTAAACCTAAGTGAAATGTACTATTTTCCCGTGCTAGTAGCCAAGACATATAGGGGCAACCTGTCCCAGCTTGTTAGCACTGTTTTTTCTAGAAAATCTACGTAGAGATATTTGCACCTGGTTTATATTTCCAATAGCCTGGTTTTGACTATGTAACCAGGGAGTGTGAAGAACTCCTCTTTGAAAAGTGGTTCTTCAGAGACCAAGTATCTTGCATATATCTTTGTGGTAAGGACCTAAGGAAAAAGCATATCCTATGAAACAGAAAGAACACAGGAATTTGTGCCTAGAAATCTCATTTCTCTCTGATATTTACTTGGCTTTATTTCTGCTGCTGTATTGCTACCTTTTACCTTCATCAAAGTCTTTTATCAGTAGAACCTGAGGAATCCATTGATCCTTTTGTCTGATCCTGTGTAATCGCTGCAGCAATGTGTCAGTTTTCCTTCCATACATGTAAATAAAATGACTCAGAAAGACTTATTGTTAAAGAAGAGTCAAAGAAACATCTGACAACTGTACAAAAAAAGGAAAGGAGGCATACCATGATTCATATGAGGATAAAAGCATTTAATGGGATAGAGAAGATGAGTTTATAAAGATAAACAGCACAATTCACAATGACAATATAACTGTTTTGGAACAAATAACATCTTTATGGAAACATTAACACAAAACTCAAAATCTGAGAGGATGATGACATACGATCACTGGACAAGCAGTTCTAGTTGCGTCCTCTTGATCCTCACACAACTGTGATACTGGGATTATGTGCTCAGGCTCTGGAGGCAGAAAGTCAAGGTTCACATCTTGACTCTTCCATTCTCAGCTATGTGATGCCGTTCAAGTTATTTACTTTTGTTTCCATATAGCCAAAAGGGGGATAATAACAATGTTATGTACTTCATTGGTTATTATTTGGGTTCAGTGAGGTGATACATATGAAAGTGCTTGAAATGTTACAAAAGCCAAATAAAAGTTAAATATTATTGTTTTAAAAATTATCATAATGGCCTCGTTCAAAGGTTAGTATTTTTTCCTCCATAATCTTCTTTGAAGCTATTTTAGCCATTAGGATTAAGGAAATAAAAATTCACTCGTTTAACTTCCATAATCCATAATTTAAGTATCCCATCTCCTATAAGTTGTTCAAAGAAGAACAATTTGTTCTTTGGCTGCATGGTTAAAAAGAAACAAACAAGCAAACAAACAAAAAACTTTGTATCTGAGAACTGTAGTAGCCTCTTCTAGTCTATTTCCATTTTGGTAGTTAGATGGACTAATAATAGTTTTAAAAATCAAGATGTTCAAGCAACTCAGTAACTGGATTCCTTTGTTCATGTTCACTTTATGCCACCTAGTTAACAGAATCAGATCAAAATCAATTAAGGGTACATAACAATTTGACCTTTGGAGTTGAACTCCAGACTGAATACCAAAGGCCATAATTTAGTACCTAAGTATTTCTGTAATCTTATTTGTACCAGTTTTATTGAACAAAAATATTCTGCTGTGAGAAGGATATGTTGCCTTCATTGGGGTAGAATTTAAAAGACTAGTAACAACTATCCTCTTCTACTTTGCACTAGTATTTTGAATTTCCACCTGCAAATCATTACTAAATGAATCCATTATCTTCGAAGAACCACATATGTGAATTAAAATGTTATTATTCTATTTTGCTGCATGTAAACTTACTGCTTCTTTTGAGACCTATTAAGCAAAGCTTTTGAGGGAAATTTTAATTTAAGACAAAGCTTATATTTCCATTTACAAAAATTAATTCCATGCTGTGTCCTGGAAGAAATAAAATCAGCTTAATATTGTTATTAAAAGAAAGTAAGTTCCAGATTTTTTATTGTTTTATTTTTATTTTTTATTTTATTTTATTTTTTTGAGAGGGAGTCTTGCTCTGTCACCCAGGCTGGAGTGCAGTGGTGTGATCTTGGCTCACCGCAACCTCTGCCTCCTGGGTTTAAGCAATTTTCTTGCCTCAGCCTCCTGAGTAGCTGAGACTAGAGGCGTGTGCCACCACGCCCAGCTAATTTTTGTATTTTAGTAGCGATGAGGTTTCACTATGTAGGTCAAGCTGGTCATGAACTCTTGACCTCAAATGATCCACCTGCCTTGGCCTCCCAAAGTGCTGCAATCACAGGCGTGAGCCACCGTGCCCAGTCAGGAGTTTCAGATATTTATGAACTAGATTTTCAGGCCAAAATAGGTAAGAACTCTGGGGAACTAATACTGGGTATTATTTACAAATCTCCCAAATTAGAGTACCAGAGTCATATAAATTGAGATGCTTGTGAGTTGACATTGATCTATTGTTCCCTCTTTTCACTCTTGAAAGTACAAGAGTGAAATAAGCAAACTTAATTTTACTGTAACATAAATTATCATTTTAGGGTAAGTGATTATTTGTAGAACTTCAAACAGGTAGTCTTCAAAACATTTAATAGTTTCTGAAGAAAATGCCTAAACAGAGCATTCTAGTGTGCTGGAAGTGGGGAGGGAGAAACAGCTGTGGAGGGAGGAAAGCTACAAGATTTAAGGAAGCTTCTATATAGCTAAGGAGATTGGGCAGCAAAAATAATCAAGGCCTTGTTTACAAGGGTCAAATGCGTGGTAAAGATAATAAATGTGGTCACATTGTGTATTAATTTGGAATTGAGCAATTCACTCATTAATAACACTTACATTTTGCCCTCCAAATTAAAAAAAAGTTTACAAATTTCACAATTGGCTGTCTGGGCAAACTGTAAATTGTGTTTCTGTGGAGAGGAAATGTTGGTATCACTTTAGCTGGTATGTAGAAATACCCAAATACCCAACGTTCTTTCTTTCTTTCTTTTTTTTTTTTGAGACGGAGTCTCCCTCTGTCGCCCAGGCTGGAGTGCTGTGGCCTAATCTCAGCTCACTGCAAGCTCCGCCTCCGGGGTTCACGCCGTTCTCATGCCTCAGCCTCCGGAGTAGCTGGGACTACAGGCGCCCGCCACCTCGCCCGGCTAGTTTTTTGTATTTTTTAGTAGAGACTGGGTTTCACCATGTTAGCCCGGATGGTCTCGATCTCCTGACCTCGTGATCCGCCTGTCTCGGCCTCCCAAAGTGCTGGGATTACAGGCTTGAGCCACTGCGCCCAGCCCAACGTTCTTTCTTAGAATTGCTTACTACTGTTTATGTACACATGATTTTGATGACTCTTGAGCTATTATTTTAGCCCTCTCTATTAAAATAATCTAAAATGTTTTTCTGTAACAAAGCCATCTAAGTGTTCATTGCATGGTAGGTCTGGTGTAAGTATTAATGCTCAGGTTTAAAAAAAAAAAAAACGTGCTTGGAAACGAAGCACTTGGGAATAGAAAATAAAAATATTTAATAAAACACACGAAAGATGGTAAAACAATCCCTATTACTTAAGAATTTTTGCTAAACATTAGGGATAACGTCGGAAAAACAGGCTCATAGCTGCGTTACTTTAATTTCTGCTTCCAATGCCACATCATCGCCTTCTCCCACATTGACCCTTCTGCCTCCCTTTTAAAAAGAACCTTGTGTTGGCCGGGCGCGGCAGCTCACGCCTGTAATCCCAGCACTTTGGGAGGCTGAGGCGGGTGGATCACGAGGTTAGGAGATCAAGAACATCCTGGCTAACACAGTGAAACCTGGTCTCTACTAAAAGTACAGAAAAGTTAGCTGGGCGTGGTGGCGGGCGCCTGCAGTCCCAGCTACTCGGGAGGGGGAGGCGGGAGAATGGCGTGAACCCGGGAGGTGGAGGTTGCAGTGTGGCGAGATTGCGCCACCACACTCCAGCCTGGCAACAGAACTAGACTCCGTCTAATAAAAAGAATCTTGTGCTTATACAAATGTAGTTATTTCGACCCACTCAAATAATCCAGAATAACCTCCCCAAATCAAGATCCTTAACTTCACATCTGCAATTTCCCTTCTGCCATATAAAGAAACACATTCATAAATTCTAGGGATTCGGACATAGATATCTTTGGGGACATTATTGAGCCTACAGATGGGTATAGAGGAGGAGGCAGGAACTTTAATCTATTCATCTTTGTCCTCTCCATACTTAGAACTGTATCTAGCCCCTGGTCAATTCATGTCTTCCAAATGGGGAGAGGGTATGAGGAAATGTACGAAGGTGGAAATGAGCGATATGTGTCCTGGAAACCCTGACTAGATTGTTAGGTGTGGGCTGAAGGACTACCCCAGTAAGGATGGCAGAAAATGGAGTGGAAAGGCATTTAGGGCACTGCTGAGTGCCCTAAATAGGCTGTATTTTTAGACTTGAACTAGTGAGGAACTAATAAAGACTTTTGATTATGGGAAAGAAATGATTAAAGCGGGGTTTGATGAAAGACTAATTTGGTGAATACCCTTGGCAGCTATATCAGCAAGCAAGTCATGAAGTGATTGAGCTTGAGCTTTAGTTGTGGTGGCCATTGAAAAAACAGAGGGCAGGCCGGGCGCGGTGACTCACGCCTGTAATCCCAGCACTTTGGGAGGCCAAGGCGGGTGGATCACGAAGTCAGGAGATCCAGACCATCTTGGCTAACACCGTGAAACCCGGTCTCTACTAAAAATACAAAAAATTAGCCGGGCGCGGTGGCGGGCGCCTGTAGTCCCCGCTACTCAGGAGGCTGAGGCAGGAGAATGGCGCGAACCTGGGAGGCAGAGCTTGCAGTGAGCTGAGATGGCGCCACTGCACTCCAGCCTGGGCGACAGAGCGAGACTCTGTTTAAAAACAAACAAACAAACAAACAACAACATCAACACAAAAAGAGGGCAGAAGCCTGAAACAGCAGGAAAGCAGGAAGAAAGAATAGCCAGCACTTCATCACTGAGTCACTATAAGAGGGTGTATACCTGAAGGTTGATTTGTGTTTGTGTTACAAGGAATAGAAATTTCAATACAATTGAATGAAAGCTGTTTATTCTCTCCCATAACATGGAGACTGAAGGTAGGTGTCTGCGAATTCACATAAAGCAACTCTTCCTATGATCTTCAGCAAAATCCAGATGGGAGTATCAGGCTGCTGTGAGTCAGATTAATCTTTTTGAAATAAAAAAGCAGAAGGTATGAGTACAAAATAAGCAACGTTTCCCTCGAAAAGGAAAGGGCTGTCCGAATACATTTTTTAAAGGAAGTTTCAAGGATTTCTCAACAGTAAGTAATACTTGGCTAGGTGTTCATCATCCTTTGTACGACCTTGAGAGAGGGCAAGGACCAACATAACCCTCTCAGCCTCTGACTACTTTAAATTCCTTGTTGTCTATTGATTGTATCTGCCACTGGAGTTGGAAAGTGTGAGGAATAGGAAATGTATTTTGTAATGGCTATTTAGTGTTTATTAATATAATGATTTTGGGCAATTACCATATCTCCTTTCTCTCTAATATCTTAAGAAGAAAGAAAGAAAAAAGCGAGCCTGTTAGGTCATCTCTAGTGGTCAGAAATGGGCAGGAAGCAAAGTAAAAAGCCCTTTTATACAAATGTTCTTCCTTTATAATTACACACAGCTGTCTGAAAATTTTTTAAAGTTCTTATTACAGCAGAAATGTCATTGCAGATAATAAGTTCATGGATAAGGAGAGATTGTTTGAATACTGGCAACTACCAAAGAAAAGGGGGACATAAACCAATAATCCTAAAATTAGCCAAGTCATTTACAGTTTGAAAAATTAGATGAAACGACCTTCAAGGTATTCCAAGATTATCAGTAGGGTTACACTAAACATTAATTCCATTCTTTGCCATAACTTTAAAAAAGGAACTGCCTAGAGTGGAAACTTCAGCTGTCTATGCATGGCTTGCACCCCTGCTGAACGTCCCAGCCAGTCCTTTCCACCATGATGGTTTTTATAATTTCATGGAGGAGAAAGACACGAACATGTCCACCACTACCATGGTTTAAAGAAAACTTTAAAAAATGTTGGTTGTTGAAATATCTGTGGGGTAGCAAAATTAACTATGGTCACATAGGAGCCCTGCCTTGTCTAGTTTTCCAGTATTCTCCCACAGCACCTCATGTGCTAGCTGTCCTTCAGGAAGGAGCAGTTTCTTCTCTTCTGATCATCAGTTGGGCCACATAGGCCAGAGGTGGCTCCCATGCCTGCTCCCTTGCGTGCTCTCTCTTATTCTTCCATCTGCTACATGTGGGTATAGGGTAGATAAGTTGAGATGTTTTGTTTTCAAGGCTTGGACTTCTCTTCCAGGCCCTGTGGGTTCAGTCCCCATCCTGCAAACTAGCTGTCTCTACACATGTGTCTGAGAGAATTCAGGATTGAGACTCGGGAGTCAGTAGAAGACCCACACCTTTGCTCCAATTGTGTTTCTGCTCCTCTGCCTCAGATGTCATCAGATGCTTGCTCCAAGGGTGAGTTTTAAGTATAAATCTTACTCTTGTCCCTACAAGTGCCTACAATAGAAACGTCTACATGTAGAAACTAGTAGAAGGAGGGAAGTGGTGGTCAGCAGAGCATTGTTGCATCCCTGACTGTATGACCACAGAGTATCTTTTTTTTTTTTTTTGAGACGGAATCTCACTCTGTCACCCAGGCTGCAGTGCAGTGGTACAATCTCCGCTCACTGCAAGCTCCGCCACCTCCCACGTTCACACCATTCTCCAGCCTCAGCCTCCCGAGAAGCTGGGACTACAGGTGCCTGCCACCACGCCCAGCTAATTTTTTTTTGTATGTTTAGTAGAGACGGGGTTTCACCGTGTTTTCCAGGATGGTCTCGATCTCCTGACCTCGTGATCCGCCTCCCTGGGACTCCCAAAATGCTGGGATTACAGCTGTGAGCCACCGCGCCCAGCCGACCACAGAGTATCTTTAAATTTAAATTTCCTCTATGTAAATTGGTATGATCAATTCAAAGAGCCATGTGGCAATATCAAACCAAGATGAACATGCACATACCCTCTAGCCAGTGATTTCAATCTAGATAAAGGGCTAGAGAAGCATTCTCATGTACCACAAAAGATATTTATGAGAAAGTTTGTTGCAGCTTGGTAATAGCAAAATAATGGAAATAATCTAAATGTCCATCAACAGAAGAACAAATTGTGCATATTTATAAAATAAAATATTATTCAGCAATACAAAGTGAAGGAGCTAGAGGCCCCACACACTTCATTTATAGAAATGCTATATATTTCATGAAAATAATGCTATCTGTTTGAATGAATGTATACATATGAGTAGAGCTGAATAAAAATGAGACACCAAATTTAGGAAAATGATTAATTCTGTGTAGAGACACCAAGAAATAAAATTGTGGAAAGGTACAAAAGGGCTTTAATTATAATGTTTTTCATTTTTAGGCCACATGTGGGATATACACATATATATACTCATTACATAATTCTATATACATTTTCATGTGCCTGAACTATTTTGTTTCTAAACATCTTCCAAAACCCCTAAGAGATGCAGTAGTATCACCTATTGGCCATTTACAAAAAGAGAGATATCTTTCAGAACAAAATATAAGGACTCATTTCTTTCTCCTGAGAAATTTTTGTTTTACCTCTTCATTAATTAGATAAATCAGTCACTAATAATGTTTCTTTTTTCTTTTGCTTGCTTGGAAGCTCAGAACCAAATTTGAGCTCATATTAACCAAAAAGGATTTTTTAGAGCTCTACTCTTTCTACCTGAAATTGATTTTCTTTCAAAATGTGCACTCTTCCTGGTTATGCATTTGTTTATTCTGCCTTATCATGTTGTAAGCCTCTTCATATTCTTTGTGGAATAAAAATAGCTATAAATAAGAGTATAAAAATTATTGTTTATGTTCAGGTTTTCCTAATTTACATAGATATACAACATTTACACAGGACGGGCTTATGTGTTTACCTTGTTTACCTTTGTAAACCTCTGTGTCTATCACAGTGTCTGGCACATGGTAGGGATTTTCACTATTCGTTCATCAAATGAATTAACAAACCCACAAATTCATGCTTAGGCAGATCTTGATTTTTGCACATTTTGGAGGTGTCCAATTTGTCTGGTTATAAATATAGCTTTACTAAACATCTTGATGAATATTGTTTTGGATTATTTCCTAAGGTTATTTTTTCCAGGAGTAAAATTACATGAGTCAAAGGATGTGAACATTTAATGGCTATTGAAATGTTTTTCCAAATTGCTCTCCAAAAAAGCTTTTACCATTTTCTACAGCTACAAGCAATGTATGAGGGCATCACTTCACCATAACATTATCTGTGTTTGTGCAGTATTTTGTTCTGTTTTGCAGTTTAGTAGATGTAAAATTATAGCTTGATGTACAGTTAATAATTTTTTAATGTAATTTACTTATCATTTGTATCATCTATTTTAAATCACTATCATTTTTATGTAACTTCATGGGCTCTTGTGAATTAACACATTAGCCTTTCCAGACTTCATCGTAGATTTTCAATATTTATTGTAATCCAGCAGAAAAAAATAATCTATGGACTTCTTAATTTCCAATAATTGCCTATATTACTTATATAGTCACTAAACTTCTCTGGGCTTTGAATTTCTCACCTATAAACTGGAGATAAGAATATGTACATTAGATGCCTGTTATAAAGATTACGAATCATGTATATAGAATACTTACCCACATGTGACACATAGGAGGTGCCCAGTAAATAACTATTATTGTTATTTTATATATTACTTATAAAATTAGTTTTATAATCTAGATAAACATTGAGCTCCTTTCCTGGTCTGGGTGCATAAGAAACAAATGTATATTAACTGTGGATTCTTTTGGTAACCCATCTTGAACGACCTTAAGCAAAAAGTGGAATTTACCAATAGAAGGGTAGAATAATTGGGAAGAGGAAAGAACAGGGATTCAGCTGGGCTCCAGAGCAAAAGACCCCTCAACCTTGATGTTGCCAGAACATGCTGTCACCAACTCTACTTGCTGGTTCTCTCTGCACTGCGCCTGAGCTCCATTTCCTTTATCCACAAGCAGATTTTCTCGAAACAACTGCCCAAACCCCCAAATGTATTCCTTACATGGTACCAAACCCTACAAATACTGTTTTTTTTTTTCCTATACATACATACCTATGATAAAGTTTAATTTATAAATTTGGCATTGTAAAAGATTACTACAACAACAATGAAATAGGACAATTATAACAATATATTGAAATAAAAGTTATGTGAACACACACACACACACTCTGTCTCAAAATATCTTATTGTACTGTACGCGTGTATTTTGCAGGCACAGTTGACTATGGGTGACTGACACTGTGAAAACAAAACTAAGGATAAGGAGTGGGGGGTATTGTATATATATCCATACCTCACCCCAATCTTGAGCTTCAACTGTGACTTCACCTATATAATCTAGTCTAGATTTCTAATTTCTTATCTAGGACATGTAGTCAACCAACAAATCACTCATTCATTAATTCATCCAATAAATTTTATTGATAGCCTATGCTATGCCAGACACATTTCTTAGTATTTGGGGTATAGAAATGAATAAAATAAAGTCCTTGGCCTCAAGTGTTTGTAGTTTACTATTTGCTCTCCCCCTTCACAGCCATTGTATTATTCAAATTCATGGTACCATTTGGCTCCCCTAGATTCCTAATTAGCCTCCCTGCCCCAACATTAGTTTCTTCCAATCCCTTTTGCATATAGCAGTTGAAGTGATTATTCTAAACTCTAAACCTTTATAAACCAATATCTACTTAAAATCTTTCACAAATTCCTCAAAACTTGCAGGATTAAGTCTAAACTCTTTGCAAAGACTTTGATTCCTTTCCCATCTGCTTTTTTAGCTTAATCTCTTTTTAGGCTAACCCACAACCTGGACACTCCAGCAGTGTCTCTAATCCTTTCTGGTTCCCTAAATGTTTTATGCTTTTCATGCTTCTTTGTGTGTCTGCACAGACTTTCCTCCCATGTTCCTGAGAAAGTTCGATTAAGTTATTCCATATATTGCTTTCTCTGCCTGTGATAGAACTAATCATTAATTTCTTTGTATTGTTTTGTGCCTTGTAAAACTCTACAATTGTACATTGCCTCTGATTCTGTAATAATGTATCTATCTATCTGTCTTACACTAAACCGAAAGTCTTTTAGGGCAGAAATGGGGTTTTATTCTTCACCCATCACAGTACCTATATATAATATGAACACAAACTTTATTACAATTTAATAATAATATATGTAACATAGTGGTCAAATGAGGCTTGTTTTTAAAATTGTGAGTTGAAAATATAATTATAATTGTTTACATTTATGGGAAACAAAGTACTGTTATGATTTATAGATACAATGTAGAATAATAAAGTCATGCTAGTGACCATATCCATCACCTAAAATACTCAACGTTGTTTTTTTGTGATGAGAACACTTGAAATTCACTCTCTTAGCAATTTTAAATGTGCAGTACTCTATTATTAACTATATTCACTGCACTGTGCAATAGATCTTTAAAAATTATATTCCTTCTGAGGTTTTGTATCCGGATCATCATCTCCCTATTCCCCTACACCCTTAACCTCTGTACTCACTGTTCTGCTCTCTACTTCTTTGAGCTTGATTGTTTTGGATTCCACATATAAGCGAGAACATGAGGTATTTGTCTTTTGGTGACTGGCTTATATTACTTAGTGTAATGTTCTCCATTTCCATCTTGTTGTCAAAAATGGCAGAAGTTTCCTATTTTTAAAGGATAAGCGATATTCCATTATGTATGTATACAATGTTTTCTTTATTTATCCATCTGTTAATGGACACTCAGGTTGATTCCGTAACTTAGCTATTGTGAATAGTGCTGCAATAAACATGGAAGTGCAGACATCTCTCTGACCAAATGCTTTCAAATCTTTTATGGGAAATATCCATAAATGGGGGCCAGGCATGGTGGCTCATTCCTATAATTCCAGCACTTTGGGACGCTGAGTTGTGAGGATTGCTTGAGCCCTGGAATTTGAGACCAGCCAGGGGAACATAATGGGATCCCATCTCTGCAATTCTTTTTATTAGCCAGACTTGGTGGCATGCATCCATAGTTCCAGTTACTTGGGGGGCTGGGGTGAGATGATTGCTTGAGCCCAGGAGGTCAAGGCTGCAGTGAGCCATGAATGAGCTGTTGCACTCCAGCCTGGGTGTCAGAGTGAGACTCTGTCTCAAAATAAAAATGCCACAACCAATACATGGGATTCCTGGATGACACGGAAAATTCTATTTTTAGTTTTATGGGGAACCTCCCAAAAGTCTTCTATAATGGCTGTACATTTCTAACAACAGTGTACAAATGTTCCCTTTTCCCCACATTCCCACTATCACTTGTTTTCTTTTGTCTTTTTTATAGTAGTCATTCTGACAAATGTGATATAATGTATTGTACTTTTAATTTGAATTTCCCCAATGATTGGTGATGTTGAACGTTTTTTCATATTTAAGTATTTAAGTTGACCATTTGTATATCTTCTTTCGAGAAACATCTACATGAATCCTTTGCCTATTTTTAATTGGTTTTCTTATTTTCTTGCTACTGAGCTGTTTAATCTCTTTACACAGTTTGGATATTAACACTTCATCAATATATAGCTTGAAAATACTTTCTTCCAATCTCTGCACACTGTTAATTGCTTCCTTTGTTGTGAAGAAAGTTTTTGGTTTCATGTAATTTCATTTGTCTATTTTTGCTTTTGATGCACATACTTTTTAGTTCAAATCCAAAAAGTTATTGCCCAGATCAATGTTGTGCAGTTTTCCCCCTGTTTTATCCTAGTACTTTTTATAGTTTTTGGCCTTACATGTAAGTTTTTAATTCATTTTGAGTTAATTTTTTATACGGCATGAGAAAAGGAGGACCAGTGTCATTCCCCTGCATGAATATATCCAGTTTTCCTTAAAATATTGATTATAAGGAGTATGTTTTCCTCATTTTGTATTCTGGGCCCCTTTGTTGAAAATCAATTGACCATACATGAGTGAGTTCCTTTCTGGGTTCTTTATTCTGCTGTATTTTTTTTTTTTTTTGATGTGTCTATTTTCTTCCCCCCCCCAAACCATGCTGTTTTAATTACCAAAGTTTTGTAGTGTAATTTGTAAACAGTGTAATACCTCTTGCTTTTTGCTCATGATTGCTCTGGCTATTTGTTGGTTCTTTTTCATGGTTCCATGTGAATACTAGGATGGTATTTTCTGTTTTATATAAAATGACATTGGATTTTATATAAAATTGCATTGAATCTGTAGATAGCTTAGGAAAGTATGGCCATTTTAATATTATTAATTCTTTCAATCCATGAACATGGGATATCTTTCCATTCATTTGTCTTCTTCAATTTCTTTCATCAACATTTTGTAGTTTTCAATGTATAGATTTTTACCTGCTTGTTTAAACTTATTTCTATGTACTTTTGGTAGCTATTATAAAGGAGATTGTTCTCTTAATTGAGCTTTGGGGTAACTTGTTGTTTATGTATGGAAGAGCTACAGATATTTATTTGTTGATTTTGTTTCTTGCAACTTTACTGTATTTGCTTATTAGTTGTAACAGATTTTTGGTGAGGTCTGTAGGATTTCTATATAAGATCATGTTATCAGCAAACAGGGACAATTTTACTTCTTTCTTCCATGTTTAGATTTCATCTACGTAGACTCTTTCCTTACTTTTTAATGGGATTGTTTGTATATTTTTTTCTGTAGAGAGGTTTGAGTTCTCCATATATTTTCTATATCAGTCCCTTGTTGGATGAATAGTTTGCAAATATTTTCTCCCATTCTACAGGTTGACTTTTCAGTCTGTTGATTGTTTCGTTTTTTGTGAAGAAGGTTTTTAGTTTAATATAGTCTCACTTGTCTTTTTTTTGTTGCCTGTGCTTTCAGAGTCTAAGCTATAAAATATTTGCCTAGACCAATGTTTTGAACTATTTCCCCTGTTTTCTTCTTGTAGTTTTATACCTTTTAGTCTTACATTTAAGTCTCTAATCTGCTTTGAGTTGAATTTGTATATGGTGAGAGAAAGAGTTTAGTTTTGTTCTTCTGCACATGGATATCCAGTTTTCCCAGTAACATATATTGAAGAGGCTGTCTTTTCCCTGAGGTATATTCTTGGCGAGTTGGTTGAAAATCAGTTTGGCTGTAAATACGTATATTTATTTTTGAATTATCTATTTTGATCCATAGGTCTATGTGTCTGTTTTTGTGCCAATACCATGCCATTTTGATTACTACAGTTTTGTAGTGTATATCAAAGTCAAGCAGAGTGATGCCTTTAGCTTTGTTCCTTTTTCTCAGGATTATTTTGGTTATTCAAGATCTTTTATGGCTCAATATAAAATTTAGGATTGTTTTTCTCTATTTCTGTGAAGAATAGCTTTGGTATTTTTAAAGGACTTTCATTGAATCTGTTGATAGATTTTGATAGTATGGTCATTTTAATAATATTTATTTTTTCAATCCATGAGCATGAAATGTCTTTTTATTTGGGTTCTTTTCAATTTCTTTCATCAGCTTTTTGCAGTTTTTATTGTAGACATCTTTCACCTCCTTGGTTAAATTTATTTCTAGGGAATTTTTTTGTAGCTCTTATAAATGAAATTGCTTTATTTCTTTCTTTTTCAGCTAGTTTGTTACTGGTGTATATAAATGATACTAATTTTTGTATGTTTAGTTTGTATCCTGCAACTGTACTTACTGAATTGGTTGATTAATTCTAAATTTTTGGTGGAGTCTTTGTGTGTGTGTGTGTGTTATGCATTTTATTTCATATATATGCACTATATATATATATATATATATATATATATATATATATATATATATAT
>NC_045442.1:55411196-55420697 GCF_002776525.5 Piliocolobus tephrosceles | reverse complement strand
ATATATATATATATATATATATATATATATATATATATATATATATAATGCATTTTATTTCTTTCTTTTGCTGATTGCTCTGTCTAGGACTTCCAGTACTATTTTGAATAAGGGTGGTGAAAATGAGCATCTTTGGCTTGTTCCTGATCTCAGAGAAAAAGCTTTCAGCTTTTCTCCATTCAGTAAGATGTTACCTGTGGGTTTGCCATATACAGCTTTTATTATGTTGGGATGTGTTTCTTCTACGCCTAATTTGTTGAGAGTTTTTTTTAATCATGAAATAATGTTAAATTTTATCAAATTTTTTTGTGTGGATCTATTGACATGACCACATGGTTTTTGTCTTTCATTCTGTGATGTGATGCATCACATTTACTGACTTGTGTATGTGGTACCATCCTTGCATTTTTGAAATTATTTCCACTTGTTTATGGTGTAGTGTATTTTTGATGTGTTGTCATATTTTGTTTGCTAGCATTTTGTTGGGGATTTCTGCATCTATGTTTATCAGAAATACTGGCCTGTAGTTTTGATTTTTGTTGTTGTTTCCTTTCTGGTTTTGGTATCAGAGCAATGCTGGCATCATGGAAAGAGTTAGAAAGAGTTTTCTTCTCTTCATTTTTTCAGAATGGTTTGAGTCGAATTTGTGTCAATTCTTCTTTATAGATTTTGTAGAATTCAGCAGTAAAACATTCTGTCTTGGGCTTTTCTTTTGGGGAACTTTTCTTACTCATTCAACCACTTTACTCATTATTGGTTTGTTCAGGTTTTGTATTTTTTCCTGGTTCAATCTTGGCAGGTTGTGTGTTTCCAGGAATTTATTAATTTCCTCTAGCTTTTCCAATTAATTAGTGTATAATTATTCATGATAGTTTCTAATGATCTTTTGTATTCCTGTGTTATCAGTTGCAATGTTGCCTTTCTTATTTCTGATTTTAGTTTATTTTTGTATCTTTACCCTTTTTTCTTAGTTAGTTTAACTATGCTTTATCAATTTGGTCTATCTTTTTAAAAAATCAACTTTTCATTTTGTTGACCCTTTGTATTTTTAAAAAAGTTTCTATTTTGTTTTGTTTATTTCTACTCAGACTTTTATTAGTTTTTTTCCTTCTACTAATTTTGGGCTTGGTTTGTTCTTGCCTTTTAAGTTTCTTGTGTTGCATTGTTAGGCTTTTTATTTAAAATATTTCTACTTTTTGATGTAGGTATTTATTGCTATATACTTTCCCCTTAGAACTGCTTTTGCTTTATCTTATAAGTTTTGGCATATTGTGTTTCTATTTTCATTCGTCTCAAGGTATTTTTGAATTTCCAGTTTAATTTCTTCCTTGACCCATTGGTTTTTCAGGACCATGTTATTTAATTTCTGTATATTTTTACATTTTTTGAAATTTCTCCTGGTATTGATTTCTAGGTTCATATTATTTTGGTTAGACAAAATACTTGATATAATTTTAATCTTCTTAAATTCGCTGAGGTTTTTTTTGGTGCCCTAACACACAATCTATCCTGTTGCATCTTCATGTGCCCTTGAGAAGAATATATATTCTGTTACTGTTGGATGGAATGTTCTATACCTGTCTTTAAGTTCCATTTGGTCTAAAGTGTTGCTCAATTCCGATGTTTCCTTATTGATTTTCTCTCTGTAGTATCTGTCCATGGTTGGAAGTTGAGTATTGAAGTCCCCTACTACTATTGTATTGCAATTTCTCTCTCTCTTTTCAGGTTCTTAAATATTTGTTTTATATATTTAGGTGCTCCAATGTTGGGTGCATATATACTTACAATTGTTATGTTCTGTTGATGAATTGACACCTTTATTATTATATTATGTCTATATTTTTTTCTTTTTACAATTTTTGACTTAAAGTCTGTTGTGTCTGATATAAATATAACTATCTCTGCTACATTGTTTCTATTTGTGTGGAATATTTTTCTCCATCTTTCACTTTTAGTCTATGAGTGTGTCCTTCAAAGTGAAGTGAGTGATTTGCAGGCCAGTACATATAGTTGGGTCTTATTTTTGTTTTATCTGTTCAGTCACTCTATGTCTTTTTCTTGGAGATTTTAATCAATTTACATTTAAAGTAATTATTGATAAGTAAGTACTTACGACTATCATTTCATTAGTTTTGTTCTCGTTGTTTTGTATATATTTTGTTTCTTCCTTTGTTGCCATTACTTTGTGGTTTTGTAGTTTTCTATACCAGTATACTTTAAATCCTTTCTATTTTTGGTTTGTAATTCTACTAAATAATTTTCCTTTGCGGTTTCCAAGATCCTCACATAAAACATATTATGCTTATACCAGCCTGCTTCAAGAGATACTAGTTTCTCTGCCTGATTGGGATTATTGGGAGGCTTTTTCTTTTCTTTTTCTTTTTTTTTTTTCTTGAGGAGAGCTGCTGCTTGACTTCCCAGGTCAAGCCAGTCTAGTCCCTGTGCTTCTCTGAGATGCACCCAGGTAGATGTCTCCCTGCCTAGTGGGATCATCGGGAGTATTTTCTGGCTCCAGAAATGGAGATCCTGAAGAACCCATATATATGCCTCAAGGAAGATAATTATTTTAAGAATTATGCAAAATCACAGAAAGTTAACGGTCTGCTACAGCCACAGGAAACTAATACTATGTATTTATTTTACAAATAAGATATTGGCTCCCTTTTCTTCTTCTTTTAGTTTAGGTTTCCACAGGAGCAGGTACTAAAACACAGATATGAGTATAAATAGTTTATTTGGGAGGTGATCTCAAGAAGTATAGACAGGGGAATGTTTAGTGAGACAGGGAAGGGAAGGAATTCCATAAAATATAAGAAATTGAGTAAGTTATAGCTATGGGACCTGGAGCTCAATCCTCAGCTCTGGGACACAGTAAAGAAGTGATGAAGACTGGGTCTTCATCAGTTCTTGTCAGTCATCTGTTGAGGGCTGCTCCAAGGAGCATTATTTCCTCAGCAGTTCTGGCCTGCTGTGAATGTAGAAGGAGTAGGCTCTAGAAGCCAAAGAAAGCTCTCAGGTGAAGTGTCATGGCACTTGCGGATGGAAGCTATGGGTACCCTCTACCGAGTGTTAAGGGTTATGAACAGGGTAGTGGCATCAGTTGCTGGACTTCTCCTCCTTCTCTTGCTTGAGTCCCAGAAATGTCAAAAGCAGCCTTGCAGGAGTGGAGGGAGGAGTAGAAACACCATGCTGGAAAATAGAGAAGAATCTTATTCTGTCCTCCTTTCCATTGAAGGCTTCCTGTCTGCAATAGCCCCAAGCTGTGGGAGGAGAGGAGCTCTACATTTGAATGGAGTTTTGAGTTTTTACTTTTACTACAACTCGGCATTTTAATGGCTGTTGTGAGTAGTATTAGGCCAAAGAGTGATTTGTTCTCTGATACCAGGAGAGTCAGGGGAACTACCCCAGATTTCATTGAATGAATAGGAAAGAACTCTTTCAAGAGAAAGGTTGAACAGACAGTGGAGAGCAGGCAAGTTTTTGGTTTTCTTATTGCTTGAGTTCTACTCATGTACTACTCAGCTGGAGAATTAACAGTTCAGTTAAACAGTTCTTTTACCTATAGAATAACAAATATTCCTACTAACCAAAAAGCATTTACTGAAAAATTTATCTGTCTAGCTTTGCACTAAGAATATGATAGATTGTCAAGCCTGTAATCCCAGCACTTTGGGAGGCCGAGACGGGCGGATCACGAGGTCAGGAGATCAAGACCATCCTGGCTAACACGGTGAAACCCCGTCTCTACTAAAAACTACAAAAATCTAGCCGGGCGAGGTGGCGGGCACCTGTAGTCCCAGCTACTTGGGAGGCTGAGGCAGGAGAATAGTGTGAACCCGGGAGGCGGAGCTTGCAGTGAGCTGAGATCCAGCCACTGCACTCCAGCCTAGGCGACAGAGCGAGACTCTGTCTCAAAAAAAAAAAAAAAAGAATATGATAGATTGTATAGATTGTACAGTATCAATCCTAGTCCCCTAAGTGGTACTTACTGTGGTTTACTTGGGAATATAGATTGTTCAGAGAATTTTTCATCAATGTCTGAGAAATTATATAATCAAATAATTCATTTTTCTGACCACTACTCACCTATTGTATCTTTCATAATTATTAGTAATCTTCAAAAGAGCCTTTATACCCTGCTAATTCACCTAAGCATTTATTATTGTTCTCGTTAACTATTGTTGACTTCTTAATACTTCTAAAGGGGAAAGAGATTTTAGGTTAAAATAAATTACAAATCTGTATGTAAAGTTATGCCAACTAACTTATTATTATTTTTATTTAACTAATTTGAGTTTATGGGTTACTATATGATTATGTAACTTGGAATCTGAAAAGAAACATGTTTGTTAGCACCAGAAGTATTATGAGATCACCACAAGAAAAAGTTATGGAACATCTTAAGTAATTTCATAAAATTAACATCAATGCAATTTTATTTAAAAAACAAATGTAAAGTCATTAAAGTTACTATAATAAAGCATGCAAAATGAGACAATATACTATTCTTTCCATTTATTAGACCAATTGGTATGAAAATGTTCGGTGAAAAAGCAATTTTGATCACAAGATGAAGGAAAGGTGTGTTGTGTGATGTATCTCTTTTCCTTGGCCTTCTTCAGAGTGGTCTGGCATTTTTCTTTGATGGTCTTGAGACCTGCTTGGTAATCCATGGTTGGTGAAGAAAGAGGATCAGGGGTGAGGATAAAAATCCCCCAATGAACTGGGCACAGTGATTGTGGACTTGTCAACCATGTTACAAAGATAAAATGCCATGAGTGGAGGAGGAGGAGGCTTCTGTGGCATAGTGAAAGAGCAGGGATTTGGCACTAGACGACCTGGGTTTGAGTCCACCTTTATCCCTTGGTCTTTATCTGATCTTAGGCAATTCAGTTAACATCTCTGAGTCTCCATTTCCACACCTGCACAATAGAGATAATAATAAAACCAAACCAATGCCCTAGATTCTGTTTCATAAACTCAGCATGCCTGTCTGATTGAGTGATAATAAGAGAGTAAATGGATATTTGACCTGAAAAGAAGTAAGTCTTGAAGTAATCGTGAACTAAAAGGGCATAATTACACACAGTAGTCCCACTTTGATGGATTCTGATTCTGTTGGTTGGAGAGGAGATACAAGGACTTCAAATTCATGGTAATTTTTGTTATGCAGCCATTTTGAAAACCACTGATTTAAGGGGAAGGGGCTACCAAGAAAGGTTCTTCAAACAAATGTCACAATTTGGCTATGAAAACAGGATGGAAATTTAGTCATGAGATCAGGGAGGCAGAGGGTGTACTTTTATTCACATGTGGAGTTGCACTCAAAACATTTAGTAACTATGACCATAGGACCTAACTGATAAAGCTGACTGGGAGATCCATGTAGGAAAAGACATGCTCCCTCAAACTAGGCAGTGCTCCTGAAAAGTCCTCAATATTTCTGGAATGTAAATATACTAATCAACCAACGTGCAGTCTCCCCAGCTGCTCCTACCCTGAATGAAAATGGCTCCAGAACATTTAATAAATAGCAAAGTGCTGAGTCATTGCAGGATAGCAGGATCAGCCTATTGTGGGGCATAATGTACTGGACTTCTACATTTGCCAACCAGTCATTATTAATATAATGTAACATATTTTTACTATACTGAACATCTCCAAATTTTCTATAAGGCAAATAGCATTGTTATCCCCATTTTCTATGTGAGAAAACTACAGTTCAATGAACAAAATGCTTTGCTTGATGTCACAAAGCCAACAGGGAGCAGAGTACAAGTCAAGATAAAAGTCTAGTTCTCTTTGTGCCAAATCCTGTGCTCTTCCCATTATAAGAGCATTTGCTCAGCAAAGGAATTTGAGCATGTCCAAAAGCAAAGTTAAGAAGCTACAGATGAGAGCAAGAACAAGAAAGACCACCAGGGAGGTAAAGAATGCCAAGGAGAAGGAATTCACATGATGGACAAAGAAAACATAGGGGAGGAGGCTGGCTACAGCATCTGAGACATCAAGATTAACAGCAGAAGATAAGGGGTATGCAAAACTTGTCTATCATTCAATGAAGTCAGCAGGAGGCTGAAAAGCCCTGGGGTTGTGACTCCATGTCTGAGCAGATATTGAGGTTGATATTGAGGAGGATCACCCTCACCAGAGAAAAATCTCCTTAACATTGTTACTGCAGTTAAATTCACTGCATGGTGGGAAATTTTAAATCACTTCATTGAAGGGGAATTGTTCAGAAAACAATTGGATTAGCGGATTTGTTTTTTCATTTTTAAATAAGATGCTTAGTGTTGTGGAGACAGTCTATAGCTTTCACAGATATGTTACTGTCTTGTCTATCCATCTCTTCAAAAAGTGGTACTTAAATACCATTACCTTAACCACAAAATCAGGTAAAGCATATTCATTTGCTATATCATTTTGTCATGGACACAATCAAAGTGCAAAGTACAGTTTGGTCCTGCATCACATTCACAGAGGAAATATGTCCAGAGACACTCAACAATTTATTCAGAGCCAGGAGATAAACCTGTGTCTCTAGATTCTCATTGTTAACTAGCCTTTTATTCTTCCAAGGTGATAAGATAAATCCTCCAGAGTATTAGATAGGTTATGTTAGAGTTTTGAATTGGTCTGAGAAAATATTTTTAATATAAAAAAATGCAACTAAAGATAACCTTATTATAAATGTGTTCTGTGTTGGGGATAGTGATTCACAATCTCATTTGTTCATGACTCATAGCTCTTGGAAAAGAACCAGATTCTAAGGAAATGTTGGTTTTTGTTCAAAACAGGTCAATTATTTTATCCATTTTCATCTTTGTCCTTTTCAAAATAATAATGATAACAACAGAAATACTATATTCAGGTAGAAGGCTTAAGAATACATTAATATGTAAGTCTTCATTACCTACATTGTATGATAACAGATCTTCTTTGCTGTGTTCATACATATGAGAACATTTGTAATAGTTATTTCTGTAAAGAATAGTTACGAGTGAGAGGCTTTAAAAAATAACAACTAGAGGCATACTGTAACAGTGATTAGAGGTGTACTGTAACAGTGATTATTCATAGGCTTTTCTATAACTATGATTCAGTTTTAACTCAGGTGTCATTCAGAACTTACAGTATATTTTGAAGATTAGATTGTCATAACATAAATTGGAATGGGCATCTTAAAGTATCAGAATTCAAACTGAGAATGTACTAGATGATGGGATGAGTAATAAAGTTGCAAGGGAAAATTCTGTTGAGATGATAATCCTCCCCCAATAGCTTCAAGGGAGAGAAAAACATCTTGCTATAAAAAATACTTATTCTTTTGGTTTCCCAAACAAGAGATTATTTCAAGGGTATCTGGTATTTGACACAAAATATAAATATAGATTCTTTCCTTATCTTTTTCATATTTCTTTTTTCTTTGTATACTTTCTATTGTAACCCATGATGAAAATGAAAACAGATAACTTGTGTAAGTCCGGTCACTTGCAAGTATCAGAAAAATCAACAAAAACTCAGCTCAGACTAGATTAAAATGTAAGAAGGTTTATTGGCTTATGTAACTGGATGGTCAAGGGAAACTAGGCATTGTTTGGTTCAGAAACACAAAGTATGCTAGTATCTTTGTATGCGTGTGGATGCCTGTCACTCAAGTTTAGCTTTCCTGTATTAGTCTCCTTCTGTGGTAGGCTCTTTCATGAAAATGAGAAAGTTTATTGCACCCAACTTCCAACCAATCAGCAATCTGAGGGAAAATAGGAAAAACTCTATTGGATCTTTTCCAAGATCTTTTTTCAATAAATCCAAAGAAGCACTGGTGCTCCCATTGGAATGACTTGGGTTGACACCTAACCCTGATGATTCACTGAAGCTAAGGGAATAGATTATGTTAATGGTCTGGAGGGCCATGTGACTACTGTGATTGATGAGGAGTGAGCAATGAGGTGAGGTCAACTCTGTGTGATCCACATGGACTGAAAGAAGAGGAGGAGAGCCATGTTTTCTGCTACTGGAAGAAGAGATGAGCAGGCAAACACAATTGATCCTTATTGCACATACATTTTTTGAATCCCCAAATGCTCCTCAGTATCCAGCGCAAACTATTCTTTCTTATGACATTGCTTCTGAATGGCAAAATGAATCCTGGAGACCCTCTTTCTACTCCTCTCAGCAGCCTCTGCTCAGCCTCCATCTTAATTAAGTCTTGAGCTCACATTCCCTCTTTTTTTGCGGACCCCTTGCCGGTTTCATCACAGTTGACAATTGACAAAAAATCATTTTCTTTAACCTGCCTGGGGGTGCACCACATTTAATTTTGAGAGAAAATAACAAGCAAAGAGTAAAGAGAAAAAACCATCATTTCCCTCCCCCAACATATTACAGTAATCTATGTTGATTATGTTTCCTTTTCTTGACGAGTCTAATTCCTCTATCAATCTGGAGCTACTAACACAAGTATAAGAGGCTGTGAATGGCTAAAAAATTCGATATAGAACTGTAGCATGATTTACCTCTGTTCACAATTTTAATGTGCCAGACTTACCTTTGTCTAATAGATCCTGAAGATTTTTCTCAGATTTAAAAGAATTATATTCTTTCAGGAAATGTCAAAGTTCAAATACACAATAACTAAATTAATATTAATAGAAGCTCTGCTTATGGTTATACTTTTACTCCTAAGGAATTTATGGGGAGTTGAAATTCTGGAGTCTGGAAATGGAAAACACATTGATAAATATTGGCATTTATTTAACATCTAGTTCATGTTGTCTGTGCAAAGCATAATCGAGCTCACTGTTTAGCTAAATGTCTGCTTTGTTATATCCCTGCTGTTTTAAATGTTTGAGAATTGGATTGAATTCACAGTGAAGGCTCTAAAGCATTTTGCTCATCTGGAAACTGAATATAAAACCACAGAGATGACAATTTTTAATTTCTTTTGGCATTAGCTCCCAAGATTGTCATGTTCTATGCATATAGATGCCAAGTACCTTCTCCCAAAGTAAAGGATAAACTTGGCAAGTGGCCAGTGGGTTGAACTGACAATTCTTCCTGAGTTGAGCTGAGATGAGGACCCAAACGCTGGCATAACCTGAAATTTGATTTGGTAATGACTTATAAAGAGACAGCATTAAACAACCGACTCACCAGGTGAGTCATCTTTGCTGAGCTGTGCACTTTCATTATCCTCAGAAATCTATTAAGAAACCATCTTATTGTTTGCCTATTGCAAATGGAAATGCCTAGCATATTGATTCTACTCCCAGTTTATACTCTGGGTAGAGACCAATCTACACCTGAGAAGTGTTCCACGCTCCTGCTGGGGCAAAATTGTGAAATAGGCAGAAATTGTCTTCCAGCAGCTCTTCTCAAGCCCCCTTCTCGTGTACATTTACCCCTACCTCTCAGAAGCCGAGCATCTCCTCTCCTCTTCTCCCCTTCCTTCCTTCCTTCCTTCCTTCCTTCCTTCCTTCCTTCCTTCCTTCCTTCCTTCCT
>NC_045442.1:55400858-55411186 GCF_002776525.5 Piliocolobus tephrosceles | reverse complement strand
CCTTCCTTCCTTCCTTCCTTCCTTCCTTCCTTCCTTCCTTCCTTCCTCCCTCCCTCCCTCCCTTCCTCCCTCCCTCCCTTTCTCTCTCTCTCTCTTCTCTTCTCTTCTCCCCCCCACCCCCCTCTTTCTCTCTCTCCTCTCTCTCTCTGTCTGTCTCATACACACACACACACACACACACACACACACACACACCAGTCCTATGGACATGGTGGTTCTCTCACTGGGTGACACTTTCTGCCCAAAAACTTTGCTCCACTCCCTTGCTCCCTTCCTCTGCACACAACTAATCTATTCTCTAAGTTTCTCTTCCTTGGGCCTTGGTAAATGGCTGAAGTTATTTTGACAAAGATGGATTTGAGTATTGGGCAGTGTAGTTAATAAGAGTATTTACACGACATCACAGAAACCAAATTTGTGGTTTCGGAAACTTTCCATCAGGCTGATAAATATACACTTGAGCATCTCAGTAACTACTATTTAGAAAGCCATCATGGTGTGGTAGAATTACACAGCTTGTGTTCTCTGTCTAGGTAATTTTAAATAAATCATTTAACTTTTTATATTAGGTATTCTTACCTATCAAAAGCAAAGAACTAATACCTTGTTTTCTTACTATAGTGGCCATCTGCTGGATTTGCCAGCCTGGCAGCCATTTCTCTTTCTTCCCAATTTTCCTTTGTACAAACATCCCCTACAACATGCAGTCCATGTATTATTCTTGGTGGTACCTGGAACCTCATTCAATCTAGAAAAGTAAGAGTTACACTTGAGGCCTTTGCTGCAACGACTTGAAAAGAGGTGGGATCTTTCCACTGGTAACTTAAAGTGATCGGAGGCCATCTTTGCCACCACTTGGGGGAACTGCAGGCCTAAGACATGCTAGATTAACACCACCAACAGAAGGGTCTAGTCAGCATCTTTCTCTTAGGATTTGCCTATCAGTTAGGGAAAGATCACTTTGGTTCTGATTGAGTCAAGAGCCTATCCTTGAATCTGATCATGCTTCCTACCAGATTTACTTTTAAGCTACATGAACTAATAAATCGTCTTTTGTTTAAGTTATATTTGTATATATTTGAGGGTTGAGTTTCTGTCACTTACAGACAAGAGAGTTCCAATTAATACAGTTTAAAACAGCAGTAAAAATAACAATAATACCTATTGTACCAGAAGATTTGGCAAATATTTTCTATGAAGGGCCAATATTAAATATTTCAAGATTTATGGGCTATAGGGTCTATCACAACTACCCACCTTGACCACTGTAGTAAGAAAGCAGTCATAGACAATATATAGATTAAGTGTAGCTGCTCTCAAGTAAAACTTTATTTATGGACACTGAAATTTGATTTTCATATAATTTTCCATGCCTTCAAATATTATTCTTCTTTTGAGTTTTTCAACTATATAAAAATGTAAAAACCACTCTACAAAACAAGAGTTTTATCATGGTTTTCTCACTCTTACTCTAAAGGGATAGTGGACTGCAAGAATCCTAGCAACTGCCTTTCTGGAGATTAACAGTTTAATTAATAAATAACACTTAGAGTTATGTGTACAATCATGAAATTAGTCATTTTTCAGTAACTACTTTTTTTCTTGGCTGTCCTTACAGACAATGTGTGCCCAGTTAATAGGACTGGTCACATAGTAAACTTGATTTGAATATTAAATGGCTCAACCATTACGTTTTAAAATATATTTATTCAGTCATATTATTTCCTAAGGAGACTTTTAAATTATATAATCTACTGAGATGGTGGATTGAAGAAATCCACAAGTTAGAGAATTGATCAATATGATAAATAAAAAATAAATGGTTCACCTATTAAATAATACATTAAAGATAATTTATCCATAGGGAGAAATGACTGTAATGATTTATGACTAATATCTGAATAGTAAAGACAGTGGCAAAAAGAGACAAACCCAATATAGTAGAGGAAACTCCAGATACTTAAGTCTTAGATGTACCAGTGTAAAGTGTTCGTTATCATTAATATTAACACTCTCTTATTGCATGCTTGGCTAGTAAAGAGGTAGGCACACTTTTTACTTACATCTAGGTGCGTTGTTTGCTTATATCTATCTATCATTGTCTGCTTATATTTGTAGATATAAATATAAATACAGATAATAATAGATAGATGATAGATACATAAATAGATATAGATAGACATCCTAGCTATGTGCTAGTTACTTAGGTAAATAGCTGCTAGCATATAGCTAAGACATCTCTCTGTCTATCTAAGTATAGGTATCTATCTATCTATGTGGAAATTTATATAGAAGGTAGATAGAAATAAGAAATTATATGGACATCTTTATGAGTTAGTAATTAAGTAACTCCAATTGAAGGTTGCTCAGGGACTTAGTACAGGGAGAAATAAATATATTAAGACATTTAGAAAATATTCAGGCAGGGAGGGTCTGAATTTTATCATAAATTCAGTAACTCTACATTCCATTAACTCTTTTTTAAATAGTTCAAATGGGGGGTCAGTAATTTTTTTAATACTTACGAAGTGTTACCTCAAAATAATATTGCCCATGGATATCAAATCAGTCTGAATGAACATAATTGAAAAATATTCAGAATGCTTGAAATGCCTTAGAAGTAATCTTTAAGAACTAACCCTAAGGTCCCAGTCCTTGTTTCATAGAGGTGAGCTCCTTAGCTGAAATACATCTCTAAAAGACCTTCTGTGAGATGTGAGAGGTGCAAAAGTTCCTCAATGACCAAATACCCTGATGCCAAAATGAAAAACAATTCCATTTAAAAGTAAATTCCCTTTATCTTCTGTGCAGCACTTGAATTTTATTGAGACAGATATTGTGTACACCAAATCCAATTTAATTCCCATAAATACAGCAGAGTGGGTGAATGTGATCCTCTATTTTCTTTTGTTGCAGAGAAAGACTGATTCCTGATAACTGGTGGTTTCATTTGTTTTTATTTGATTTTTCACATTAGAGGAGCAGAGTTTTCAGACACTTAGGCCTACAAGACTTAATTCCTGTTGGGCAAAGGGATTTAGGGGAGGAAGCACATCAGTAATATCAGCACTCAACTGTAATGTGTCCAAGTGAAAATGGCTCAGAGTAAAAGAGATTCTTAGATGCATAATAAAAAAGTCATGTCCTTTCTTAGCAAGCAGGATAAAAACAGACTGATAAACTAATTTCCAGTACCAACATCTTTTCCATCTGTTTTTCTATCATTTCTAGAACTCTGTGCCAAAAATGCTTTTTTTAAAAAAAAGTTTTGCTCAAAGTTGCCTTCTCTCTCTTTTCTATTTATTTCTCTGCTTTTCAAAATTATATTTTATGTTCTGAAATCACTGATCTGAGTTTATTACTTTCTTATTGAAAAACTCTCAGAGGTTTCCAAAAGCTAAAGAGCACTTAAAGTTCAAACTCCTAGCACAATATTCGAGACTTTCCATGTGAGACTTAAACTTGCGTTCCACATACACATTCCCAAAAGTGTCATTCAGACTTTATCAGGAAAGCCAATCAGAAACTTTTACAATTTCTGTTCCATGCCCTTTCTTTTCCTTTTTCCAAACCTTTTGTCAAATTGTTTCCTCCCAAAGCATCTGTTTAATTTCTACTCTTCCTTCAAACTTAGTCACTTTCTCTAAGAAGCCTACCTAGATCCCCATATAAGGTTTTGATATCGTTCTTCTCACAGCACTTTCCTATGGCACTCATTATAATCTAAGTTGGATTATATTTTTGTGTGTATTTCTTACACATCAGGGCAAACATGTTTGTGGATAAAGGTGTTTGGAGAGAATAACCCAACTATTTACACCATTGTAGCCCTAGAATTTTGCCTTAAAATACAAAGTCAGGGAGCAGTATATTTGCTGTGTTAGAAAATAAAAATAATACTTGTCTCTTTCCTTTTTCTTCCTTTCCTTTTTACAAAAATGTCCTCATTTCTTATCTTGTCTTTTTATCTCTTTTTTTCTCTGCAATTCTACAAAGTTTCTTCTTTCCTATTTTCCTCTTTTACTGTCTTCTTACTTCTTCTTCATTCATTTTTTTCCTTCACTTCTTTTTCTGCCCCTTATTCATCTTCAATATCAGATTTTGCACAAATTTTTTCAACATCTATTCACCTATTCTTTTATATTTCTAGTGTACAATTTTTTATATGTTCTGAAGCAAATTTTGTCTGTGTGTAATTATTCAATAATTTACTCATTCATTTAATTTTATTAAATATTTGTTATTTAATTATGAGTACCAGGCACTGTTTTGAGCACTGGAGATCTGAATTGAATAAGACTGACAGAGTTACTCTCCTCATGGAAGTTAAGTTATTGTAGAGGCAGAGAAAAATCCCACAAAGAAACAAAAAATATTGTAGAATGGTGGGTGGTGAATATAAGAAGGAGAAACTTACAATGGACAAATTCTTCATCTGAATAATGACAGGGTTATAACTATTAGATTTACCCTTCAGCCATAAACAAATATAACACTCAAAAAATACATAAGCAGCAACTCTTTTTACACATCTAACAACAGACTCCGTAACACTGCTATCTTTGAAAAGAAAGAAGTACTGGAGGTAAGCAACGCATTTACCCTGACTTTTTGATTAGGAACACAGTGAAATAGAACCCAAAGAGAAATCGATAGTGTCTAAGGTAGAAATTATTAGTGTTGTGGCTGGAATTTGTGAAGCAGGTTAGTAGAGAGGAAGTAGCTGTTTAGAGACGAAGCTTCAGAAATCTTTTCTAAGGTCACCTTGAGCCACTGGCTTAATATTAGGCATTTGTAGGGCAAGATTTGCCAAAACCCAGAAGAGAACTACTTGAGGGCTGTGAGCTGAATAGAGATATTAGAGGTTGTATAGTGCTGAGAGATATTGGAGGTCCAATAAGTCAGAGCAGAGGGAACTTGCTGAATACATTGAACACTGGACATTTAGTTGAGATGTCAAAAAGCCATTATCTAAGGAGTAAGCCTATTCTTGCCCTAGAGCAAAAGTTGCTCTAGACATATTCCTAAAAGACTAAAACCAAGCTTCAATAAGATCAATTAAAGCCACCAGTAAGATAACTACCTGCCAGAAAAGACAAAACAAAACAAAACTCAGCACTCTTTACAAAAAGATAACATCATAGAGATCTTTTAAAAAATTGTGGTAAAAACTCAGAACAAAATGTATCATCTGAATCATGTCTAAGTGTACAGTTCAATAGCATTAACTATATTCGTGTTTTACAAAATCTCTAGAACTTTTTCATCTTGCAAATCTGAAACTCTATACACATTGAATAACATCTTCCCATTTCTCCCTCTCTTGAAACCCTGGAAAACACCATTTTACTTTCTGTTTCTATGAGATTGACCGGTTTAGACAATTCGTTAAAGTGAAATCATACAGTATTTGTCTTTTTGTGACTGCCTCATTTCACTTAGTATAATGTCCTCAAGTTTCATTAATATAGCACGTGTATAATATGTGACAGGATTTTTAAGGCTGAATAATATTCTAATGTATGTATATATCACATTTTGTTTAATCATTAATCAATATAAATATCTGTGTTGCTTCTACCTCATGGCTATTGTGAACAATGATACAGTAAACATTGATGTACAAACAGCTCTTACTGATCCTGCTGTCAACTCTTTTGGATATATACCTAAAAGTGCAATTGCTGGATCATATGGTAATTCTATTTATACTTTTTTGAGGGTCTTCCATACTGTTTTCCATAGTGGTTGTACCATTTTACATTTCCAGTAATGCTGCATGAGACTTCCAATTTCTTTCATCATTGACTATGATGTTAGTTGCAGACTTTTCATATATGACCTTTATTATGTGAGGTAGTTTTCTTTTATTTATAGTTTGTTAAGTGTTTTTATCATGAAAGAGTGTTGGATTTTGTCAGATGATTTTTCTACATCAGTTGAGATGATAATGTGGTTTTTGTCCTTCATTCTGATACTGTGATGTATTATATTGTTCAAATTTTTTATATTGAGTTATCCTTTCTTTGGAAGTAAATGCCATTTGGTCATAGTGTATAATTCATTTATTTTCCTCTTGAATTTAATTTGTTAGAAATTTTGGCATCGATATTATCAGAGACATTGCTCTGTAGTTTTCTTTTCTATAGTGTCTATCCCTGATATCAGTATCTGACTAATGTTGGCCTCATAAAATGGGTTTAGAAATGTTCACTCTTCTCCAATTTTTTGGAAGCGTTTGAGAAAGATTGGAATTAATTCTTCTTTAAATGTTTGGTAGATCTTTCCAGTGCAGTTTTCTTGTTCTGAGTATTTTTTATTGGTAGGTTTTTTTGTTATCAATTCATAACTCCTTACTAGTCATAGGGGTTAACTATTCTTGGTCTGATGTTTTGATTTCTTCATGACTTAGTCTTGCTATATTGTATGTTAGCATATGATTGTTTGTAGTAGTCTCTTACAATCATTTTTATTTCTGTGGTATCAGTTGTAATGTCTTGCCTTTTATTTCTGATTTTATTTATTTGAGTCTTCTCTCTTTTTTCTTCGTTTAGCTGTTTGTCCATTTTGTTTTCAAAGAACTAATTCTTTTTGTCACACCCACTAACCATCCCCATCTCCCCGTCAGGCTCCAATACCTTTCCAAGCCTCTGGTAACCATTCTTCTACTCTATCTTCATTAGTTTAATTGTTTTGATGTTTAGATCCCACAAATAAATGAGAACATGCATTGTTTGTCTTTCTGTGCCTGGCTTGTTTCACTTAACGTAATGACCCCCTGTTCCATCCATGTTATTGCAAATGACAAGATATTATCCTTTTTATGGCTGAATAGTTCTCCATTATGTATAAGTACATTTTCTTTATCCATCCATCTGTTGATGGACACTTACGTTGCTTCCAAATTTTGGCTATTGTGAACAGTGCTGAAACAAAAATAGGAGTGCAGATATCTCTTCAATATACTGATTTCCTTTCTTTTGGGCATATTCAATACTCCAAAAAAAAGATCATATGGTAGCACAAGTTTTCATTTTTTTGAGGAACCTCTAAACTCTTCTCCGCAGTGGTTGTACAAGTTTACATTACCACCAACAGTGTGTAAGGATTGCCTTTTCTTCTCATTCTTACCAGCATTTGTTATTGCCTCTCTTTTGGATATAAGCCATTTTAACTGGGGTGAGATAATATCTCATTGTAGCTTTGATTTGCAATTCTCTGGTGATCAGTGATGTTGTGCACCTTTTCATTTGTATGTTCACCATTTGTACATCTTCTTTTGAGAAATGTTTTTTTAAATCGTTTGCCCATTTTTTCATTGAATTATTAGATGTTTCCTATAGAGTTATTTGTACTCCTTATGTATTCTGATTATTATTTCCTCATCAGATGGGTAGTTAGCAAATATTTTCTCCCATTCTGTGAGTTGTCTCTTCACTTTGTCAATTGTATCCGTTGCTGTGAAGAAGCCTCTGAACTTGATGTGATACCATTTGTGCATTTTTGCTTTGGTTGCCTGTACTTGTGGAGTATTACTCTAAGATATTTTTGTACAGACCAATGTCCCAAAGAGTTTCTCCAATGTTCCATGTCGTCTTTTCATAGCTTGAGTTTATAGATTTAATTTTTAATCCATTTTGTTTCATTTTTGTATATGATGAGAGATTGGGGTCTAGTTTCATTCTTCTGTATAAGGATATCCAGTTTTTCCAGCACCATTTGTTGAAGAATGCCTTTTCCTCATTGTATGTTCTTAACCCTTTATAAAAAATGAGTTGCTGTAGTTATGTGGGTTATGTTATGTTTCTGTGTACTCTATTCTGTTCTGTTGGTCTATGTGTCTATTTCTATGGCAATACTATGTGGTTTTGATTACTATAGCTCTGTAATATAATTTAAGTCAGATAATGTGATTCCTCCAGTTTTGTTCTTTTTCCTTAGAATAGCTTTGGCTATTCTGGGTCTTTTGTGGTTTCATATGAATTTTAGGTTTGTTTTTTCTATTTTTGTGAAGAATGTCATTGGTATTTTGATAGGGATTGCATTGAATCTGTAGATTGCTTTTGGTAGCATGGACAGTTTAACAATATTGATTCTTCTGATCCTGAACATGGAAAATTTTTTCATTTTTTGATGTCCTCTTCAATTTCTTTCATTGGTGCTTTATAGTTTTCATTATAGAGATCTTTTGCTTCTTTGGTTAAATTAATTCCTAGGCATTTAATTTTTGGTGAAGTCTTTACATTTTCCCAAATATAAAATAATACTCTCTGCAAACAAGGATAATTTTACTTTTTCCTTTCCAATTTGGATGCACTTTATTTCTTTCTCTTGTCTGATTGCTCTAGCTAGGACTTCCAGTACTATGTTAAATAATAGTGGTAAAAGTAAGTATCCTTGTTGTGTTCCAGATCTTAGATAAAAGGCTTTCCACTTTTTCCCATTCCATGTGATAATAGCTGTAGGGGTCTGTCATACATGACTTTTATTATATTGATGTATTTTCCTTCTATACCCAGTTTTTCAGTGTTTTTATCATGAAGGGATGTTGAATTCTATCAAACACTTTTTCAGCATTACTTGAAATGATCATATGGTTTTTTTCCTTCATTCTGTTGATATTATATATTACACTGATTAATTTGCATATGTTGAATCATCCTTGCATTCCGGGGAGATATCCCACTTGGTCATGATGAATGATCTTTTTGATGTATTGTTGAATTCGGTTTGCTAGCATTTTGTTGAGGACTTTTAATCAATATTCATCAGAGATATTGGTCTGTAGTTTGCTTTGTTCCAGTTTTGGTATCAGAGTAATACTGACCTGGTAGAATGAGTTTGGACATACTCCCTCCTCCACTATTTTCCAGAATAATTTTAGTACAACTGGTATTCATTCTTCTTTAAATGTTTGTTAGAATTCAGCAGTGAAGTAATTGAGTCCTGGGTTTTTCGTACTGGGAGACGTTTTAATGCAGCTTAAATCATGTTACTTGCTATTAGTCTGCTCAGATTTTGGATTTCTTCCTGGTTCAATCTTGCTAGGTTGTGTGTGTCTGGGTATTTATCAATTTCTTCTAGATTTTCTAATTTATTGGTAAATAGTTGCTCATAGAAGCCACTAATGATCCTTTGAATTTCTGCAGCACCTCAGTTGTAATGTGTCTTTTTTCATTTCTCATTTTATTTACTCGGATCATCTCTCTTTTTCTCTTAGTCTGGCTAAAGATTTGAATTTTATTTAACTTTTCAAAAACCTAACTCTTTGTTTCATTGAACTTTTGTATTGTTTTCTTCATTTCAATTTCATTTATTTTGGCTCTGGTATTTATTACTTCTTTTCTTATACCAATTTTGGATTTGGTTTGCTCTTGCTTTTCTAGTTCCTTGAAATGCATCATTAGGTTGTTTATTTGAAAATTTTCTTGTTTTTTGATATAGACACTTAGAGCTCTAAACTTCCCTCTTAGCACTCTTTTTGCTGGATCCTGTAGATTTTGGCATGTTATATTTTCTTAATCACTTGTTTCAAGAAATTTTTCAATTTCCTTCCTAATTTCTTTATTGACCCACTGGTCATTCAGGAGCATCATGTTTAATTTCCATGTGTTTTTATAGTTTCCAAAATTCTCTTGTTATTGATTTCTAGTTTTATTCCATTGTGTTCAGAGAAGATGCTTGATATAATTTCAATTTTTTGACTGTTTTAAGACTTGTTTTGTGACCTAACATATAGTCTGTCCTTGAAAATGATCCATATGCTGAGGAAAAGAATGTGTATTCTTCAGCTGTTGGATTAAATGTTCTGTAGATAATTATTAGGTCTATTTGGTCTATAGTGTAGTTGAAGTCGGATGTGTCTTTGTTGATTTTCTGTCTGGAAGATCTGTTCAGTGCTGAAAGCAGGGCATTGAAGTCTCCAGTTATTACTATATTGGGGTTTATCTCTCACTTTAACTCTAATAATATTTGTATTATATTTCTAGGTGCTCCAGTGCTCAGTGCAAATATATTTAAAATTATTTTATCCTCTTACTGAATTGACCCCTTTGCCATTATATAGTGACCTTTTTTGTCTCTTAGTTTTTGTCTTGAAATCTATTTTGTCTGACGTAAGTATAGCTATTCCTGCTCTTTTTTTGGTTTCCATTGGTGTGGGATATATTTTTCCATTCCCTTATTTTCATTCTATGTCTCTTTTTATTTTTTATTTTTTATTTATTTTTTCTATTTATTTTATTTTATTTTATTTTTATTATACTTTAAGTTCTAGGGTATATGTGCATAACGTGCAGGTTACATATGTATACATGTGCCATGTTGGT